>NW_017729005.1:13204331-13222008 GCF_001723915.1 Gavialis gangeticus
AGGTCAACTTATACTGTTTTCTTAAAACATCACTGCTCATAATGTTACTACTAACAACATAGTGAAGACAATGACAGCTCTTCTCTTAGTCCATTTTAGGGTGTTAAAATCAGGCTGTAAATATAATTTTGCTTCAGGCTGAAATTGGTGTAGCAAAGCTCAGTTTTGTTATTTCTTGTAAACACAGTCTTTGCAATGTAAAGGGCAATAGAAGTTTTCTGGCCCTTACTTTTTTGAGTTCATATGTTTGCTTATGTAACTCAGAAACCATTTTTAATATTTATAAATAGATTTGCTAAATCAGCTTTAAGAATGATAATCACTGTTGTTTTACTGTGGGAACAATATTGACATAGCTCAGAACCTCAGATCACAGCTGTCCTCTGGGAAAAACAGTTGATTCAGTGGCATTTGTTGAAGAGAAAAATCAGCAAATTTAAAACCATATTTACTACCCCTTCACATCTGCTTTGTACCACTCTTGCAGCACAGTGCAGTATCAGAATTGTTAACCAGCTACCTGAGATTTCCATGGCAGAGGAGAACTTATGGCTGCTAATGGAACAGTTTAATGGCACCTACATCATTCTCCTCCTCTGTTCCAAAGGATGTGGATGATCAAAATCTCAATCCAATTTCAGCTTCAAATCTGAGCTTGCTCTTCAAATCTTAATGCTATAGTAGGCAGAACACCCTTGAGTTTGTAAAGATCAACATCTAACTTCCTGTTTTGCATTTTGGGTCCATTTATGCTAGAATCAAATGATGAATAGGGACCTACTCAAACTGTGATTCAGCATTTTTGCAGAAACCGCAATTTGAGGTGGTTTTCATAAAAAGTGGCATTCCCTTCAATTTTTTGCCAGAATCGCTGGGGGGATGAGGGAGACAAAGCTTTCTGAAAATAAAATGCTGACTCCCTAGTGGGGATGAGCAGTTCTCATGGCCGCTGGCACGCAGAAAGGGAGCAAAGATCATGCTGTCCCCTCCTCCCTCTGCCATGGATTAATTGGTCAAGAGGACTGTTCGTTGTGCAGCCCCGACCCTCTCTGCCAGTCAGTGGTGAGAGGTAGGGTCACCTGAAAGGCTGCTCTCTTGGCTAATTAGTAGCATGGGAGGGGCCTTGCCATGAAAAACCATGAAAACAGGTGCCACAATCAGCCTGTGAAATCACCATCCTATCTCATCAATGTTGGTAGGCCCCTAATGATGAGTGTCTGACAATGGTTTCCCATTTTTCTCCCCATTAAAATTTTAGAAAAAAAATCTCAGTACCTAAGGGCTTAATAATGTCTGTCAGGTCATGGTCAATGAGCTAAGAAGGATTTACATGCTATTAGATGAAAATGTTTTCAATATTATTAGGAATGTTATATATCTGGTTACCTAATGAACTAATATATTCACTAGCCAAAGGTATTTGTATTTTTTATGTGCTTTATTAGAAATAGTTTTTGAACAACACGAAAGTAGCATCAAAGCTTCAGTGAAATGTCCTCCAAACTGACAAAAAAGAATTTAAAAAAATAGATTTTACCTTATATCAGACATGAAATTTATACATCATTTGTGTGATACGCCTTTTGGAAAAGACACTTTTATAGAAATTTCCATCCCTTGTTGACATCATGCAATTCTATTTTAACCTGCTGATAATTTGCATATCCCTTTCTAAGAGAGGGATATGAATATTGGGGATAAAAAATTTTATGATTTCACATATTCTTATCCTCATATATGCTTTAGTATTGCTTGTTTAAAAGTTTTACAACTATTCTATATTATTCTGTCAAATGTATTTAATTGTGAAGACTTACTCAAAAAGCAGTATATGTGCTCAGCTTGCTAATAGCTTAGGCAATCAGTTTTGAAACTCTAGTCCTGAATATCAATATCTGATCCTTAGTGAATAATCTATAAACTATTATTTTTATTTGTGATATTTGTAATAATTTTGCACAGAACAGGGTGATTCTCAAAAGCTGATCCTTTTTTCCCACCTGAATCTTGTATTTAGCAAATACCATTTTACTGACAGTACTTCTTAAATACCAGTAATTCCATGCCTTGTCATTACCATTTGTTTTCATTATTACGAAGAAAATGCTGTAAGGATATGGGGGGAAAAAAGCCCAAGGACATGCACCTGTGGTAACTGTCTTTAGCTTGCCGGCATAGATTGGATGTCATCTAAATCATCTTTGGATATGGTCCATCACATTATTCAACTTCAGATGCAGTACCAAAGATTTTTCCTTTTTGATTATCCTGTCATGAGATATAAGGCACCAGAGGCTAGGATAGTTCTCATTCATACTTCACTGTCGATAGTGTGGTACCTCAAAGAGACAGCTATCCAAGTAGGGTAGAAAGAAAGTGAATCTATCTTTCTCTTCTTCATCAATGACACCAAAATTTTTTCAGAAATTCTGGTGAAGCTGCCTGGTCAGACAGTAGGGTTCTGTTTAAAATAATGGTAACAACAGAAATTTACATGCCTGAATCTCTGATGCTTTGAGTGGATAGAATATAGTTGGCTTCCAAAGCTAAGTCATAGCTATACTTTATTGATATGCAGAACTCTGTGCAACAGCTAAACCTGGATCCTTAAAACTTGGCATATAAACAGTTTTCATTAAGGAATCATTAACATAACTAAATTTGAAACAAGTTAGCTGGATATTAATGAAGAAATAGATGCACAATTAGTTTTATGGATGTGGTACCTATGTAGTAGAAAATGTTACGTCTTTTCTCTGCATATGTTACCTCCTGAAATGAAAGTAATATGGCTATCCCAATGCTATGCTGGATGCATGCCAATAATTTCTCTTTCTCTCTCTCTGTGGCAACATTATTTCCATTTTGAGCAATAGGGTTGCTGGAATGGATGTGACATACTTCACTCTATTCAATTCTGATATGATACCGTGGTGGTACAGACATGTCTTAATTCATTGCTCATTTTTGAGTGTCCTATTTTAGAAAGTGGGGTCTGATTTTCAGAGAGCTTTCACAGTTGCAAATAAACTCATTGGGTTCTGTACTTTGAACACACAAAGTACTTGGTCATGCTACCTATGCTGAAGTGAGGAACTTTTCAAATGAAACACTCAAAAATTAGGGGAAAAAGGTGGAAGAAAGAAAACTCCTACAGACCTAGAAAATACCTCTGTTTTGGGTTTTGCCTGCCTGCTGAGTAAAATAAACTGGAAGGAGGGTTGTGCTCAGTAATTAGTCATCAGTAGCCTGATATCTAGTTGGGAGGAGGTATTAAGTGGAGTTCCGCAGGACAAAGGCCAGTCCTAGGTCCAGCATTGTTTAATAATGTAATTTATGAGGAAGATGGAGTGCACACTTAGCGTATGTTCAGATGACACCGAGTTGGGTGGAATTACAAATACTCTGAAGGGTATATAGATAAATAGTAGGGGTGTGCAAAGTGGGCTCTATTCAATTCAGATTTGGATTTGGCCTGAATCAGGGACGGTGATTCGATTAGTTGATTTGGAACAGTGTCCCTGATTTGATTCAGCTGAATCTGAAGAATCATAGAATCATAGAAGTAGGGTTGGAAGGGACCTATAGATCTTCAAGTCCGACCCCCTGCCAGGGCAGGAGAAAAAACTGGGCTCAAATGATCCCAGCTAGGTAGGCATCAAGCCTCCTCTTAAAGACCCCCAGGGTAGGAGCCAGCACCACTTCCTTTGGAAGTTGGTTCCAGATTCTAGCCGCCCCAACTGTGAAGTAGTTCTTACGGATGTCTAATCTAAACCTACTGTCCAACAACTTGTGGCCGTTATTCCTTGTTATGCCAGGGGGCGCTAGGGGAAACAAGGTCTCTCCCATACCCTTCTGGTCCCCCCCTAGTGAGTTTATAGACGGTCACCAGGTCCCCCCTCAGCCTTCTTTTGCGAAGGCTGAACAGGTTCAGGTTCCTCAGTCTCTCATTGTAGGGTCTGCCCTGTAGTCCCCGGATCATGCGGGTGGCCCTCCTCTGGACCCTCAATGTTGTCCACATCTCTCCTGAAGTGGGGCGCACAGAACTGGACACAGTACTCCAGCTGTGGCCTGACCAGTGTTGCATAGAGGGGGAGGATCACCTCCTTGTCCCTGCTAGAGATGCACCTGTGGATGCACGACAAGGTGCAGTTAGCCCTTCCAACTGTGACCTTGCATTGTCAGCCCATGTTCATCTTGGAGTCAATAATGACTCCAAGATCCCTTTCTGCCTCCGTCCACTCAAGAAGGGAAGATTCGATGCTGATTCGGAGAATAAGTGATTCAGACGTAGACACTGCTTTAAATGTTTTTTCTACATACCTTGAGATACCTACATACCTTTTCTACATAACTTGTGACTGTTGAGATGGTGGGGCAGATGGAGCGTCCCACACGAGTGCAGGGGGGCCCTCCACATGCTGAGTGGTGAACCAGGAAATGGACCAGAAGTATTCCGATCCAATTCTGGGTCTGCTGGGGAGTGAGTGGGAGGGCCCCCCACCTCCTCTGGCTTGGTGATCAGCCGTGGGGGAACCCTCGGTACCCTCCCCAGACCCAGGAGGCACCAGTTGCTGAGCTAGGGGGAGGGGTGTAGGGGGGGGAGGGATCCCCAGCGTGCTCCCCGGCGGACCTGGAAGTGGACCAGAAATGCTTCTGGTCCACTTCTGGGTCTGCTGCTGAGCACGCTGAGGAGCCCCCCACACTTTTGTGTGATGCTCCGTGCACCCCAGCATCACAGCAGTCACGAGTTGCCTACTACCTAGAGGTATATAGAGAAAACATTTAAAGCTGTATCTATGTCCGAATTGCTGAATCTTTCCGAATCTCTCTGAGTTGATTCGGAGGGTTCTGATTTGATTCAGAGAGATTAAAAGGTCCTCTGATTCTGTTTAGATTTGGAGATTTGGCCACTGAATTGGGCCAAATCTCCGCCGAATTGAATCAGGGACTGAAGTGTCTCACAGCCCTAATAAATAGCATATTTTTCTCCTACCTTCACTTTAGGGCACTGCTGCACTGAATAGATCTGAGTATCAAATGAGTAATGCAAATACTAAATGATGTAGGGTAAAAGAAAAGCTAGGTACAAATTCCAAAATGCCCTTTTGCAAAGCTTTCAAGGTTATGCAATGATATGGGTGTTATTTCCCTGGATTCTAGAAGAGTTGGCTTCAAATCCATATTCTGTCAGTTAAATGAGTAAATTCCTTCTCTGATACTGAAGCTGTTTCAATTTGTGTAAATAATCAAATATCCACTGGGCTAGAAAGAGATTGCCTTCATAATCCGGTGATTGGGGCACTTGCTAGGGAGGCAGGAAGCCTGGTTGGAAGCCCTGCATCAGTTTCCTATGTCAACGTGAGGGCCTTGATTATTAGGGTGTCACACTTATTTTGATTGAAATTCCACCCAAGATCTGAGGAATTTTTCAAACAAAACACCAAAAAAGGAAGTTGGAGAAAAAACAGAACCCTCCTCCCCCCACCACAAACCTAGAAAATTCCCATCTAATAATGCCTTAGGTGCACTGAGCTTAAATTAGATAAATTTGTATTTCAGGAGACTACTCAAGGTGCTTTAAAAATTTCTATATCATATGTGACAAAGAATCTAAAATGTCCCAGAAAGGTTACCGTAAGTACTTCTTTAGGAAAGGAGACAGATTGGGCTTTCACAGTTGTGGGTTTAGAGGGTCCATAGGGAACTGTGCTTTTAATTTTGACTCTCATGGACCATCTTAAAGGAGGGTTCAGCTTTCTGCCATAATACTTAATTTAACAGCAGGACTGCTAGTATGGCTGTGTTGCTCTTGATTTCATTCTGCTTTCTGTGCTTATGTTTTAAAATCAAAGGAGGGATTTAATGGCTGTTAGGTCTGCTCTGTCAGATATCCATATCAGCAGGGGAAATGTGCTAGGACTCCATTGCACCCTTTTCCTGCAAGTGAAGTTCTGAAGGGTTCCCTGTTCTGCAACTTCATAACATAAATCAGAGTTCCATGGGAGAAAAAAAGGATGATTTTTTTTTTGTTACCACAAAATATTGTTTAGCGTGGGGAAAATGTGTTGAGCTAGGTGACATGACAGCTATCCTTAGCTTTATTGCTTGCTATTGATATTGTTATCTTAAGGCTAAACCCTGAAGGCCTTACATTTAAAATCAATTTGGTTTTAGTTGCTGGAGAAATCTGGAATGAAATCAAGACTGTAAACACTAAAGATGAGTCCTTTTCCTACGCTGAGACAGACCCTTTGGCATATGAGCGACTCCAGTTCAGTTAGTAGCCACCAACCTCCTTATTGGTCTTCTAGGTCTCAAGCTGCCATTTTGATGGCTATTGGAGCCTTCTCCTCAGCTATTACACTCCAGCCAGAATGGCAACTGTACAAACAACTTTTACTTCAGTTGTTGCTCAGCAGTTTCATTTATTTCATAAATTACATAGATGCTTATGGTTGGAAGGACTTTAAACCTTAGTAGATCATCGAGTCTGACCTCTTGACCTGGCAGGAAAGAGCGCTGGGGTCAGGCGACCCCAGCCAGGTGCTTGTCCAGTCTCCTCTTAAAGACCCCCGAGGTAGGAGAGAGCACCACCTCCCTTGGAAGCCCATTCCAGATTCTGATAACTCTTACTGTAAAGAAGTTCTTCCTGATATCTAACCTAAATCTGCTCTTTATTAGTTTGTGGCCATTGTTTCTAGTAACTCCAATGGATGCCCCGGTAAACAGAGCATCTCCTATTCCTTGCTCTCTCCCCCTTCCCACCCCTCCCCCCCCGACAAATTTTTAGACAGTCACTAGATTCCCTCTCAGCCTTCTCTTGCAGAGGCTGAAGAGATCCAGGTCCCTTAATCTCTCCTCATAGGACCTTACCTCCAGGCCTCCAACCATCTGAGTAGCCCTCCTCTGGACCCTCTCAATGTTTTCCACATCCCTCTTGAAGTGGAAAACTGAACACAATACTCCAGCTGCAGCCTTACCAATGCTGCATAGAGGGGAAGTATCACCTCCCTAGACCTGTTTGTGATGCACCTGCTAATACATGATGGAGTGCAGTTAGCTTTACTGATCACTTCATCACTTGGTGACTCATGTTCATTTTGGAGTTGATTGTGACTCTGAGATTCCTTTCTGCTGCTGTGCTGCTGAGGAAGTCATCTCCCAGTCTGTATGTGTGATTCTTTCTCCCTAGGTGCAGCACTTTGCACTTACCTTTGTTAATTTGCATCCTATTCTGTTCTGCCCACTTTTCCAACCTGTCCAAATCTGCCTGAATCCATTTCCTGCCCACTAGTGTGTTTACTTTGCCCCATAATTTGGTGTCATCCACAAATTTGGACAGAGTTCTCTCCACACCCTCGTCTTGGTCACTAATTGTGATATTGAACAGCATTCATCCAAGGATTGAACCTTGGGGGACCCCACTGCTCACATCTTTCTCATAAATAAACTCTCTGCTTAGTTTATTTATGAGAATGGGATGAGACACCGTATAGAAGGCCTTTTTAAAATCCAAGTAAATGACATCAACCTCAACTTCTGCATCTATGCATTTCATGACCTGGTAAAAGGAAACAAGATTAGTCAGGCAGGATCTACCTGCTATGAACCTGTGCTGCTTGACCTTCAGCATTATTTTTTTCTGCTGGACCCCCACAAATGTCATCCTTAATAATTTTTTCAAAGGTTTTCCCAAGGATAGATGTGAGATTAACCGGCCTACACTTAGCCAGATCTTCCTTTCTCCCCTTCTTGAAAATAAGGCCCACAATGGCCCTTTTCCAGTCCTTCAGGACCTGTCCCAAATGCCATGAGTGCTTAAAAAGTTGTGCCACTGGTTCTGCTATGACACTGGCCAATTCCCTCAGCACCCTTGGATGACATCATCTGGGCCAGCTGATTTAAACACATTCAGCCCCTCCAAGTATCCCTTCACTAGCTTGGTACTAACTGTTGGTGGATTGGTGTCCCTCCTATGCCTGCATATTGTCCAATTGGGAGATTTGTCTTGATCCATGTTCAGGAATACAGAAGCAAAAAACTCAATTAAGAACTCAGCATTGTCCTTCTTATCTATTACCAATTGCTCTAGTCTGTCCTGTAGGGGCCCTATAAGGGTCCTATGAGCCTTCGTTTTGCTCATGGTAATATAAAATAATTTTGAAATATAAAATGAAATAATTGCATTATTTCTTTTCATTTCAGAGGTCTTGTTTTATGAAGACCTCACACCCTACCATAAAAGACAGTCATGTATGATCCCCTGTGATATTACAAATAATTTGATTTAAGAGTTTGCACAATCCAAATTCTGGTAGAACCCCAAATACATGTATAGCACTAGAGTTCACATGCCAGACACAACTTATACATATAAACTGCTTTTCAGAATAAATGAACCAACTATTTTTTGGTTATTTTCTCTCTAATGACATACCCACTTCCAGAGCCAGTGAGAAAATTTGAAGTTCCTGATCTCCAATTTTTATACTGCTGCGTGGTAAATAGCTGCATAATCCTGTGGGAAAATGCCACTGGTCCCCAAAAGGGCAAATTTACCAGTAGAACCAGATGAGTAAATGTCTATGCTGGGGACTTGATGATTCAGGATTTGTATCTTATTGATGACCTATATTGGGAATTCTTTTGATTGTACAAGTGACTTTTTTCCTTCTAGTTTTCTTTTTAAAAATGATTTGGTTATCTGCATGGTGCAAAAAACTTTATTTAAAACTTTTGCTTTTGTTTGGTATCAGTGGACATTCAAATGTTGAGTTTATGGACAGGTTGAAACCAGCATATTTTAATTTACCATTAAGGATTATTCAGGGAAAAGACATTTTGAGCTACTCTATGTGAACTTTTTTATTTCAAACCAAACTGAGCTACATCTATTCAATTTGAAAATAAGCAAAAGCATGTGACTGACGCATCCAATCCAAACAGGCAAACCTAAAATTGCTTCAATTGTTTCATTCCTTGCTACTTGCTACTTTGATTGATACATTTGAAGAAACTATACCCTTTTTGTATAATACATAAACAGAAAAAGGGCTAAGTTTCAAATTACTATAAATATAAGCAAAGAAAATGCACAAAACTATCATGAGGTAAGTTGCAAAACACAGAAAGAAGGGCATGTGTGATACAGGAAGTATGCAACTAAGGAAGGAAAATGGAGTTGGACTGGGCTGGAGTAACCTGCATCATACATTGGAGACAAAAACACAACTTGTAAAATATCAGGGGTAAATTTTACCTGCAGTTTTATTTCTTCTTCCGAGAAGAATACTGTGTCTCCATCTGCTGGTCAGTAGTATGCCCCAGTGGTCTATTAGTGAGCAAGGGAACACATGCCGAACTAAAAGACACTTTGTTGTGTCCCTTGTAAGCAGTGGACATTGTGCCTAGGATATATTATTCCAAGCATAAAAGGATGTCTAAAACCAGATCGTCCAAACGGACACAAGCAAGAGTTTACAACAGGGGAAACCCCCCTCCTTTTATCCTCCTGTTTTAAAATCTGATTGATTAGCACCATACTAGTTTCAAACAATGAATTGCTTGTATTCCATTGAAAAAAGAAGAATAACATTACTGTAATGTTAAAACTTGTAGGGAAATGCAACTTTCCTTAGATTTCACTAAAAATTCAAACATTACTGAAAAAGATTAAATTACTTTATAATTCAACATTTTCCTTCCTTTTTTCCTTCCTTCATGTAATTATGATAGATATAGAATTTAAAATATTGTTTTAGATGTGTGAAGGCAGGATTGGACAGCCAGTTTTTGGATCTTTTTATTTCTGGTATAAACATTTGAATGATTTATAACAAAAGTATAAGATCCATGCTTTTTTTTTTGTAGTTGTGGGGTCCAATTTCCAAAACATTAACACTTTCAAGAAAAAACGTGTCCATTTGTGCCTGAATATGGTTTTATGTCAAGGCGTATGGAATCCTTTTTAATAAGAAGTTTTCACAAAGATCTCTGTCATCTTTGTCATCTGTCTTTTCTCCAGCACTAGCACCAAATTTTAATCTTTGACATCCTGTACTCCTTTAGCTTTTGTGGTATTCTTCTCCCCTTTCTGATCACTGATTCATTGTTCCCACTGCTGCACTAAGGCAGCTGTATTACCTCTGTTTCAGAAGACAAGTATGTGCCATGGGTGTGATGTGCCTCACTGCACATGTTATTGCACTTCCCTGACATGGTACTGAGGCATTGTACACATGCCCTTGTAGATTATATTCACAGCAGCAAGCAACAATTTAACAATAATCTTTCCTTGTGTTTCTCAATGTATTTGTCCATAACCTGTTGCTTATACTTATTTGATATTGTTATCAGAAGCTCTTTGTTGCAGGGGACATCATCTTGTTCTTTGTGTGCGCAGTGCTTAGTTCAATGGGCTCTTAGGCATTACTGCCATATAAATAAATAGTCTTGGTCAAGAGATGAGGTACATGTTCCTTTCACAGTGGCATCTGTTACTTCTGTAGTGCATCCAGCTCTTCTGACACAGGAAAGACATCATATATTCTATATTGTTAAAGATGCTTCCATGCTTGCCTGAGTTTGTCAATGGAGCTAGCCCAAAGCCTTCCTTTGAAAACAGTTTACTAGATCTGTCAAGAATGAAACTATTGTAGGATTATATTGGTGATGACAAAACTTTTGTGAGCCCAAAATTGACTTCTTGGTGTCATGGAGATCCCCTTCCCTCAAGTTAACTCACCAGTTACTTGGCACTTGCCTATGATATTATGGAAAGTATACATAGTGCAATGCAATGCAATGCTGGGGAGAAATATTAGCTCTGAATGAACTGGAATTTTTTGAATGGCTGTACCTTGCAAGGATGCTAACTTGGGTCTGAAAAGTAGCATAGCTTTGTCAGTGCCATGCTGAGTGTCATGGTTGATTAGCCCTGGGCAGAGTACTGTTCTAATGTGGCTATAGTGCTCTTGATCCCTGAGCTAGTTTGGCTATCTCATGTCTACATGTGAAATTAATGTGATACAATGAACTCCAGTGTATATCATGCCAGAGTTTATTGCTCCTGGATGCTGTGTTTACATGTGCGCCCAAGACCACAGTATGTTGAGCTGGGTCAGAGAAGCCCTGGCTGGCAAGGGACCTGGAGGGTGGGTCAGCCTGCCAGCCCAGGGCTGCTCTGACGAGGCTCCATGTGCTGTGGAGTGGGTGGCTGGTGCATGATGGTGCTTCTGTGCTGGGCTAGCCGGCAGGCAGCCACCACACAGGAGCACCCTCATGCCCCAACCACCCAGCTCAGCATCTGCACATGCATTCCTGTGCAGTAAAGAATTACGCCTTAGGATAGTACTTGTGTTTACAAGTACTAACTTATGCCAGAGTTATTAGTTTCCTGTGGTCTAATAGTGCTGTATGTGTAGATGTTGAGACTTTACTGTAGAGCTAATTAGGTAGCTCCACAGTAAATGTCTCATGTAGATATTTCCCGTGAGTGGTAATGTTGAAGTCCCTGCTTTGTTTGCCTCATTCATGGCAAGGTTTGCACTTAGGCTTCCTCCAAGCTGCACCTTCAGAGTCTTTCCTAGTGCAGCTGTTCTACTTCTTTCTAAATAAATATTTATTGAGAATAGAGGAGGGAATCTGTCTCTGTAGCTTAGAAGTTAGGACAGTTGTCTGGGATGTGAAACACCTAGCTCAGGCCCTTTTTGTGAATCAGGATAATAGAACTGAGACTTGAACCTGGGTCCCCTGCATCCTGGGGTGGGTGGAGGATTGCAAGCATTGTTTTTTGTCTTAAGGAATGAAATTAAGACACATTCCAAAATTGTATGCAAAATGTATTTTTGTTACAATGGACATGTGGTATTCAGAAGATTTTACTGATGTACACTATGTTACTTTGATAAAACATAGGAGTCACTTGAATGTCCAAAAAGTATTAACTTAAGTCTCAACCCAACTCATGTTACTGTGAATAAAAAGACTTCACTAGGCTTCATTTGGAATGGGATCGAGTCCTAAAGCAAAATTGTCATTGCCAGCTGTGATTGCAGGTCTGTAAAAATTGCACTTGTGCCATAGATATATCATCAGCATCTCATGGGCAAGGTCTTCAGCTGGGGTAAGCCACATTAGAGGTATGCTGTTTTATGTCAGCTGAACCATCAGTTCCTGGAAGATATTGCATGAAGAATGCAGATACCTACTATGGATAAGAAATATGCAGATCAGATTGGAGAGCAGCATTTTGCTGATATAACTGATATCTTTAAGTACTAGTACCTATGTTCTGGACTAAAGGTAATGCTGTAGCTTGATGTGTCATAGTTAACTGTCTTATCTGTTTCCCTTCCTATCTCTTCTTAAAATGTGGAGTAAGTTCACATATATCTTTAACATGTTTCATTTAGAAGATACAGAAGCTCTGATTTTTATAAAATGAACTCCTGGTAATAACACAGCAGAGCAGAGCTACTACAAAAGCTATGACAAAAGGTTACAGCATATTTTGAACATGAACTTTTGCTGAAGTAGTATGTATTTGAAGTCTTCCTTACTGTCATAGTAGTTTTAAATGATAAAAGGAATATTTGTGCTTCACAGCAGTGAGATATAATGTGGATAAATTAAAAATATTGTGACATCAACAGCATTGATTTTAATCTGCAGTTTTCCTTCATTTTCACTCTTTCACGAAACTGTGAATTTTGAAAGATAAAGAACATTTTTTGCTTATTAAAAGTGTCAAGACACCTAAAGTGAAATTACAATTTCACCAAGCTAATTTTATTTTAACTTTATTTTTTATATTCAATCTGTAATTGAAGTGCTTTATATACTGTTTATCACTGCAATGAAATGTAGTCAAAATGAACTTCTCTAGGCTGCTAAACTGCTTCTTATTAGCATTGAAACTATATTTGCAACACATTATCTTAGGCTATTTTTTTGTATAAGGGAATTGCCATCAAAGCATAGTTAATCTGAACTGAATTAGATTATAATTGGAGTCCTTATGAATGGGGATTTAAAATTATTGTGTATTGTTGTACAGTAACAATATGTTATTGGGATATTAAAAGTAGTTGGCAGCAGTATTATATGGGTACATTTCATATTATTGCTTGGTACAAAGTTAAGTCTCTGTTTTTTATCAATCCTATAGTTCTGATTTGTAATGGATTGCACAAGGGGGTTTTCAAATTTTGAAGCTTGAACTGCGATCTGGGTTTTTTTTAAGCTTTAAAATGGCTCTAGCTGAAGCCCACTGAAGTCAGCTGAACAAACTCTGAGTTCAGGAGGCTTTGGATCAGGCTCATGATGCATTTGTATCAAAATAACAGCTGTACAGATCTTTGTTTTCGAGAGAATTAAGTCTTAAATAAGACTGCTAAAATGCAGGAAAATACAAAAAGTTGAGAAGATGGAGGCAAAATAATATATTAGTAAAATTATCTTGCCTGCTGGGTTACTGGAGGGCCACAGAAGTCAAGGCACATAGCCGGGGGGAATGGCCTGCCACAGAATCTGGGCAATTGGTGGTGCTGGCACTGAATCATGGCCTGCCATGGATGTGGCAACTGGTGATGCTGGCACTGGATTTGGACCCAGCCCCTATACCTTTGTTCCAGGTAAGCACAACCCTCAGACTGACCACAACACCTGCCAGTTAATAATAGGCAAGTTTATTGATACAAACTGATAACAAAAAAGCATCAATACAAACAATCAAGCAATTCTATATCTACAAATCCTAGGGCTGTCATCAGAGTCAAAGTACATCTGGTCAGGATGCAAGCTCCACTTTGAGGCTCTCTCTCTTAGGTGTCAGCAGTCTGGAGGTGGGATGCTGAGGATCACAGCCCCCCTCCAGTGGCATGTATGAGACAGGCTGGTCATATACCCTCTGTCTATGTCAGCCTCGTGGACCCTTCCAGGTGGGACAGGGATGGGGAAGGGGATCCCTCTCAAGGAAGAGAAAGAGGAACAGGGAGGGAGGAGACAAAGGGAGGGACCCTTTGTTAATCTGAAGTCTCTGCTTTTGTATTCTCCTTCCCCCTTGATGACTCTTAATCCATGGCTATTTCTGGTTGATTAACTCTCTGGGGTCACACATCCATGTAGCCTTCTGTGCCTTTTCCTAATTTGGTCTGTTCCCCCAAAATTGGGACTCAGCCCTCCCTCTCCCTCCCCCCCTTACTCTGGTGTCACTTATCTTGTGTTATGGGACGGTATAGTATATACTTCCTTGGTTCCCAGGCTATGTGTCCTTGTTGTGTTATGTCTGCCTTGAAGACTGTGATCTTTTGTTATGGGATGCCCCCCTCAATTTTCAGGCTGTGTCCATCCACTGGCCTTGTGCTAGATGGCCTGTCTGCTTCCAGGGCTATATGGAGCTGTGTGTGTGAGACCAAACTCTTTAGAAATCAGTTAATCCCTGCTGCCTATCTTGAAACCGTATGTTGCATATATCTATACCTATAAGCCAATTCCCAAAAAATAGACATTTGAATACTGTTTCCAAGCCAACAGGTGGCAGGCAGGTGGGCAAGTGAGGGCTGATTATAGAGATTGGAGGTTGATTAGGGCTTTGTCCATCATCACTATCATGGCCCTAGCTCTTCAGTTGCCAGCCCTGCTGCCATGTCATGCTGAAGCCTCTGCTCTGTGCCCGACCTAGAGCTGTTGCTGTAGTATGTGGCATGTGGTAGTGGTGGCTGCTTTGGCTCTGGTAGGGGGTATGCAGTGGGAGTCAGAGCTGTGCCATATGCTTTGTACCAGAGCTGGAGCTGTTGCTGTCACTGCAATGTGCCTAGAGCTGCTGCTGCCACATGTTCCAGGTTGGATCTGGCTAAGAGGAGCTCAGCTGTTCAGATCTTGCCTTGGGTGCAAGGTGAATTTTACACCCTTGGTATAGTTCAATCCCAGGATTGACAATGAGAAAGTCATGGCACTTGCAAAGATCAATAGGCCTTATCTGCTTCAGAAAAAAGTCTCCATTGCTGCTGCTACTAGTTCAGTTCAACAAGTATTAACAGTATTGGAAGCCTCAACCTAGACAGAGCAATAGCAACTTTAGGTTTTTTACAAAGGCATCACTTAAGCTGAATGAAGAATTCACTGCTAGCTCATGGGTATTGATTTGCGCTGAAGCCTTAAGATTCAGCTGTGCTCTTCTGGGTATTCTCAGCTTCTTGTTAGGGCATTACTATTTAGTGAGAGTAACCCAAAAATGAGATTGAATGGGATCAGTATTTTTATAACCTCTCTAGCCAGGCCTAGTTTAGAAATTTAAATAAAACAATTCTTACCAGTGCTCTCTGGTTCATCTACATCACTGATTCTCAACCAAGGTGCCATGATTCCCTGGGCTGCCATGAGATCCTTTTAAGGGCATCATGCAATATTAACATTGTTAGATGTGTGAACACACACATGATTCACAAGATGGTCTTAGAGATTCCAAATAGGAATGCATAGTGACCAAAATATTCTGACCTGTTGTGGTCTTTGAGTTCTTTGCAAAAGAGGAAGTGTTTTCTTATTTTTCCATAGTCATAAGTGAGTGAAAACTAAGAACTGACATTTTTTGAGGGGTGCCTTGTGTCTAAAAAGCTTGCAAACCACTGAGCTATATTAACCTTATCAAAGTCAAGAAAGCATTTGCTACTACCTCCGTGAAACAAGGACAGCATTATCTTTCTTATCTTTACCAGCCCCAGGCTAAAAAATAGATAAGTGCTGTCAAGAGTGAATGTTTTAACCCCAGATGACTTTCTCCACACCTATTATGAGATCTCTGTTGATTTTAGGCAAATAAGGGGGTTATGACATAGATCTAGCATTTTTTCCATGGCAAGAGGTATACCGCTTATACAACTCACAATCAATACATTCAGTTCTTTTTGTGTTATATTAAGAGAAACGACCTTGTCACTCTGTTTTTGTATTAAAATATTTAATGCGATATTTTAAAGTTTTAATTTAATTATCATTTTTTAATACTTTTCCCTCTCAATCTCAGATTGTTTAAAAATATGTCAAATGCGAAGAATGTATTTAGAGTTTTACTTGTTTCATGTTGAAAGCAGGTACTGTAATATTTCTTTGTGCATTTTTTCCCTTATTATCTGTGCCTGTGTAACTCTTGGATAATTTATCGAAAGTTAAATACTTGAAATACAGAAATTCTTAGAGCATCAAATCAGGGCAAAAAAGTATCTGAAATTCCATTGTGAATATTGCACTTGAAAAACAGTCTGGGCTTCCTGTAATTTAATAACTGTACCAGGCAATGTCTTTGATCTTAATGTTTAAAAGTCTCTGAAGGAAACTTTGTTTTGTTTTATTTTTTCAATTGCACTTGAAGTTGTTCTTTTTGGTTTTTTTCTAATATTGCAACAGAGAATTAGTGTGTTTTGGTTCAGGCATATTTTATATATTTTTATCTCTGAATGCTTAGCAGATTTCTATCTATCTATCTATCTATCTATCTATCTATCTATCTATCTTTTCTCAGGAGGAAAAAAGCCTTAGTCCCTGTGAGACAGGTGGACTATTACTGACACAAGTTAAATTCAGTACACAGATTTTACAGATACCAATGCATTCAAACATCTAAGTTTAATGGGACTTCGGCACACACATAAGGGAACAAGGATGAATTTATGCATATGCTTGAAAGTTTTACTGAATTTTGTCTTACTGACTTTCCAAAGCTGACAGATGAATCTTATTAAGTGACAAAGGCTAACCATGACTTAGGAAGAAATTTATAATACAGAACTCAATAGTTATATTTCAATATTTCAATTATTGTATAGACAATACAGAGCTTGGCACACTGAAATAGCCTGTTTTAATCCCTCTCAAGTATGATGATGGCTAAATACAGAAACAAGACCCATTGTAACTCACTTGATGTCTGCAGAGCATTTGGAAGAAGTCTTTGTAGCAAACATATTGAGGTAGTATTAACTTAGCTAGCTTGAATATTGGTGATGCTGAATGTGCTGCAGAATGGACTGTGGAAGTCCATTCAGGACCCTGGGTACGTATTTGATTGCTAAAGTTAATGTGACTGTGGTCTGTACCTGGGCTGGCTAAATTTTAAAGCTGGCCTGGATATATATCACTATCACACCTGTGACTACAGTCTGGATATATCCAAATTCACCTGGCTTTGTGAAAACTATCATTACAGTTTTATTAAATGATCTCCATTCCTATTCCAACAGTCTTCTTTTGCTGCTCTGTGTATGTAAATCATCTCTACTGATACAGTGCCCATCACCATAGTACTTGAGGATAGAGATAGCCTTTGTCCTGTGTCTGTTAGGGAAAGGACTAGAAGCCTTAGGCTTCAATCTAAATTTCCTTTGCTGGAGATTAGGAAGAACTTTCTGACTATGAGGGTGGTAAAGCACTGAAACAGATTACCTGAAGAAATTGTGAAATCTTTAGTCCCAGAGATTTTCAAGAACGTGTTAAACAGACACTTCACTGAGATGGTTAGTCAGGAATGATCCCGTGTTGAGTAGGTGGCTGGGCTAGTTAACCTTGTGAAGTCCCTTCCAGCCCTACTTTTCTATGATCATATTGGCCATCACTTGCAGGAACAGGAGAGAGAGAGAATCTCCCACTGCCAGAATGTATCGGGGGTGGGTGGGGG
>NW_017729005.1:13222099-13244418 GCF_001723915.1 Gavialis gangeticus
GGGGGGGGGTCTCTATATAATAGATGCTTTAGAAGGGGATTTCTTTTACACTTAGTAAAACTATCTTGAACTTTCACATTACCTATGCATATAAGATAAGAGCTGAGCATTTTCTTTCCTGTATGAGATTCATTATATGTTTTAAACAGTCCTGTATCCAATGTTGAATTCCATTTGCCTGAAGATTGCTGTACCAAACCTCAGAATTTGAACATTTTCACTTTAGATTGATGTGAAATCCAAATCTAAAGTAGAACCCTCTTCTTGGAAAAGAACTGCACAGTAAATAAAAGCTGAGCAGGCTTGTTAAATGCTTTTGGGAGGTACAGTGACTACATACAAGAGCCCTTTAGGTTTTGTAATGATAAATGAACAAGGTTTATTCACTTGCAAATGTGAGCGCTTCTATGATGGGCTAGGATTTTAAATCAAATACTTAAAATTGGACACCTTAATCTGTATTTAAGCCAACATATCTTTTAAAAAAAGGAACTGCCGAAGTTAGATTCCTGAAATCCACATATTGACATGTAGGGCCTGAGGTTAGTGCTCCAGGTGGTGACAGTGGAATTTGAATTAAGCCTCCAATCAGTGATCTGAAATTGATAAGTATATCAATATAGATAGATATATGTGTATATATATTTTTTTAAAGTATGGAGCTGGTGACTGCTTGATGATTTTGACTTCTTTTCAGTGACTGACTAGGTATTTCTTTTAACCTAATTTTGGAATTTCCTTTTTTTTAATCATGGCCTTAGGTTGGCGTTCCAATGGGAGCTTCATGTGATCAGCAGCGTGTAAAATCAGGTCACTTATTTAGGTGCCTCAATAAAGATTTCTGTGCCACTAGGACTGTCTTTAGGCACCAGTGTGTAAAAATTCTGGCTTCATCTTGATATAGCTCCTTGGAAGACAGTGTCTTTGGCTAGGGACAGACAGTACACATAAACCAGTTGAAGTTATCAGAAACTGGTTTACCTGTAGCAGAACAAGATATTCAGTGCACATAAACCAGTTTGAGAGTGGCTGAAACTGGTTTGAGATGAACCTAGTTGAATGTAGTATCAGGCTTAACTGATTTGACTTAAACTGGTTTATGCAATGTTTGTCCCAACCCCCTTGCTGGTTTAAGATAAACCAGACACCCCAGCATCCTGGCATGCTCTCTGGGCTGGGTGGAGCTTTCTGCTCCACAGCAGGGCTGGCCCTTCCTCTTTGATCCCTGGCTAGAGCTTCAGCAAGCAGGGAGCTCCTGCAGGTGGCTGTGGCACTGTCGGCAGCAGGGTGGTGGTGAGCACTGACCAGCAGTTGGTGACCACCCACCAATGGCAGCAGCAGTCAGTGGCGATAGCGGACTGCCCACAGACACCACTGGCAGTGTCGGTGGGGAGGGGGTGGTGGTGAGTGGCAACCGCTTGCAGGCACTGCCGACAGTGCTGGCAGTGGCTTTCGCAGTGAGTGCACTGCCATGCTCATGGGGTGCACATGCACCTGCGTGCACCCCGTACAAATTGCCAGTGCTGTGTGTTAGCTACCAGACCACATGCTAGCTATGGTCCATGCTGAATCAACAGGCAGAATCAACAAGCAGCTGGTAATGTCCCTCTGTTGTTTTCTTAATGGGGCAATTAACATTGTTATCAATTCCCTGCTGGGCTAATCAGAGCTCCTGCAGGAGTCTGGCCACACCCCCCTCAGCTCCATGCTGTGGAAGGGGGGGGGGGCTGCTCTAGCACCCCCTGGCTTCTAGCCTGAGCCACTGCAGGCATATGCCTGCATTTCTGGGATGTCTGTCCAGTTATAAAACTGATTTAGCCTAGACAGGTTAGACTAACCTGCAAAGATTGAATCAATTCAGGCTCAGGCTTTTTGCATGTCTGTCCCTAGCCCCAATGGCTAGTGGCAGCAGTTATACATAAATTGGTTTAAGTGATCAGAAACTGGTTTAAACCTGTAACAGAACAAAAGTTCAGTGCACATAAACTAGTTTCAAAATAACCAAAACTGGCTTAAGATAAACTGATTGAATGTAATATCAGACTTAACTGGTTGAGGTCCAACCTGTTTATGGAACTTCTATCCCAGACCCCTTCGTGGTTTAAGTTAAATCTTGAATGCCCCAGTATTCCAGCATACTTCTCTAGCTGGAGCAGGGTTGGGAGTATGGCCAAACGCTGGCCTGGCATGGCCCCCTGAGGTAAAGGGGGCAGGGAGGGACTTATTCCCCCTCTCTCCCACTGGAACTGCAGCTGGGGTCTGTCTGGCCCCTATTAGGGCCCCTCCCCACTTCAGGAGTTGGGGCATGGCCAGATGCCCACCTTGCATGGCCCCCTGAGGCAAAGGGGGCAGAGTGGGGGTTTATTTCCCCCTCCCTTCCCTCTCCCCCTGGGTCTGCCTGGCTGCGGTGAAGCAGCCCCTTTCAGAGTCCCTCCCACCTCCCCACTCCAGTGGCAGGGGTAGGGGCAGGGGCATGGCCAGACACTGGCCCCTTCCTTTCGTCTTCTCCTGGGATCCCAGCCAGAGTCTACCTGGCCAGGACAGAGCAGTGCCTGTCAGGGCTGCTCCCCCTTTTCTGCTCCAGTGGCAGGGGTAGGGGCATGGCCAGACACTCATCTGGCATGGCTCCCTGAGGTGAAGGGGGCAGGGGGGGCGTTTATTCCCCATTCTGTCTCCTCTCCCACCAGGGGACCACAGCTTGGGTCTGCCAGCCCCAGCCACTACCTCTGCTGCTCACACCCGGCCAGGCATACTGTGACTGGGGTTCTCTAGCTGCGGAGAGGGGAGGGAAGGGGGAATAAATTTCTTCTGTGCCACCTTTGCCTCAGGGGGCCATGCTGGGAAGGCATCTGGCTATGCCCCCACCCCTGACGCAGTGAAGGGGGAGGGACTTTAACAGGGGCTGCTGCACCCCAGGCAGGCAGACCCCAGATGGGGTCCCAGTGGGAGAGAAGAGGGGGTAAACCCCTGTCCCTTTCACCTTAGGGGGCCATGCTAGGCTAGAGTCTGGCTGGGGGCTGGCCACGTTCCTTCCCCCTCCCCACTGCAAAAGCCTGGCAAGGGATGCTTCCCTTTCCCCCTCCAGGCATACTCTAGCTGGGGTCCCTGCAGGCCAGGGTGGGCATATAAATCCCTCCCCAATCATATTCAGGCCTGCCTGGCCATGCCCCCTCCCTCATCTCAGCTTCCCCCAGTCTGGCCACTGTGGAAGGGATGGGAGGTCTCAGTCTAGCACCCTCTGGCTTCGAGCCTGAGCCACTGCAGGCATGTGCCTGCATTTCTGGAATCAAAAGTGAACATCTGTTCACTTTTTTGCCAGTTCTATCAATGCAGGTTAGAATAACTTGCAAAGATTGAATTGATTCAGGCTCAGGTTTTTTGAATGTCTGTACTTAGCCCATATGACTACATGTATGTAGGTAAGCATATGAAACATTTTAGAGATGTATTGCCTGAGCTCATCAGGAATATCCAGTAGGGACTGGATTATGTACTCTGATGCTCTATCCTGCCATTTAGAAGGCAGAAAGAGCCATCCATCATCAGGCCACAGATGCCACATAAAGAATTATCCTTTTTCATGTGACCTTTCTACTGATGTAAGTATGTATCATGCCAGGAGGTGGAGAGGCTCATGACAGCCCAGAGCTTTACTGAAATAGCCTCTATTAGGTGGTATAAGAACTACTCTATATTGCCTCTGGAATGGAGCCAGGTCTAAGTATCAGGGAACTATAATAGGCCCTCCTTATGCTGTTTCTCTTGTACCCTGAAGAGCTCTTGGAGAATCTCTCTCACCATGAATGAAATTGGTACCATTTTAATGTTGGCAATATAATACAAGGATTGTACTTTGAGGAGTACCAAGAACTTCAAAAGCCTTTATAGTAGACAAGCTTTTCTTGGCAAACTTATTTTCTGTCAATTGATTTTTGGCACCTGGCTTCCAAAATTTAAAAAAATGTCACTTTTGGAGAGGAGTATGTTAAAGGAAATGCCACAAATGAAGGGTAATGCCAAAGTACCCTTGTTAATACTGAGTATACAATTCTGCTCTCAGTTACATATGTGTGAGGCAAAATTTGACCCCAAATAAGATTCAGTTTTAGTGTTCATATATGCACCAACATTTGCTGCACTGGTATCTTAGAGGGTTATGCTTTCACTCATACTTAACCCAGGAAATAACAATGATGAAAGTAGGGGTGGGGAAACTCTCACTGCACCTGCCAAGGAAGAGGGGTAAAAGTGGAGAAGTTTTGTTTGCACAAACTTTGTACAGCTTGGTATTCTCTCTGCTTTTACAGAAGACTATACATTATGCGCCCCTTTCCTTTACGCCCTGCTTTTGTACCTGACAAAAATAACCTTTGAATAGTGACCCCTGTAATTTTTCTGCCGGAAACATTTCTCTTTACATGCTGCCTCTCTAAAATAATTCAAAGCAGACCTACTCTGAGCAGACTTTCAGGGTTAAACACATTTGCTCTTCCATGATAGTCTTCATAATTGATGTAACTGAAGTGAAATGATGTGTTTAAGAGAAATGCTCCTCCAGTGTTTTGCTGGAAAGCATCCTGGTACAACATACCTAATTAGACCAATAAGCTGCTTTCTAAAACAGCATCTCCTTTGCTTTCCAGCATTATTTGGAAACAGATTAAAGCTGCAAGCAGGTCAGAAAAGTTAGGCCTTATTGTATAGAGGTAGTGAAGAGAAATCAATTGACAATTTCTGTGTGTTGTGTTTTTTTTATTCCTTGCTAAGAATATAAGATATCAAAGATCATTTTGTTCTACTGCTATCTGAAGTAGAATATGGGGACTGACTACACAGAGAAGAATATTGAACACTTAAGTGGACATTAAAAAATACATACCAAATGTGTTGTATGGGCCTTATCAATTACTTTTTTGCATTATGCAACCTGACAAATTTGATGATTTTGAGACAATCCCTTACTGCAGAAGCAGGCTGTTTTTTTTATTACCATTGCAATGAGGCTGCTGGAACATTTGAGTGACTATATACTAATTATCCCCTTAGTGTCCTAACTGTTCTTGTGTTGGTGTCTTCTCTCTGTTTCTCTCCCTCATACCCTCTCCCTCTCCCATACCTACGAGGGGATATTGGTAGGAGCAATAACAGAAGGAGCATTTATTTTTCCTTTACTCCCCACTGTTTACGCAGTATTTATTTTAAGTAATAAGAGAAGAGGACAGAGTAGGTAATAATAATATTAGGATCAATAGTCACATTGGTTCCAATAATTAATGATTTTCATAGAACACAATTCTCATAACTGGTTTAAGTGTCTTCTCTGGGATAAGTTGTATAAAATCTTATGGTTCCCTATTAATGTCTGTAATTTTAGAGTATCTTTTCCAAAATGCTTCTCAAACTCTGCTATAATTCTGTAATAGGGGTATTATTTTCTTAAAGCTAATGAAAGGTGTGGAAGATGATCATGAAAAAAATTGGTTTTATTTTGCCTTTGCATACTCTATATTGAGGGGTGCTTGGCTTCCAAAGATTCCTGAAATTTATCACAGGTGAGGCTGGGCCATAGACGACTCTGCAGCTTAAATCTCTATAGCATTGTGTGCCTCGTTCTGCCCAACCTTTCCCAGTTTACTTCTTATTCCAAGACTTGCAAGGAAGACAATAAAGGCAGTTTTTGCAATGACGTTGCACTATGCCTGCATCCTTTCCCCACCAGTAAAAGTCACTGAAGTGGCATGTTAGATCTTCTTATGGCAGGATATTTTTCAATTGAATTGTATACACGTGTTTCATAATTTCAAATACATAATCCTCTTAGTTAAACTGTTCAGCAATCTAAGCATCCATGCTTGTTCTGTAGAATTCTGTTCAGATCCACTTCATAATTCATTAAGTCATGGGATAGATAAGTAGAGCCTGTGGAGAAAATGGGAAATATTTTAAATAAAAACATTCAAAAGAAATTATAGTTTTTCATCTGCCATAAATGTTCCTAAAACTAGAAAATTTTAAGCTAAAGAAAATATATCCATGATAAATTTATCTATCAAAAATAGTTTTCTTGTAAATTTCTGCCAGTTCTCAGGATAAGATAACATCTTATAATTTTACTATATTCTTTCCTATTCTGACCAGGCAGCAGAATCCATAACCAACAGTTAAAATGCAAACTCCAGTTTATTTCTTCCATGTAAAATTCCCAACTGGGAAATAGCCCTTCCCCATGCCTTTACTGTTGTCTTACTGTGACTTGATGATTAACATTAACATTCAGTAGCACCGTTATGCAACTGTCTCTGAGTGTGGACACTAGGGATGTGTGAAGCTTCGGTCCCTGATTCGATTCAGCAGAGATTTGGCCTGATTTGGTGGCCAAATCTCTGAATCAAATCAGGAGACCCTTTGATCTCTCCGAATTGATTTGGTGATTTTGTAGTGAAAATAGATACTTTTCTCTATGTTTCTTTGTTCCTTGTTTTAGTATTAACCCCTGCATTCTGTAACTTTCCACCCACATGGTACAGGATTCCCCACTATGTATGTCTTATAGGTTGCTCAGGTTTTGGTTTGAAATGACCAATCAAAATGTAACATGTCAACTGAAAAAAATGCTAGCTCAATAAAAGCCACGTGCGCTCTTTGTTTAGGGTCGACACTGATCTGAGTAACAAGCTCCTCTGTCGGCCTGCTTGCAAGCAATAAAATAGAGTTGGATCCAGCCTGAAAGTGTGACTCTCTTCTAGAGGTGAATTGGACTAGCCTCCAGGGGATAAAATCAGCAATTTATGCAACAATTTGGACATAGACACAGCTTTAAATGTTTTTTCTACATACCTCAAGGTACCAGGCAGCTCATGAATGCTGAGATGCTGGAGTGGATGGAGCGCCCCACAGCAGTGTGGGGGGGCTCCCCAGTGCGCTCGATGGTGGACCTGGAAGTGTACCAGAAGCACTTCTGGTTCACTTTTGGGTCCACTAGGGAGTGCCTGGGGTGGGGGGGCAGCATGTGCCCCGGCTTGGCAATTGGTGCCTCCTGGGTCTGAAGGGGCACCCAGGGTCCCCTGTCACCAATTGCCAAGCTGGGGAGGGTGTGGGGGAGGGGGAGGGTGGCAGACCCAGAAGTGGACTGGAAGTACTTCCGGTCTGCTTCCAGGTTTGCCATCGAGCATGTGGGGGCCCCCCTGTGCTCCTGTGGGATGCTTATTCAGCCCCACCATCATAGTGTTCACAAACTGTGCCTGGTACTGTGAGGTATGCAGAAAAACATTTAAAGCTGTGTCTGTTGCTGAATTGCTGATTCTCCGAATCAGCATTGAATCTTCAGATTCGGCCGAATCAAATTGGGAACAATGATCCAAATCAACAAATTGAATTGCTGTCCTCGATATGGACCAAATCCAAATCTGAATCAAATATGAATCCCTAGTGGGCACTCCCCATTTCTTCCTCGTGATATTGAAACAGGTTTCTTTTACACAGTTGTAGTTAGTTAAGTGTGCATAAAATACTCCGTTTCTTTCAAGCCATGTAACTTTTGCAAAGTGCTTTGAAAGCTGTACTGCAAAGAGGCCCTTGGGTAAAAAAGACAGAGTGCTGGGCTGAGTACTTGACATAATATTTATCAGGGCTGATAAAAATTGCAGGAATCACCAGGTGACTGAAGATGGATTCAAGGATGGATTTTGATTTGCAGATTGTAACTTAAATAAGCTAATGTGCTGGACATTTTTAAATTAGGTGCAGTTTGGGGGATACAAGGCTTTTACTATATAACACTTAGTTTGGGGTCTATGTTCTTCACTGTGCACAAAACATTCAGCTCAAGGATCTTCCTATCCACAGTGGGGAAGACAGAGAGTCCCTGAAAGCAAAACCTTATTCTGTGAATTCCTTAGGGTTCCCTTTCTCCCACATTCATGAAGTCCACCAGTGAAATCCTAGGATTGACATGCTGTTGGGAACTGGCCCTTTGGTATTTTACACACATTGGACCACCAGCTGCAAGCCATAGCTAAATGCCCCAGTAAACCAGGGGTGTCAAACATATGGCCAGATTCAGCCATGGAGTCCTGTAATCTGGCCCATGGCCTTGGACTGACCCTTCACACCAAATGTGGTGTGAAGCGCTAGTCTGGCATGCAGGCTGGACTCAGCACTGTGGGCATTGAATGCAGTACAGGGGGCCAATCCAGGGCATTGATTGACCCCCTGCAATGTAATGCCTGCACCTCACTGGGTTTGGAGCCAGTCAGAATGGGACCGTGCCAGAACCAGCACGGAGGGCTGATGTAGCGGGGCACCACATGGTGCATGTACGACCATACCAGCCCCCTCTGCTGAATGCAGAGTGCAAGGCCAGCTCAGTCTTGTAGGGGTCACTTCTCTAGGGGTCACTTGGTTCACTCTACATACATCACAGAGGGTCAGCACAACATGTGCACTGCATGCAGCTCCCGGTTGGATCAGCTCTGCACCTTGGTTCCAGCATGCATGGATAGCCTGGGGACCAATTCAGACTCACTCTGGAACCAGCACACAAGCCCTGAGCCATCCCATGGCACTGGGTCCAGCTATGGAGTGGGGCCAGTGCCTGCTGCACACAGTCCTGGACCAGATGCATACACTATACAAGACATGGGGCCAGCACAGAGCACACACTGCATGTGGAACCCTGCCAGACTGGCCCCATGTGCTGTCTCTGGTTCATGGTCCCAGTCTGCCCTACAGACTGGCCCAGCAACTCTCATTTGGCTGGCGGTGCTGAATGAATTTGACACTCCTATTGTAAACAACTGAATATTAAATGTATACACCCTCTACCTGTTAGTTGTACCTACCGGATGCTGTGTTGAAGTTGACCCTTTCCATCCACCCTCACAAGCCCCCTGTCTGGCCTCTGCCAGTTTTGGTCCCACTGGGATACTATTTGTCCTAACCACAGGAATAGTCACTCAGTCAAAATATCTGGGGAAATGCTTATCTATTGAGGATGGAAGTGCACAGTTACTCAGTACCCATCTTTCTCTGGCTAGTGAAAGGAAGAAATCTCTTGAGTGGATTTGCATTTTCTTATATGTCCTTTTCTTTCTACAGGCTCCTCCTCACCTACAGTCCAGTTGAGTCTCTCAGGCAACAGTACAGATGAAAGTGCTGGTGGAAACTTCAGTTGGAGTCTAAACTGCAAATCCCTGGTATTGTTTCAAACACTGGTAGAGCAACTGAAATAAACTGTGAAGTACAAAAATGTTGACTTCCTTTCCCTCCCCATGCCCGTGTATTTTGCTGGTTAGTGGCGATACTGAGTATTTGGATCAATTGGTTGCTAATTACACACTGACTTTGGTAGGCTGTAGCATAGTCTCCAATGATTCATGTATTTTCATTGATTTTTGCATAAAACTAAAATGGAGCTGCACTGTTTAGCCCTTGGAAATTGGTCATCAATGACCTATTTCAGGTTTAATAGGCTTGATAATACTTAGAAGCTCATTATTGTGTCTTGGATTAAACTATTTGTATACTGCATAGACTGATCACATGATGCTACTAGTAAATAAGTACTTATAAAAGAGTGCATGGCATGCCACTACCTTGTGTGCCCTTGGCTACAGAACTGGGTGTGCCTTAACAATGCCGGTGTGATAGGCTCATAGGCTCGGGTGAACATTTGACCTTTATTGTTTGATTGATGCCCATATGTGCCCACACACTAATTCAACTAATATTCTTAGCTGTTCATACCTCACTTTGTGTACACAAATAGTTCCATGGTTAAGCACCTGCTTAAATGCCTTTGTTGAATTAAATACTTCGTTTTCAAGTGGTAATGGACTTATAGTATCTGCTTCTGAGATTCAACTTCATCATCTTTGACTAAGCAGATATTAAAACTAGAGGCTAATTTTCATCATTTGCACAGGTTGCCAATTCTGCAGTCTGGAGGTAAGAGACTTGTGGGGGCAGGAAGACCTCCCCTCAGTGCATAGATTGACAAGGTATGTGTCCAGGAGTTTATCACATGAGATTCAGCAAGAACAAGTGCCAACTCCTGCACTCAGGACAGAATAATTACATGCACATATAGAGACTGGGGAATGACTGAGTAGGCTGCAGTATTGCAGAGAGGGACCTGGATGTTTCTGTAGGACATAAACTGAATATAAGCGAACAGTGTGCTCTTATTGCTAAAAAAGCCAACAGGTATACCAGGTTGAATTAGCAGGAGTGTCATTTGCAAATCAAGTGAACTGATTCTTTTGCTCTATTCAGCACTGGTGAGGCCTCCTCTGGAGTATTGTGCCCAGTTTCGGGACCCACACTTCAAAAAGGATGTGGACAGATTGGAAAGAATCCAGTATGGAGCACAGAAAATGTTTAGGGGCCTAGGAAGTAAGGCTTAGGAGGAAAGGCTGAAAGAAGTACAGTAATTTAGTCAGGAGAAAGAAGACTGAGGGGGACTTTAGTCTTGAAAGACAATTACAGAGATGCTTGAGATGGGATTTTCTCTGTGGCTGTATGTGGCAGGACTAGGAGCAATGGCCTCAAGATGCAGGAGGTAAAATTTAAGTTACAGATTAGGAAGAACTTTCTGTCGCTGAGGACTGGTCAAGCATTGAAACAGGCTACTTAAAGAAATTGCAGAATCTCCATCCTTGGAAGTTTTCAAGACAGACACTTGGCTGGGATGATCTTGGCTGGGATGAACCTTCTTTGAGCAGGGGGCTGGACTAGATGACCGTGTGAGGTCCCTTCCAGCCCTACTTTCCTATGATCTGATATTGTTAAGACAAGAGGTTTAGAACGTGAAAATAAAACTTCCAGTTGTCTTCCTTCTAGATTACAATTACCTAGTATATTTTTTTTTCCTGGGAAGGAGTAGTTTTTGAATTGTATAACATTTCCCAGTGGGATCAACCCAATGAACTGAAGATGAAAGCATGCAGGTTTGTCTCTTAGATAATGGAAGCCTTAAAGCAAAATGCTGAAACTCTAGTGAATCCAGCTTTAGTTTCCAGTGTTGCAGACTCTCTCTCTTTCTTCCTGGTGACTGGTACAGAACCTATACTAACATAGAACAGCAACAATTAACCACAGGGAGCAAACTGTAAGAATTACTAATGTAGACAGGTGGAATCAGACTAATTATCATACAGGCTTTTACAGGGAGGAAAAAAAGGCCTAAGGTTTCTCTGAGAGAATTACATGTCTGTGATGGCCCCCTCCCTCTGCTGCAATTATTTCCAAGTTACACCTGCCAAGCTGTAGGGAAGCATTCCCATGGTTTGTGGGTGAGAACGCAGTCAGGTAAAATGTTGTTTTTGTTGTATTTTAAAAAAAAATCAACCTCCAGTTCTTTTAAAGAATGTTTTACAGTTTGCATTTCTTCCATTAAAGGGACACTATCAATTGAAAAATCAGTCCTTTTTCTTCTCTTTTTAACTCCTTATCTCAGTTACCAATAACACTAGGAAGAGTTTGTGGCTTTTATTTTTAGATACACTTTATTTTTACCTTTCACATTGTTTGTTTACTTTAAACTGAGTAGAATGGTTTGGCAGTGAAACTAGACTGCTCTGTTTTTAGGCAGGTATGCTTTGTGGTATTTTTCTTTCTGTTCAGATACACAGAGTTGGATTGCAAATGCTGCAGAGAGAGATTTTAAAGCAGAAATATGGGCTTAGATCAACCCACCAGTTTCCTTTTTTTAATTAAAAAGAATTTGCACTTATGAATAGAGACATATATATTAATATGTCTGGCAAACTTCAGTGCATGCTAATGTTAATGTTAAATGCTTTACAAATATCTATGAAGCACTGAGGATATTTATAGTTTGTTATGGAAAAGATTGTTGTTGCATATACAGTGCATTAATAGTAGTCTCTATTTATTTTGGAGGGAGATCATATTTGACTCCAGTCTAGCAAATGCCTGTGCATACAAGTAATTTGTTGAGTTCCCTAAAACTACCTAAAATTGATCATTCCAACAACCAAATACGAGAAGAAATATATAATGAACACTCCAAACATGGGAAGTAAAAATAAACATTATGGAAATGAACCTGCATGGGGCAGCATCTCATAGAAATAATCTACCATGATGAGTGGGCTAATTGTAGGGGTAGCTTGGAGCAACCCTTCTATTTAGATTGGCTGAAGCTTTCCATTACAAGAATTGTTACAACCTAAAGCATAGGAGTTGTTTTAGTGGAATCTAAAATGTAGTTTTTATAAACCTATCAGTTTAAGGCCCATGTATAATTGCTTATTCCAGTGTGAGAGTGCCTTTTTCAGTTCAGCCTATAGGAATAAGCTTGAGCTAACCTCAAGAAAATCCTTTTCTTATGTGTGATAAAAGATTGCATGTGGTGGAGGTGGGGGAGAGCGGTGTTAGTGCTGGTATAACTACACATGTATAAATCACCAGGATAACTGCATTGGTACTGTAGCATAGTTCTGATAGTATAACTATCACTAGAAAGCATTCTCTTGTCTATGAGGCTTTTATCCCATTAAGTCCTATTCAAGTTTATCTGAATGTATGTGCTGGTAAAAATCTCCACGTCCCGTCTTTCAGTGCTGCTTCATATGAAAAATGTGGCAGCCTAATGAAATAATTGTTGAACTGTAACAGTCTGAAGAGTTGGGTCCATATGATGTTAAGTCCACATGATACCATCATGATGCAGTGGGCTACACTGGGAATGTGTGAGAGCTGCCAGGTCTTCCAAATCAGTTGCATCTATTTCTTTTGCAAATGGAAATAGCAAAAATGTTTGTGTTTTGCCTTGAGCCCATCTGTAATACTTTTTGGTTGCAGTTGTTGTTGGAACATAGATGAAGAAGTTTCTATGTAGTCTCTACTTCTGACAAACAGAAAGTGGAAAAACATGACTTAAGGCTAGAGGGTCCAAAGTGCATTGTGATGTTGAACATTTGGATACCCTGACGTGGTAGAATCTACACACCATAGTAAGATCCTTGTGTGATGTTTACAGAAAATGTTGGCACCTATAAATGGGACTCTTTCAATTCCTGCTCATTGAGAAGACAAACTGCTGAGCTAATTGGTGGGAAGTGCCAATGCATGGGCAAGGCTTATATGCCTTCATACTTTTAAGAGAGAGTTCTTTGAACAGTAGGGAGACACCATCTAGTTGGGCTTCTCAGCCATGGATCCCATCTTGAAGGTCGGTATTTGGGGCCAGCTGTTCTCACAAAATAAGGGGGTTAGATGATAGCATCCTGGTGAGAACATTCAACTGAGACACAGGAAATTGAGGCTTAAATCTCTTTTCAGCCTGAGGGTTCTGGAACCAGGAAGCCAGGAAGTTGCTGCACCACCACGTAATAGGACATTCTAAGGTGGATTTATATCACTTGCATTCATTAGACTGACTTCCCTTAGGTATATCTTCTACAACATTTTTAAATATAATATATGTTTGAATTTTAAATATATTACATATGCATATACATATATAAAAAGGAGATCTGGATTCAAATCCCTGATCTAAAGGAAATGTGTGTGTATATATGTATGTAGGTCTCTATCATCCCAGATGAGTAACATGATTATGTTACTATCTCTGTCTTCCCAGATGAGTAACATGATTGTGTTAGAGATAGTAAGCTATCTCCCTCTTCCTCCCTCCCTCACCCCAGCTCAATGGATATTTAATGTTTGTAGAAAAATTATCAGAGACATAATGAAAGTCAGGTAACCCTCAATAAAGGACAATGGACTTTGAGCTGCTCTTGAAGAAAATGGAGAGATTTAATTTGAATTATTTTTAGTAAAATATCAAGACCCATGTTTATTGTAACACAATTATCTATACATATGTGGCAGTGCACCTTTGGGTGCCTGCCACTTTAAGGGCTGGAGGCAGGCAGCTGGCAGGTGCTGATTAAGGTGGCCATTTTCAAACTTAGGCAAGCCAGGCAGAAGCAGAGGCTGCTGCCAGCAGCCAAGGCAATAACATCTGCCAGCCAAGCTACTGCTCCTGGAACATCTTGGAGGTAAGGGCAGGAGCTATGGGAAGGCTTGGAGGCTCCTGGTCCTAGGTATGACCTGAAACTGCACTCTACCTGGGGAAGGGTGGTGTGGTGGGACTCTTTGTGGTGAGGGAGTCCCCAAGAAATGCCAGGACAGTTACCACCCTGGTGAAAGGTGGGTAGGGGCACCTTAACCACAGCCCCACACACCAGGGGGTATTTATGAGTAGGGGAGAGAGTGAGAAGGGCCAGGCACACCTGGAGAGGCATCTGAGCCCTGCAGGGTGTGAGACTCTGGAGGCTCCAGAGGTGGGCAGTGGTGATATGGGGGCTTGCTCAGAGTAGGGTGCAATGAGAGGTACCTGAAGGACTGAGCACCTGTGGGGTGCAGAGTAGGGCTGCTGAGGATGGCCTGAAGGGCTTCACCAGGGGTGTACTCAGTACAGCTGCAAGGGTGGTTTGAAGGGCAGTATGTGGGCCAACCCCACGAGTTAGAACAGGAACAAGTTGCCTGGTGAAGGGTAGGGACAGAATCAGCCCAGTGTTCGGCATAAGGTGATGCCACATAGACTAGGGGAGCACAATCAAACCGAAGGTGTTGCGTGTGCTGTGCCAGAGAGTTAGTAGTCAAGCTTGATGGCCAAAAGGTCACTCAGGGGAGCAGGGCAGATTGTATGTGGTCCAGTGAGGGGTGGAGTGCAAGACACCTCTGTGAGAGAGGGGCAAAGTGAGTATGAGTGTGGAAGAGGCCCAACAATGGACTGAGTCTGGCCTGAAGCCAGGAAGCAATTATAATATTCTAGATGCCAACTGTGAGGCATGGGCAATGATTTAGGGGAGGTACAGAGCTGTGGATAGTGCCCCCTGGCATTGGGCTAGTGAATGGACAGTCTCCCACTTAATATGTCATAATAACATTCAAGTCATGGCAGGAGAGTCAGGGAGGACTGCTCTAGGCAGGTAGGTGGGCTAATTCATGACCTAGCCCCTGGGAAGGCCCCCGTCACAACATATTTATTTTACAGTGTGCTATACGTATTGTACCATTAATACAGCATTAATTTAAATGTAAACATCTGTGTTAATTGAATGCCTGGTGCTAGCAAACTTTCGAACCAATCTTATTTTAGATATAATCTAATTATCTCTGTTGAATTGACTGATATCTAAAAGTGGGATTGATTCTACCATTAAGCTGTTTCAGTGATTCACATCAGAAATGCTCTGTGGAGGTAAGGGTAGGATAATGTTATTGGAAAGGATTACACATAAACAGATGTTTAGTTTGCATATTGCCAAAATATTTTAAATTAAAAATCTTGTAAAGAATATGATATAGCTGGATCTTCTAAATTTGATAAATTCATGGGCCCTGATTCTGTAAACATGTCTTTGCAGCTGGATCCTTATCACCAAAATAAGACCCAAAGGCATAACTATGGCAGGGCAAATAGAATGTACAAAGATCATTCCTGGATTCCAGACTACTATCTAAACCAGACTCTAGGGCTGACTCCAGACTGCTGTCTAAATGTGATTCTAGGGCTCATTAAGAATTTTTAGAAAGCAAAATTCTTTCCAAACATGAGATTTCTTTGACAACTAAAATTTTGACAGGAAAGTGCTGCCTCCCATAGCATTCTCATTTTTTATAGCAAAAGTCAAAACAGGAAAATGTGTTTTTTATGTTCAATTTTTGCATCTTTTTTTGCTTTTCATAGTGTTGCATTTTAATTTTTTTTATACTGAATGCAGTTGAAATAATATTGAGTCTTTTCACTTTTTTATCTGTTGTTAAAGTTTCAATTCAAGAATTCAATTTCAAGGAACTTTGCATGATTTTTTTAACTTTGGTATTGGAAAAATGGAGCAGAGTATTTTGGGTATATGAAGCAGAATATATTACAGCCACAAAACAACTTTTGCTTCTAAAGCCCACTAAACTTCCAACCCAAGCTTGAAATCCTCAAAATTTCTGCTCAGGTGCTACATAATTTGGGAAGTATCTAAAATTGTAAGTGCCTAACTTTCCTGTGTTTAAAATTCCACTGGTTCTACTTCTATCCAAAGGGCCAAATAGCTCAACACCTAATCAATATGAAAGGCTCATTTAAGATGTGTAGACTAAGCATTCCTCTACCTATGGGTCATAATCCTGTGGGTTTGCTTAAAACATGGCTATTCAACTATTTTTATAGGGGTGGGGATATAACCCAATACAGACTTACCCCCACCACCCCAAGCAAAAGCCCTAAACCAGTGCTTTCTCAACCTTTTTTACAAGTGGGCCAAATCTTAGTGGGCAAAGGGCTATATAGAAAAGCATTGTTAGGAGGCTCTGGAGCTTTATGAAAGCTGTGACCTCACTGGCATGTCAGTACAGGCTTTGGCTGAAGCCACAGCTTCCAGATTCAAGGAGCTGAGCATTACTGCTTCCTGCTGTGGCACTCCCCTCATACCCTCACCCCTGATTTCAGTAACAGGAAAAAGAGCTGAGCAGCAGTGGTTGTTCTCAGCTGCTGAGCTCTGGAACTGCATGAAAACTCTGAGCTTACTGGCATGTTAGTGTGTGTGCTACTCATATATCCTCTGTAACAGAGAGCCGAAGGCTCCTGTTACTTTAAGGGTAAAGGAGCAGGAGGGAAAGCCTCAGGTGGGAAAAGTCATTTATTATGAGATGCCATGGAACAGGCACTGGGGGAGTTGCCCAATGTAAGCACTTACTACTGAACTAGCTGTGTTGCGGTAGCACCATGGTCTAGAGCCTTGTATAGGAGCACTGCTGCAGAGACCAGCAGCAGTAAGTCACCCTCAAGGGCATTTATACACATACCTTTGTCTGCTCTGACGCACCAGAAATCCAGCACGTTGGAGCAGATTCAGTTGGGTCTGCAGAGCACATGAGCTGATGTGCCTGATGCTGAATTGCATGCATTCATATAAATGGCAAAATGTGCACCTGTGCAGAAAATGGCAGCAGTGCGCTTTTGCACTAAAATATGCTGAAAGTATTTTAGTTGAAAAAGTGCGCCACCACCTCTTTCTCAGTGCTGATGCACATTTGCCATTTGTACACAAGCATGCACTGCAGTGCTGGGCGCTTTTTAAAGTGCCCAGTGCTGTGGCGCGTACATGTGTACAAATATCCCCTGAGACTGAGGCTGAGCCAATAAGCTGATTCAAGAAATGCCTGCAGCAGCTCAATGTAACATGTGACCAGCAGGGGGCAGGGCCAGGGAGCTATATAAACACAGGCCTTGAGCCAGGAGGGTCAGGCTGGCCATGGAGGCTGCTGAGGCAAGAGCTCCAGAGCAAGGAGAATGCAGGTGCTCTGCTACCTAGCTCTGGGGCTGTCTTGAGGAAAGCAAACAGAGTGAGGATGCCCCACAGGGGACTCTTATGTCGGCTAAGGGGAAGACCTGTTATGCAGGCAAGTAGCCACTGTCTATGTTTGGACCTAAAGGGGATTTAGTTGCATTTGCCAGAAGGCCTGCTCCTGGGTTACAGTTTCAACTGGTGGTTTGGGAGTGGCTGAAAGGGAAGTGAGTGGAGACACAGCAGGGCACCTGGGGGGTGCCTGAGGGTTTAACCCACAGCTGAGTGCCTGGGGCATGTCAGCATTTAGAACCCTGTTAGGGGCCTTGATTTGGGGCTTAGACCTAAGGAGGAGATCCAAGACTAGTGAGAGAGAAGGAAAGGCAGAAACCTAGCTTAGACAGGAGCTGGACAAGGGCCAGGGGCCCAGTGACTGGGGAGGGCAGAGTCAGAGCCAGGGGGTTCCTGTGCATGAGAGGGATGGAGACAGGGGCCCGGGGCTAGAACAGGTTCAGCATCCAAGGCAGGGCAGAGACTGCCCTGGAGGAGCGAGACTAGGCCCAGGGGCCCAGATGGAACCAGAGTAGGCTCGGTACCCAGGGCAGGGCAGAGAAAGCCCTAGACGGGTGAGACTGGGGCAGTGGCTTGGAGCCCAAGCAAGACATGACCTAATAGGGTAAGACTTGGGCTAGGATTGAGAAGTCAGGCCCACTACAGTGGACCTAGAATAAGGGAACCAGCAAGAGAAAAGGGGTGGAGGCCCCAACAAGGGTAAAGGCCTGAGGTGGCCAGATATTGGATTGGGAGCCAACAGCCCACTGAAGTCATGAACTGGTAACTTCTGCAAGGCATGGACATGGTGTAAGGGGCAGTTAGCTGCATTATTAGGTCTTAAGACTAACAGTTGTCTTGGGAGAACTAGCTGGCATCTAGAGGAACTGGGGCTCACTCTAGGACCTGTGAGGCAGCCTCCCTTCCAATCAAACAATTGCATCAAAGGTGTGGTGGGTAGGTCAGAAGGGGAGGGCACAGTAGAGCTGGAGCAGGGTAAGGGTTACATGGCCACTAGGGGCATTCCAGCCACCCCTGGAGCTAGTTACACCCTCCTTTCCCCTGTTGCTGAATTCAGCGTAAGTGAAAGGAGGGTGACAAGTGGCAGGAGTGTTCATCTGTGCTGACCTGCTTGTGGATGGCATCTGGCCTGCCAGCTGGAGATTGAGCACCACTGCCCTAAACAAGGCTATGAAGTCCTACTCATCCTTACATGCTTTATGTCTTTGGACCAATTAAAATATAACCCTTTGCAAACTGGAACACTTCCAGTAGGAGTGATTGTGCACCCAGCCTTGGATTATGGAAGGAAGGGCTTAGAGATCACGGTTGTGAATCCAGAGTGGAAGGATGCACTGTGTGAAGTGAAGCCTAAGCCTTAGAGAGGGGCAGGATTTCGGATGCATCCCTGTTCTAAATATTTCCTATTAGCTGCCTTTGGGGTTCCTTGCTTAGCCTGCTGGCTCTTGTGAATCCAGTTCTGAAGTGCCTGCCTCCCTAAGGGTGGCTTATGCCCCTAACTCCTGGGCAGTGAATAAATAACACTAGTGGGGCCAGCAGCTAAAAATCAGATGGTACAACACAAAGCATTATTTCAGGGCAGTGTCTCTTCATAGAGTAGCTCTTTGCCTTTTATAATTTTTATTAATATGTTTTATAAAAATAAGACAGGAAAAAATGAGCAGGGTAAGGATAGAGGGAAAAAACCTAAAACCTTGGATGTTATTTATTTAGCTCCAAAAAAGAAAAGGCAGGAAAATGAAATGTCAAGTCTTCAAAAATTAGAAAATCATCAGCATTAGGTTTAAAACAAAAAAATGAAGTTTTTAAAAATTGCTCCATTTCAAACTCTGCAAAATAGAAACTGCTCCAGAAGTTTTATTTTCTTTCTTTCCTTTTATTATTCTTTTTTAATCTTTTTGACAAGCTGTACCTGGACCTCTGCATGTGTTACTGCAGAGAGATATAAAATACAAAATTGAGACGATCTATAAAATTGTATATTTCTGTGCTCAGCATTAGAGTATGTCTATACTGTAATACAGAGATAGCTGGCCTAGTTTTGAATGAGTTGGTTTCTAGCATTGAAGCTATCTAGCTATGTTAGTGTGGAGCTCCACATCCTAGGGGTTGAGCATCACTGCTTTTCCCCTTCCTCTCCCCCTCCATATCCTCACCACTGAGAAGCTGAATAAATTAAACCAGGGAAAGTTTCATGTTGCCATTGGTAGACTGCTTCTGGACATGACCTAACTTACTTTGGGCATCTCTAAGTTGCAGTCTCTACACTGTAATCTATGGCTAAGTGCAGACATTCAAAAAACCCTTGGCGGAAATGCTCTATCACACTTCACTTAAAGTGCTATAAGTTAGCCAGGGAATGAACCAAACAGATATTTGGTGTTTGGTGTGGAGGGGGCTCAGTTTCTGTTTGCACTGGCCAAAGCCAGTAGGTGTGTGTGTGGGGGGGTGCTTCTGTGTGCCTCCCAGGAGGCTGCCAAAGCAGCCCCTTGCCCCAGCCCTGGCCCCCCACCAGCTAGAGACTGTCAGCAGCAGCTAAGCAGGGTAGAAGGGAGGAAATGGAACCCCCCCACTGCAAAGATACTCCTCACAGCTTCCTCGCCCCTCTCCTCCAGCCTCTTGACAGCTGCAGCCAAGAGCTGCAGCATTAGACTATTCTGGGAAATGGGGCTGGGGGGTGGGTGGGAAAGGGAGCCCTGCCACCACACAGACCCAACCCACCCCTTCCACAAGATCCCATCCAGCTAACTGTGGAGGGGGTGGCTTGTAGCAGTTGGGCACCTTTCCCCTGGCCCCAGTTCCCTGTGTAGTGAAAAGCTGGGCTGGACAGCCCCGTGCTGCAGCTCTTGTTTGCAGCTGTCAGGAAGCTGGGATGGGGAGGGAAGGGATCCCCCCTGCTGTGTGGACCTGGCCAGCCTCCCCCACTCAATACCCCAGTCAGCAAGCTATGGGAGGGCCCTTGCAGCAGGAGAGCTCCTTTCCCCCTCCTGCCCCACCCAGCCTCCTGACAACAGCAGCCAGAAGCTGCAGTATGGGACTGCCCACCCTGGCTTTTTGCTGTGCTAGGAACTGGAGCCAATGCAAGTCTGGAAACTTGTGGTGTGATTCACACAACAGTAGGCTGTCTTTTTTCTTCCACCTCCACCTGCTCTGCAGGGAGGAGGCAGAGCCTTTTCTGTCTCCTCTCTGTGACAGCCCAGAGTGTGGCTGGGCTGGTGCTCGCTGTCTGTGGCTAGCTGGCCATCCAGTGAGGGGCCCCTGGGATGGTGGCAGAATGTGACCTTCATTGAAGTGTTATGGATAGGTACAGCCATTCAAAAAAGTGCTGTAACCTAAAGCACTTTAGTCTCTTACCACATCAACTGAGAGTTAACTTGGAGTGGGATCCGCCATTTATAAAGTGCTTTAAGTGATGTGAACCTCTGTTCTGTTATGGCTTTGAAGTGCTTTATGTACATTTATTGCATGTTAAGTGTAATGTCTATATCTAGCCCACAGAGCCCCCTTCAGAGCTGTCACTCTGCTTCCCGTAGCCCAGTACTTCCTAGTGCTATATGTCAGTACTAACTTTCACAGAAGGGTGTCCTTTACCTTCAGTAAGTGTATTTGACAATGCATTTATTTGCAACTGTGTGTGCGCATATTATATTCATGGAACATTCCTGGGGAAAGGTGCGGGGCAGGGGGCGCTTTAATTAGAGCAGCTCTGAGAGTCACTCTAATTAAAGCCCCTGCAGTATCACATGTATCCAGCGCCCTGTGCTTCAAAATAGTGGTGGGGGTGCTTTAACTAAAGGGAGCATGCTAGTTAGCACGCTCTAGCAAACTTGCAGCAGACTCAATTGAGTCTGCTCCAGCGTGTGCTAATTGGCACGCGTTGGAGCAGAGGTCCGTCATCTGTATAGGTGCCCTAAGACTGTAAAACAGGACAATGTTGATATTTATCCTATTTAGCGACTCTGATAATCTTTTGTACTGAAAAACTACAGGCAATAGTGACCTGCACTTACTGACTGTTTGATTGTTCAGTGCTTTCAGTAAAGCTTTGAGTCCATTCTTTTTCTCTCCCACCTTTAATCTTTGTTCCCCAAATTATAGGGGGTTCCTATAGTGGTATGAAGGATCCAGTCCTCCTTTAAGCAGCAGGAGCTGCTCTGTGGTCTCTGCAGCCATGAAACTGAATTAACTCTGGTTGCTACAGCCCTGCTCTGTGAGGAGAACATCCTAGCTTAGCTGTGTATCTGAGAACCTTGGCACGGTGTGGTTCCTTCGTGTCAGTCTGTATCCTGGTGAACACTTCTCTACTGCTCCCACCCATGAGAGACATATGTTTTTCCTCTTGCATTTGAGTCCTTTGTCTCTGCAATTTTACACCTTCTGTTTTCCTTACCTCCAGTTCTACAAGATACCTGAACTCTTGCCTTTGCTTGTGCAAAACTTCCTTTAAAAAAACCTTCCCATTTATTCCTTTCAAACCATGGGCTTTTAATGTGAGAATGTCAGAGTAACCCATAGCTCTATTGTTTCTGTGTGTGCATACAATCTACTTGATATATGCCCTTTGAAATGTATGTCTGTAGGCTTATGGGAAAATTAATAAAACAGAAATTAAAACTGACAGCTCTGAAATGATGTGCTACCCTTAGCATATGGACTACCTCACATGAACAGTTTACAGGGTTTGTATCAGGATTATGGACAGTTACCCAATGGGGGATAACTTCTGGACTATATTCCTAAATCTCATTTGACAGGTTTTGGATGCTGTATAATTCTTATAGCATTATAATGTCACAGCAGTGATACTATAGTTGTTGTTAAGATGGTCTTTTCATTCTTTGCTCTAATTTTATTTTATAATTGCCTCTGAAACTTCCTATGCTTATTCTCATGAAAGAAATGAGATGTGGTTTCAGGGGATGTGTGTGT
>NW_017729005.1:13244477-13254335 GCF_001723915.1 Gavialis gangeticus
TCCTAAATCTCATTTGACAGGTTTTGGATGCTGTATAATTCTTATAGCATTATAGTGTCACAGCAGTGATACTATAGTTGTTGTTAAGATGGTCTTTTCATTCTTTGCTCTAATTTTATTTTATAATTGCCTCTGAAACTTCCTATGCTTATTCTCATGAAAGAAATGAGATGTGGTTTCAGGGGATGTGTGTGTTCCCCACCAAGAGAACAGCAAAGCTGAAAATAAATTATTTGCATAGTTCAAGTAGGTTCATCTTGCTCTGCACTGGTCTAGACACACAAACTGTACCAGCTCAGCTTAAATTAGTTTTAAAAACAGTTTAGTTAAACCAATATGACCCCAGTGTGGACACACTTATGCCAGGTTTAAACCAGTGTGTAGTGGTTTGTAATTAAGGCTTCATCTGCGCATAGACTTACACTGATTTAATGAAATTGATTAAATTAAAGTGCAAACATCTCTTTGGGCACCCTCTTTCAGTTTAGAAGTGGCTATTTCAGTTTAGCTTAATTTTGTTGCTAAGGCCTGGCTTACGAATGAGATTACCCTAGTCAAACAAAAGATGTGGTGTTTCAATAGGTGCAACTTTGTTTCTGAACACTTTCAGTTTAAATCTGGTTTATACATATAAGTGTTATTGCACAAAGCTACATCAGCTTAATTTAGCTTAAAACCATCTTTTAATTAAAACAGTAGAGTTTACTTTTGTAAACCAGGCCTTGGGTTCATCTACACAAGAAAGTGTAGTCATGATGGTCCAGGGAATTTGTGAGAAGCAAGGTTTGTTTGGTGCTGTTATAGTTTGTTATAATTTTCCATGTATAGAATCTAACTATTGGAGGTTTGTCTTGATTTTGTTCCCCCCCACCCATCACTGCTGTAGCAGGAAAAGCAGAGACAGGGGGCAGGCAGTGGTGGGGCAGAGGGTTGCGGGTACAGGCAGTGGGGAAGTTGAGAGGCTTTCCCCTGCTACCTTCCTCCCTGGCACCTGCTTCTATGCCCCCCCCATTTCTGCTTACCCTTCAGGCTGTGGTTGTGGCTCTTGTAGCCCTGTTCTGACCTACAGCATGGAGCACATGGTTGCTCTGCTCCCAGCCACACAGCAGTGGTTCCAGTAGGGTGACCACCCATCCCTAATTGGGTGGGACAGTCCCAAAATGGGAAATTCAATTAGTCCTGGGCTGCATGACTCCAGGACAGCATTTGTCCCAGATTCAGAGTGTCATACAGGGATTCAGGTTTTCCATTCACCATGAAAAATCATGGGAAATGGTGGGTTTCCTCTTGCAGGCTGGCAGAGCTCTAGCCTGGAAGGGGCTGTGGGGAATGGGACACAGAGGGTGCCATGTGCATGTGTGGTTGTGCACACATGCACATGGCTAGGAATACAGCCCCAGGCAGTGGTGGAGAGCAGCTCCCCCTGCTGCCCGCAAATAAGTCTATGGGGAGGGAGGCAGACTGAGGCCCCCATGGTGAGGGAGAGAGTGGGTCCGTGGCTGGGGCTGGGAGTGCTGCCCAGCTGGGCAGGAATGTGTGGCTGCAGGGTATGGCTAGAGTGCAGGAGGGAGCCATGGGTTGCTTGGCCATGGGGCAGGGAGGGAGTCCCTGCCATTGTGCACACTTCTGAAGAGGGAAGCATGGGGGGGCATGTGCTCCCTAGGTTTCTGCATGGGGTCGGGGAGGATGCAGGCTTGGGGCTCCCCACTCTACTGTGCTGCCCTTGGAAGCCTCATCCTACCCATGCCACCTGGGTGAAGCACCTCCTGCCTGCCTGGCAGCAATGGTGCAGAGTTGTGCTCCTTGCTCGTGCTGCTAGGTGGGCAGGGGGTGCCAAGCCATGGTAGCGCAGCTGGCACGAGGCTTCCAGGGACAGGACAGCAGGGTGGGGAGCCCTGAGCCTGTAGCATGCACCTCACATTTACCTCCACTCCCCATGGGCTCTGCTTTGGCTGTGCCCTGCGGCGGGGGGTGGAGCAGGGAGGGAGGCAAGCATGTGTCTGCCTTCCAATTTGGAAAAGGTGGTCACACTAGGTTGCAGTGGTGGCAGCTCTGACTGTGGCCCTGGGACTGGCTGGGGCTGGAGCTGCCACTACTGCTGTGTAGCTGGGCTGGGGTCAGAGTGACTGTTTGCTCCATGCACCAGGCCAGAGGGCAGCTGGAGGTGGAGCTACAAAGGGTAAGTGGAGATGAGGGGGTACAAGCAGCAGTGGCAGGCACAGAGGCTGAGGGGGAAGGTATTTGCTGCAGTTTTGACTCTGACCCTGGGTTGGTGCCAGATTTGGGGTTTGCCTCTTCCCCAACACACACACACACACACACACACACACACACCCACACACACACACACACACACACCCACACACACACACACACACACACCCACACACACACACACACACACACCCACACACACACACACACACACACCCACACACACACACACACACACACCCACACACACACACACACACACACCCACACACACACACACACACACACCCACACACACACACACACACACACCCACACACACACACACACACACACCCACACACACACACACACACACACACACACACACTTCTACGTGAGTCCGAGATGAAGGGCTTAGTTCCCTGTGTTAAATGGAGAAAATATCCTCATCTTAGAGTCAAGTAAATACAGTATTTGACTGCATCAGTGTAATTTGACGTCTTGGGGTTTTACCTGTGCAGTTTTCCTATACAGATCGGTAATTAGTTGCCATTTGAGTTAATCTATGTAGACAGTGAATACATTCAAATTTAGTTGCTCTTTTCAGGGGACAAACAAGCTATTTGTATCATAGGTAGGTAGTTTCACTGATACTACACAGTTTATTTGTTTGTTGGTCCTTTTGCATAACAAATAGAAGCCTACTTATTTGAGAGCTGTGACTCTGTGACAGTCCAGGCATGGCACACACTTAATTAAAGCTAGCTGAATAATTTGGAACTGTTCATATAAATTATTCTTGGTCTCTAGCTTGTTCGAAAGCAGTGTTGAGATTCAAAATGTGAAAGCTGAGCTGTTTAGCATGGCTGTACAGGTAATGTGGAATGCCTGCCCCTTAGCTGAGTAAGCAGAGCTCTTAGAATTGCATTTCCAGTACAAATACAAAATTGAAACATGATTTCTGTGAAACGGTAACGTTAGAATCCAAGACGTACTGAACTGTTTCAGAGGTGCTGGTGGGGCAGGGGGTGCAGAGTGCTGATGAACCGTTTCTTCTGTGCTGGGCACTCTGCATATGAGCTGTGGCTGCCACTGCTGTGGGCCACTGTCCTGAAACTCCCTCTAAGTTGGGCACATGGGGCTGATGCTGTGCTCACCCTCCCCTACTCATTGGTTAGAATTAGAAGTCACTTTTTTGGTAAATGTTCCTCCTAGTCATTCCATTGTTCAAATATTCATACAAAAGTGATGACAAAAAAAGAGTGTGGGCGCGAAGTAAAAAAACCCCAAAACTAAAGAAAACCTTTTTGGATCTGGTCACGCGTTTGGGCAAGAAGGTTAAGTAGCCAGAGGCGTGGAAGTGTATGTTTGTGAAGCAGAGCGGTAACAATCTCTGGAAGAAAGCCATTTTGGAAATTTGAACTCCAAGGTGTTTTGTTAGGATTTGGGGAAGTATATTGGTTAAGCATAAGCTGTCTTCTGTTTAGCCCTTGGATACCTCTGTTCAGAAATGTACAAAGTTGTGGTTATACAACAGTATCCATCTATCTTTGTCTCAGTCACTAGTTTTATGTATGCTTTGAAATTGTGAGAATAGTAAGTAAATAAACAATAAAAATTATTTATTTATTTATTTGCTTACTATTCTCACAATTTCCAAGCATACATAAAAGTCGCAGCTGAGACAAAGATAGAATGCTGTACTTCTGGATACTGTTGTGTAACCACAACTGATTTTTGTATATGCGTGAGTGTATGTGTATATAGATATAGATACAATTATACAAAATCAGTTTAACATACTGTAAACTTTTAATTGTGATTATGAAATTGCACCTATCCTTTCATGTAGATGTAATAAACAACACAAAATATAATTCCAGTTGCTGTGAGAACTATAATTTTTGAATTTTCTAACACTTGCATATTTGAAATCCTAGACATATATACCCAGATCCTATCCTATATCCTAGATCCTATATTACCCAGTCTATCTACTTTAGCTTTGGCATTTAATTGGAAGGGAAAACAAGAACATTCCCATCCCTGAAATGGCTGGGGAAACTGCTTCATGGAAGCAATTTATGCCTAATGGCCAAAATAGCCCATGTGAGGGGTGGATGAAAGGATCCAGGCATTAAGGTTCTTGCCCGCCAAGTGCAAGCTTCTCCACAAGGTGGCTTAATGAAGATGTGCTGCCTTCTGCACAGCTTTATATGCATCCCAGGGAAAATCCTTTGCCCGTGAAATAAGGTGTAATGCCTCTCATCCTGTAGCCTTATACATATGTGCTGTTTGTTCTATTGATAAAATTACAGTACATGTTTTTTAAAGATTTGTCCTAGGGCAATACTGATGTGTGGCACATCAGCGGTTAAGGGAATCATAAGGTGCAAAAACTGCAATGCCAGCAGGATTCCCCAAAGAGTAAACAAAACTCTTTAACTGTTGCAAACAATAAATTGTCAATACCTTGTAGAAGCAATGGATAATGAAAAGTTATAATGCCTATAGTTAGGACCCTCTTTAAAAGAATTTACACAGTATATGAAATTAAATTCTGTGCACAGTTCTCTTAATTTGTCCTTAATTAAACAATACTCCATAAATGGTGCATTCAGTGACCAAATGTTCAGAGACAGCAAAATGGTGGGTCCCAAGCCATTAGGAATGAAATAAAGTCAGTCCCTCGAGAGTCTGCTAGAATCTGGTCTATCTAAGTGACAACTGATGGTTTAGGGAAAGATAATTAACTTTGCAATTACAAACCGCAGCTTTCACCAGTGCCGTTTCTTCCAGTATAATCTTGTAAATATTCTACTATTTTATAAAGTGAGATGAAATGTTTAGTGGAAAAAAATGCTGTGTTTCTTTATGGATTAATTTTTCACTGATAAATTTACTGGGAATATTTTCATATTAATTGAAATATTTCAGATCAATTAATATTTCTACACTACTTTGTAGACTAAAAAAAGATTTTTATCTTTGTAATTGTGCCAAGATTTTTATCCTTTATTGTTTAAGATATAACGGATGCCATCAGAGGATACGCTATTAAAAAAAACAAAACAAAACTTAAAATTTAGCTTTAGTCCTTAGCCCTATAGACAGTAGTTCTCTATTTATTTTTAATATGAATTTCAATATAGGGAATATCAGCATTAGCAAGTATTGCCAATATATAAGGAAAACACATTGTATGGGAAGCTCTAGATCAGGGTTGCCCAACCCCTGGCCCATGGGCCAAATGTGGCCCGCAGAGCCATCTCATCTCACCCTCAAGGCTCCCCAGAGTGTGAGAAATTTGGCAGGCAGGAGCAGTGGCCATTGAGATGGTCACCCTCTCCTCGCATCAAATTCCCAAGCCCCATGCTGCTGGTTGCAGCCAGGCCATACCCATTTCCCTATACCTGGATTGGGGCTGGGCCGTGTTCCCATAACCCCCAAAGGGCCAGGTTGGGAGTCAACCCACATCCCCTTTTTTCATACCCCCTTTCCCCTTCTGTGGGGTTAAGCCACTCCCCCTTTTCCATCTGGGGCCAAGCCATGCCCCCTTTCCTCCATAGGACCAAACCACACCCCTTACCCTGAGGGGCCAGGTTGTGGTAGGGCTGACCCCCACCCTCCTTCATATGGCTGGATGGTGCCCACTGCGCTAGCCCCAGTGCTAGATTGGGATCGCCAGTGGGATCCAGACTATGGATGGATGGGGCATTGCCCATCTTGCTGGCCATGGAAAAATATTGAGCACCATTGCTCTAGAGTCTAGATAATCACAGCTATGATAAAGGCCAAGGCAATCTTATTGTGTATTTGGTGAGGACTTGCAGGCAAGGTGATACAAATACTTTTATACAAGCATTGGTATGATTCCAGTTAGCATATTTATTCTGTGAAGTTCTGATCACTTATGTTCAAATAAAATGTACTTAAATTGGCATAAATTCAAAGATGGCTAATGGAATGGAAACCTTTTTCTTATAAAAGACAATTAAAGGAGCTTGGCTTGTTTAGTTTAGCAAAATGGAGGTTGAGAAGAGATGTGATTACTCTTTCCCAGTACATACATGGGGTAAATATTAGGGAAAGTGAAGAGGTGTTTTTTTTTTTTCCTTTTAGCATAAGAAAACTTCAACAGCACAAGGTCAACTAGCTATAAATTAGCTGCAGATAAATATGGGGTACATGCAGATTTTACACTTAGATCGAGCTAACTGAGATTAGGTCGATCTAAGTGCTGAACTGTATGTATGCTTGGAGAGTTTAGATTGTGCAAAAAATAGCCATTCCGATATTAGTTCACCTGAGGAGGTGCTTTATGTGGATCAGGCTAACTGTGCAGTTGGAATGCAGCCCTGGGTTTGAGAGAGCCCAACTGCTCACCCCAGCACTGGGGCTGTGCTTTCCTATACCCCTCACCGCAACCAGACTATTTTTCCCCTTCTGACCCTCCCCTTACCCCTGAACAGACAAACCTCCCCCTTCCTGCGGCCCCACCAGGCCTCTGCCCTGAAATCCTACCTATCCTCCTCCCCCCACCTAACTTGCTTAGATTGCATTACCAACACAGATCACAGCACCGGTGAACATGTGTGCAAGCGTTCCTGCAAACGTGTGGAAGGCATTTAATATTCTCATATATCAGGGCTTTGTTAGTTACCATCTGTGGCTAGGAAGAATTTTGTTTTTCCTTTCGTGAATGTTACTGGGTTTGGGGGCATGTATGTGTGGCTTTTTGTGGGGATATCTTCTTTCAAAGCATTGGGATCACAGGCCCTAGCTAAAGCTATTTTTCTGGGTGGGAGGTTTGTTTTGTTGTTGTTTGTTTATTTTTACCGGAGTGCAGTGCTACTAGAAAACCCAGAGGTTCCTGGCTAAAGGGTCTTGTTCTTTGGCTCGGGGTTACACCAATTGCCAAATTTGGGATCAGAAAGGAATTTTTCTGTAGGTCAGTCAGCATGGGATATGTTTCTTTTTCTAGCATCTTTTGAGAATATATTATCCATCTGCTTCCCTGCAATTGCAGAGGCAGGGCATTGGCAATACCCTAGTCACTCCTGCTTTTACACAGTAACTGGGCAGTGGCAACACACAGAGTGGGGGCAGTGGCTGGCAGAGAAAAACAGGACAAGCTTAACCCAGCAGCTGATGCTGAAACGTGTGTTGAGCAGTGATTTTTAAAAGCTGAATTTCTGCAGCAAAAAAAGGAGACAAGAGGGTCAGCTACCACCTTTCCTAGCAGCAGTGGCTTCTTCTGACCAGTGCTAACTCCGTGGCTGAGGTTGGCCATGAGGTTTGATGATCCAGGAAGCTCCTTCCAGGCTTGTGCTTACACACTTTTACAAAGTATTGAGAGTTCTGTAGATGATGAGTGCTGTTTATTTTTTATGAACTGAAAGATGAATGTAAACACACAAACACATTGTTGATGTAAGAACAGGTCACATGACCTCTCTGAATAATCTAAAAGTAAGAAGCCTTATCTAAAGCTAACCTAAAAAGCACCAAATTGGTCTCACAAGAAAAAAACTCCTGCAGTCTTTGTCTGTGTATTCACCCCCTCACATCTCATAATTATCAACTTTTGCATCTTGTTCCTTTTAAAAAAGCAACACAAAACAAAACTTCTGTTTTAAAAAAAAATGAACAGGACAAAATGCATGGGAACAAATGAGCAGAAATCTCTCTCTCGCGCTCGCTCTCTCTCTCTCTCTCTCTCTCTCTCTCTCTCTCTCATATCTGTAGGGCTTCTAGGGACAGAAATTACACATAATGAAGTACAAGTGATCAGAAACCAGTTCAAATCTGTAACACAACAGAAGTTCAGTGCACTTAAACCACTTTCAAAATGGGTCATACCCATTTAAGATGCACCTGGATGGATATAGTATCAGACTTAACTGATTTAAGTTAAATCAGTTTATTGAACTTCTGTCCCAGATCTCCCTCCTGATTCAAGCTAACTCAGCCCCTAGCATCCCATGATGCTTAGCACCTCCTCGCAAACCTCTCTGTGCAGAGTGGGTTGGGCTAGCCTTGGCCCAAGCTGTCTGCTCCAGCTGAGCAGGGAGGTGTGCTCTAGCACCTCCTGGCTTCTGGCCTGGGCCACTTCAGGCTTGTGGCTACATTTCCATAATAAAAAGTGAATGTTCTCAGTTCAATCTATGCAGTTTGGACTAATCTGCAAAGATTAAATTGATTCAGCCTCAGGCATTTTGACTGTCTGTACTTAGCCCTAGAGGTACTTATCTTATGTTTAGCTTCACTTATAGCTTGATTATGGACTTCCCATAAAACCTTGGACAATTCAGCTAGTCGGGCTTTATTGAAGATCCCCAGCTGTGATGACAAGTTCTTTTCTTCTCACTCTTTGTATTTAAACTATAAATTCCTAGGGTGGTATGCTTTCTGTTACATGTGATTACAGTGAATAGCATAAGATGTTCTGAACTCGGTTGAGGCATCTAGATGCTACTATAATACAAATAAATAACAAACATCTGCATAATTTTTTTTACCAGGAGAGGACCAAATTCTTTTAAAATTGTGTATTTTTTCATTGACAAAGTTTTTTTTTCTGTGGGTTGGGTTATGCAACTCAGATTGCAGGAGCTGTTCCCCTGTAAAATTTTTCAATTGCCATTCATATGTAATTAACATTACACACAGTATTCCCTCCACGTAGAGGAGGGAGAATACTGTGGTAATAGTTCAATACTTAATTACAGTATTTGCAAGTGGCAATTTTAAAGAATTTAATGACCAGCACTGTATACTAACATGTAAATTTGTAAATTGTCAGGGGTAGAGATGTTGTTGCTGATAACTTACATATTCTGTTTTCCAGCTAATATTCCTTCATGATTATGTTTTAAAATATTTGGCTACTTTATGTGCCACTCTGTTCCACTTTCCTATTCATGAAGTGATGTATACTTATAGTTTCATAGTAGCTAGGGTCAGGAGGGACCTGATCAGATCATCTAGCCTGACCCCATGCCACAGGCAGGAATGAATGCTGGGTTCATAAGACCCCAGACAGGGGATCATCTAACGTCTTTTTGAATTTGTCCAAGGTAGGGGCGAGGACCACTTCCCTAGGAAGTTGGTTCCAGATTCTGGCCACGCTATTACCATTGTTCCTCATCACCCCAGGTGGTACTGGGGAGAATAGGGCTCTTCCTATTTGCTGATGATCTCCCCTGATGAGTTTGTAGGCAGCCACCAGGTGCCTCAGCCTCCTCTTGCCAAGACTGAATAGGATCAGGTCCCTCAGTCTCTCCTCAAAGGGCCTGTCCTGCTGCCCTCTCACCAAATGGGTGGCCTTCATCTGAACTCTCTCCAGGCTGGCCGCATATTTTTTAAAGTGTGGCGCCCAGTACTGGATGCAGTACTCCAATTGCAGCCTGAACAATGTCGCATAGAGGTGGGGTATCACCTCTCTGGACCGGCTGGAGATGCACCTTTGGATGCATGACAAGGTATGGCTGGCCTTGCTGGCTGCGGTCTGGCATTGGCAGCTCATGTTCATCTTGGAGTCAATAATGACTCCAAGATCCCTTTCTGCCTCTGTGCTTTCAAGAGGGGAACTCCCCAGCCTGTATGTATGCTGTGGATTCCTTCTCCCAAGGTGTAGCACCCTGCATTTGTCTATGTTGA
>NW_017729005.1:13254565-13254825 GCF_001723915.1 Gavialis gangeticus
GTCCACCACTACTCTCTGGGTGTGCCGCATCAGCTAATTTTTTACCCATCCAACTGTGTAGGCATCAATGCCACAGTCACCTAATTTATTGATGAGAATGGGGTGAGAGACAGTGTCAAAGGCCTTCTTAAAGTCTAGAAAGACTGTATCCACGGCGACACCAGCATCCAAGGATTTAGTCACTTGGTCATAAAAGACAATCAGGTTGGTCAGGCAGGATCTGTCTTTGATGAACCCATGCTGATTGCCCCTGAGCATGA
>NW_017729005.1:13255704-13261035 GCF_001723915.1 Gavialis gangeticus
AGTCAAGGGCTTTAGTCTTGCTGTAAGCCCTTGACACCCTGTGCTGGATACTTACATGCTTTATCACAGATAAAGGTCCCATCCTATCCAGGGCCTTAGAGTTTTAATGTCATCTGTGATTTTTTTTTTTATACACAAGGAAGTGTTGTCCTCAAATGGGCAAATTTTGAATTTATGGATGCTTTTCTTGACCTTTGTCTATTCTGGCAATATTAATGTAGGGTATATACTGGTTCTCATAATTTAACACAGTTTTCCAGAGTACAAGCTCTAGTGAAAGCTTCTAAACCAGAACAAATCACAGATGCTGGAATGCTGCTTCCCATATACCACCTTCCATTTCTGATATGTCTGGGCACAACACAGTAAGGGCAAGAGTGTCAAAATACTTGAGTCAGCAAGAATCTTTCATTTGGAGGTATCTGAAAGTCTACATTTCTTTATTTCCTCCATAACTTGCATATGATTCCTACCAATTAATGTGGATTATTTCATATATACAGGCAACTGCAATATAAACAGTATGATCTACATTCTTTCCTGGCATAATTCAAAATATTTAAGTCAGAAGAATTGAATCATGAGTAAATGTAGCCTATAAATCAGGATTCTTGTTTATACAGAGAAAAACCATTGCTATGGGTTTAAGGAATTAACTTTGTTCTCTAGATTACCTTTTTCTGTGAAACTTTAATGGATTTTAAGATTTTAAGTTTTTGGACTGATGGTCCAGGTAACTTAAAAAAATACAAAATGGATTTAAGGTTCTACATACATCAAGAGATTTGAAAGAAAAAGTGACAACCCAGTGTTAACCAAATTGTGAGATTTGTGTTGTGGAAACTTCTTTTCCTGGTATGCAATATGGAATATCTTCTGGGAGGAAAACGTCCCCACCCTCTTCTACGATATCAATCCAAAATGTCAGTCACTGAGGATGGAATACAATTAAGTTCATTAATGTGTCTAGAAATAGAAAATCTTTCTGTCAATATATACTCATTAATACTGAGCTGCAAATGAACTCTGGAATTGTGCTCTTATTAATTAGATGGCAGACTAAAAAATGTCCTTGCTTCTGCTTAGCCAGATGGAGGGACACTGGGTGTAATGACCTTGTGTTGGGCCTTTCCCCAGGGAATTTCTTTGGTGTATCTAAGTGTCAATATAGGTTCCTCTCTCATTTATCATTTAAAATAACCACCCACAAACTTATACAAGTGTGCACATAAAACTAAATTCTGACAAAGATATGGTAATTCTGCTTAGTTTTAGAATCAGCTGTGCATAACATCCTTAAAATTCCAGAGGGATTTTGGCACAGATGCAAGATGAATAGATTTGTTTAGGAAAAGGTAAGTCTGTTTTCCCTGCTATGCTTTCCAGCAGTACCCTACTATGTAGTCCATCCATTCGCAAAGTGTTGGATTACAGATACATTCACTTTATTGTCATTCACTCTCATCAGATGTTGAGAACTTTAAGAGGCTTAAAATGGCTAAAAAAGGTTGTTGCTGTTTGTTTTTGTTTTTGTGAAGTTCTTTCTCCTTCTTTATCTCCAGCCTTTTTATTTTTCTATTATATCTATACACTGTTAAAAGCCCTGCTCTATTCCGCTTAACTTACTTTCTGCTCTATAATACAAATCACTGTTGGTTTCATTTCAGCAAGATAGTTCAGTATCACTGTGATTGCTCATGTGCTTAAAATTTTGTAGTCCTTTATCACATTATGGTCTGTATAAGAAAACACGTGGCATGGTAACATTACAAGATCATCTGACTTTTTAATTTTTATTTTTTTAGGTCAGCAGTAGGAAATTTGATCCTGTCAAGGCATAGAAATGATTCTTTGAAAACAAGTAATTTGTTCCTAGGGAAGAAGACTTTGAAGTCATTTTAGAATAGGGAGTTGGTAGCTTTCAATGACTTATTTCTGTATATTAGATGACCCTACAGGTTTTTTTTACCTGCTTTAATTGGAAGATAGCACTATCATGGGGCAATAGAAATATTATTTTCTTTAAAATATTTTATTTCACGCTGGCAGTAAAGGCTGGTGCCCAGACTAAGTGCTAGTACTGAAAGTGCTAGGGTCCCTTCATCAAGGGACTGTCTCCAGAAATTAAAGAAGTAGGTACATATGAAAAGAAGGAAGGATCCCCCCAGAGGCCTAATTGAGCAGTTTTTTGTTCCCTGGGTGGCAGCAGTAGGAGCAGCTGCTATTTTTGGCTGCTTACAGACATAGAGGAAAAAAACCCAAAGCAGCATGTTAAGCTAGGTGTGCCCCCATGCAGAGTGTGTGCAGCACATGCCCAGGAGAGGCATTGTGTTAGTTGGACCCAATTTGCCCAATGTCTGTATAAATCAGACACTTCAGCAGGGCTTTTTGGCACTTTTTTTCTAATAGCTGATTGAATCAACCTTGAATAAAAGTGCCAAAAGGCCCTGCTGAAGCACCTGATCTATGCAGATGCTGTGGAGCCGGGTCAAAGTAACACGCTGCCTCTTCTAATAAAGCACTGGTTTTTTGCTTTTTTGTTTTTTTCCCACATCTGTCAGAGCCCTTTGTGGCTCCCCCACCCCCAGTTGCTGCCTGAGGCTGGTGCTCCACTCACACTTCCTCACTTATGCTACTGGCTCCATACAAATAATAAGAGGTCATCCCTGACTCAAACAATTTTCAAGCTGAGGGCCAGATTCAGTTCCATTTCTTAGGTTTCTGAGCAGATTTAGGTACCTAAGTGCAATTCTATTCCATCTTGTTCAAATAGGCATTAATGCATCTACTTTTGTAACCCGCCCTTTAACTATTAAGGCTGAGTTACAAAGAAGCAGTGAAGAAGAGGACTCACTCAGCTTTTGCATTAACTATTTTTAAGGACTCAAGGATGGTGGATTAGAATTGCACTTAGGTGCCTCAGTCCACTTACACATCTAATAGGTAGAACTGAATCTGGTCCTAAATGTACCAAAACTAAATTTTTTTCACAGACAGCAATAAAATAAGATCTATGAGAATAATTTCAAATTAATTAATCAGCTGAAGTTTTATGAACAAAGTAAATACAGAATGTATTAAATGAGTTATTTTGGGTAAATTATTTACATTGTTTTAGCTATTTTGTACTTTTCATTGGAGAGCAATGGTGATAGGAAATGCTTTCCGGTTCTGAAATTTCATATGCAGGACATGGGAGCGTTATTGTGATACGAGCACATAAAAGGTGGCTCCCTTCTAAAAAGCAGCCAAAATGTCATTGTGTGATTACATGTTTATTGTCTATTAATAATGCTCATATCTAATAGCCTGATTTGCAAGTGAAAAGTTTAAATTTTTTACCCATCCTCTAAGTGCCGGTTATAAATACTCCTACCTTCCAATAGTCAGGAAAAACTTCCTGGTTTAGTGATGGTCCTTAAGCATCTACTTAAAAGTAAATGTGCTTTAGTGTAGTTCTGAATTGGGTCCCAAGCCAGATTCTTTCCTCCTTGAATGCCCCGTTGTTTTGAGAGGTTCTGATTCCCAAATTAGGTTGTTGATACAAGATGAGCTAACCTTCCACCTTTCTGTTATGTTCACAAAGGCAGGGGAAGTGCCAGCCGTGACTGGCTAGAATTCTGCAGACAGTTCTGCTGAATAATGAACAGGATTGTTTTTTATCTTCTACTTGTTTTAACTCTGCAATGTTAATATGAGTAAAAATTATTTAAAAAAACACTGAAAAAAAATCAGTCAGTCTGAGTCTGCAGAAAGGGAGCTGGTAAGAAGATACCATTTTACCCACAGTACAACTGCACTTCAAGCCTTTTTTACAAGCATGGTTAAATATGTTCCTGCCTGAGGCCACTTATATCAACTTTGAAATCATCTAAAAGCTGTGGAGAGAAAGACAGGAGTACTTGTCACTGGTCACTTTCAGAATAATGCAAAAGGGCATGACTCCCATGAGATCCATTTTTCAAATCCCTGCATAATAGGTCACTTTTTTCAAGCTAACTCTTGTATCAGGCAAACACAAAAGGTACAAGAGCTGTCATCTATCATGTCTGCCCATGATGTTCAAAGACAGATAAAATACATTCCTTTCTCACTTTTTTCTCTTTTTAAGCTCTTAAACTCCTCTTTAAACCATCACAAAAATATACCTGTGACAAATGGTTAAAAGTTGGTGAATATCAGTCTTTTTGGTACCCATTATAAGAGTTCGTATGTCTATCTCGGTCTAGTGAAAAAAATATGAAAAATATACTCCTGAACCAATGAAAATGTATGCTGCTTTTTAAACTTAATGCTGAATAATTCTTCCAGTATTTTTAAATACTCATCAGTAAAAGACTTCTATAAGGGTCTTAAATCCTTAACAGAGTGTTGAAGGACCACTTTACTAGAATCCAAATAAATACATTAATGGATTCTGCTGTGTGAAGTGGGTTCAAAATAATATTTGTACAGTTGATAATGGAAACATGTTGACATTCTTAAGGTTATAAAGACATTTGAAGTTATCCTAATTGTGAAATTGAAGACTGTGAAGTACAATGTCCCTGAACATCCTAGAGCACCATCTTTCCTGTTTCACTAATTGCTACAACACTTGAGATCTCAGTGTGATGTTTTTTCTCTGCACAAATGAACAAGTGGAGGCCACAGCACCTCTTTAAAAAGGCAGATGTGTTAATTTATAGAGAATCTGTATGGGAAACTGGAAGCTGGATACTGTGACTTTACAAGGAAGTTCTCAGGTAGTGGAGCTACAGGAGCAACTTTCCAGTGCAAATATACACTTGGATAAATTTCGTAACTTCAAATATATGTCAATATGGTTTCCACTGCTAAATTATCCTGTTTTAGACTTATTTATTTATCATGATTATTTTTAGCAGCTTAGTCCTTCAGAGCAGTGGGTGCTTCCTGCATTGTTCTCCTGTGCCAGGTCATAAAAAACAGCTGCTGTGGCCCTCCTTCATTCTCTGTGCCAGTTCTGGCAGCAAGATAAATCAGTGATTATTCAAACTACTACTTACTGTCAGCATAACTAAATGTTTCCTAACCGTTTCAATCAAGAAATGCTATCTTCAATACTTTTGTTCCAAAATTGATCAAATGAATGTAAACCTCCCTGTTCACCTCCTTTTATAGCCAAGGAAACACTTTGTGCCAGTCACCCTTATGGTTTAATGGGGCAAACGGATCTCTGTTAAAGAGGATCTTATACCCAAGAGAGCCACATTCCAGACAGGCAGTCTGCACAAGTCGTAGAGTGATCTGTCCAGAACACGGCTATCTGAGCAATCCATGAAAATCAATTTGGACCCAGAAATCACAACT
>NW_017729005.1:13266035-13267003 GCF_001723915.1 Gavialis gangeticus
TGCCAGTCACCCTTATGGTTTAATGGGGCAAACGGATCTCTGTTAAAGAGGATCTTATACCCAAGAGAGCCACATTCCAGACAGGCAGTCTGCACAAGTCGTAGAGTGATCTGTCCAGAACACGGCTATCTGAGCAATCCATGAAAATCAATTTGGACCCAGAAATCACAACTTCAACCAAAGCAAGGCCAAATCAACCAGCACTGGCCAGTGCTCCCTCAAGCACTTAATGCATTTTGGGATTATATAACAAAAAGAAGAAATCATTATTCCTGACAGTGTTGTCAGTGCCCTTCTTTGTACATCTAAGAATGTGGAAACAAAAGGTATCAGGTGCTCCAGAAAGTCTTCAAGCACTTTTACACACTTCCTAACCCAGGGCCATTGACTGTCTTTGTAGTAGGAGGCAGTGTAGATTTATACCTTACAGACTAATTGAAGGGTGTGTGGGTGTGTGTGTGTAGTACAAGCTTTTGTGGGATGAAAAGCTCACTTCATCAGATGCTGAGTAGTGCCACTAAAGGAACAGCTAAGAATAAGGAGACTAAAATTTAGAACTGTTTAAGCATAAAGCATGTATTCAACAGGTTTTTTTCAGCAGTTAACCATAAGGCACTGATCACCAAATACAAGTACTGGAACAATTTGGATTATTTCCGGATGGACTGTTTTCCTGTCAGAAAATGCTCATACAGAAACTAGGCCAGTTATGCCAAATCTTCTGATGGAAACCAGACAGCTTCCAAAGGAATTAATCCAGGCTGCCTGCTAGCCTACCTGTCTCTATTCCTTATAGCAAGAAGTCTGGAAGCCCTAAGGGCCCTAGCTATTGGTAAAATTTTCAGGGATGCAAGTCTTTAAGCCCTGTACTACACAGACAAAAATCAGGGCTGTTGAATCTTGAAGAACCTTATTGATTTCATTATGAAGCATTTAAAAGGAAATATTATTTCAGCATTTAAAAAACA
>NW_017729005.1:13272003-13273770 GCF_001723915.1 Gavialis gangeticus
ACAAAAATCAGGGCTGTTGAATCTTGAAGAACCTTATTGATTTCATTATGAAGCATTTAAAAGGAAATATTATTTCAGCATTTGAAAAACAATATTGGAATTCCTTCTCTGGAAATTTAGAAACTAAGGCCAGATTTACTTTTTGTGTCTTGTATTGAAATTTCCTATGTAATGCTGTTTTCCAATTCAAATAATTGCTTCAGATTGGATAATCATTTCCAATAATTGCAGGGATAAAATGAAAGTGATTATCAGAAAGTAGTCACAGGAACACATGGTATCTGATTTAGCCTTAGGTTGATGGAAATAGCTGTCCCTTTGAGACTTGCCTCATGGTTGTAGACACTGAGAAGTCCAGACCTGTCCTTTTGAAGGAGCACAGCTCTTCAACTGCAGAACAGATGAAGTGTTCTATTCCTTCAATGACTCAAGGCCTAGGCTGTGTTGTCTGGGAATGTATGCATTACCTCAACAGAAAGCCTTACAAATGTTCACTCAAACAGAGCAGAGAATGTCGTCTTGTTTCTGAGAATCAGCAAAAGAAGAATCCTAGATATTTCACTACTTCAGCTAGTCTGATTATCTTTCCAGAAGTGGATTTGATGCGAGTGTTAGAAGCTACGGTGGAGCTTACCCGCAATCTACTTTAGTAACGAGATTCGTTGGGCAAGGTATACATCAGAGCCTACAAATGGGCTAGTCTCTTCAATTCTACCTAGTCACAACTCAGCCTTGTCCTTCTTCATCAGAGATCCTTTTGAGGAAAACCTGGTACTATCAGAAATGGTTTTGTCAATGGGCTATAGAAGAGATAATACAGGAGTATGGAGGAAAAGTCTTCTACTCCAGATATTTTCTGATGCTGAAAGAGAAATAGGATTTTCAACACTAAACCCTGAGGGTAATGAAAAAAGGTACTGCCTAAAATTCCACATGGCAATGTTTTTTTTTCCAGCACTCCAGTCTTCATCATATGGATCATCCTGTACTGGGAAGATCCCAATAGGAGGTAGGGATAGTAAGTCTAAAATAATACTTTCTTCCTTTTCTTCCAGCACAAAGAGTGAAATATAGACATATCATCTCACTTCACTGCAGGTAATAATGTGCATAGGAATCTTGGTCCTGGCCAAGAAGAATGTCATTGAGAATCTTTGCAAAGATGCATTTTTGTCAATGTAGTTGCTCTTATTTGGAATAGAATCATATCTGACTAAAATAAAATAGATGTGTCTTGGACTGCCATGCTAAATGTCAGCATGAACATACATAATGCCACTTGTTAGACTGGGCCAGGTTGGTCTGTTGCTGGGCCAGGTCTGTCTTCTCCTAGGAAAACATTAAATGAATGAGAGGGTTTGGGGACCTGTGTTGTTACAGAATAAATTGATAGAAGTAATCTAGAAATGTGCATATCGGGCAAACATTCTTTGCTGTTTCTCTGACAAAGACTTTAGTCATAGATGTATTGGATACAGCTTGGGGGATCCCATTTGGACTACATACACATGTGGGCAAGGCGCTTGGTCTACAGTGGGGCACCGTATCAATGTTCTGAAGCCTGGATCCATTATGTTAACCTGCAGAGATTTCCTTTCTATTCTTTGTAATTCCAAAAGTTCAGATCCTGATGGATACCACCTCTGTGATGTAGTACATTAGAAGAAAGGAAGTACATGCTTATCTTCCATAGGTGATATGTGGGGGGGGGGGGGGGGGGCCCCCCCTTTGAATTTGGGGTCCCTGGGTTTTCCCGGGGGTCCCCCC
>NW_017729005.1:13273928-13276516 GCF_001723915.1 Gavialis gangeticus
CCGCTGCCACCAGCATCTATGGTTGGTCCCCGCTCACTGCTGCTGCTGCTTACAAATGGTGCCCCCCACAGTCTTGGAAGGCACCAGTCATTCATGTCATCTTCCCTTCTGTGCTGGAGCTGCCAATGTGAAAGAAACACACTGATTGTTCACCTACCAAGTTTCAGCAATGGTATAGAAGTTGCTCTCAGCAAATAGTTGGTAACAGTTTCCAAGAGGTTCCTATAGAAATTCATCATACAGCTGATATTGTGACATTGTGGGAATACAGCAATAAACTTGCTAGCCACCAGTGCTAAGGGCCAGGACTTTTGTTCAAATATAGGGTCATTGCCAAATGCCTTCATTCTCTGTGTGAGTAATTTACCATCAAGGAAAATGGGGAAGGTTTTATTGTCTGGGAGCCCCTTCACAGTGGTTATCCAAGTTCATGTTCTTATCCTGTGGCATATGAAAGCTGAATTGCGATTGCTTAATCTTCAACACTTACAGTGGATATTGCTGTTCAAATAAATCAGATCTTTTACACATGAGGCAAATGCACACCTACAGTGGGATCCACACTGACTAAAACATCTCAAAGTACCACCGTTACTGTAGAGCAAAGAACCGTTCTTTTGAATGTCAGCCACTTCAGTAAGAAAACTACAGCAGAAATGGACAGTTTTAGTACTTCTGTCTTCCCTAATTTATTGAGATAGTACTGGAAACACTGAGAAATTGCTATAAAACAGGCAATTATATCCCACCTACCTACTCTCTTACAAAGTCTTTAGCAAATTACACGTTAGAGGCATTTTTTAAAAGATGGCAAGATAGGAGGGAAAAAAGATGAAAGATATGGAGGCCTCAATCTGAATTTACTTAGCTTGGTGAAATTCCATTCACATATAAGATTTTTTTTTCTTATTTTGTAATAATGCAAGTGAGATTAGAAGTAGGCTTATAGTATCCAAGACTGCTAGAAACATCACAGAAAAGAAAAAAACCTCACCAAGTGACTGAAATCAGGTGAGGTCAGTAATACAAAGAACTTAATGTATGACTTCTTGTTTCCTGTTCACCTACTCATCTTTTCTTTCTTTCTTTATGCTAGAACTGAACCAACACTGCATATGAAGAAACTTTCTTTGAAATATAGATAATAATGCTTAACTAGCTTACATGTGGCAGTAAGTGGGGGAGGGAGAGGTGTTTATAAGGTCACTAAATTTGAAAATGAAAGATAAAAATGCTACATATTTTTATTTAATATTATGTGAAAATATCTAAATGTTTATCTATGGCTTGCTTCAACATTGAGGTCCATTCCCCTGAATTGCTGTGGTGCCTCAGAGGCAATGTTTTTCAGGGTCTTGAGAACCATTCCCATATGGGCTGGATTCCTCTTCCACGCAGGATTTTCTATATCTACCTCAGTCAAGGGATTTCCATATTGAATTTCTTGAGAGGATCTAAACAGGGGAACACAGTGCATCATAGGAGCCCAGCTGGAGCCCAACTCATGGAAAAGAATGAGGGTATGTATCTCAAGCAGAAACAGATTATTCTCAAACTGACTGAAAGTCAGACATTTTGACTGAACTTGACAAACTGAAAGATGGTTCAACTCAAGTGAATCCTCTCTGAAATGAAACTCTCTGTTTTTAATTTTATAATGGGAAATTGGGGAGAAAAGAGTAAAATCAACCTTTGCCCATGAAAAATATCCAATGTTTCTATAAACAGCATTTTCAATTGAGAACATTTTGACAGAAAGTCTCAACAAGTTAAAATATTAATTTGTGTATTCAGTGATTGATTTTTTTTGGTAAGGCAGGAAGGTCACAGAATAAAAAATGGAACAATTTTTTTTTTTAAATGGTTGGAAAAAATTTTAAAATCCTATCTTGGGACTAAATTCTGCTTTTTATTCCAGGAGACACCCAACTGACATGTAGATAGATGTTTTGGGGTTCCCCCACCTCCTTAGGCCTTTTATTTTCTGAAAGAACTTGGCTTTCTAGGGTGAATCAGTCTTCATGGAACTAGGAGATTTGCACATGTTTCAGTAGAAAAGATTTGGAGGAAGCACCAGGAAACCAGTCTGTGTGCATATGACTGGAAAGCTGGCTTTATTTGCAGCCTCTACCACCTTCATAAAAAAAACAGTTTGTTTTAAGAAATATGGAGCCTTGTCATGTATATTATTTAGCCTAGGGTACCTGAAACGTAAAGGGCACATCCACACATGCAAGCATGTGCTCTTGCAGCAGCTGAAATAGAAGTGGTGCAAATTTGAGCTGGGGCTTTTTGCTTCAGCGCACGTGCTCGGACATGCACTTTGTTTTGGAGCAAATTGTGCCACTTGGGGCAAAATAACCCTGCCTGGCTCCTCCTGGATCTTCAGCCAGGGGGAGCTAGAGCCTGGGGCCAGGACCTGTGCTGTCCCCAGCAGTATAAAAAGCTGGCCAGTCCTGGCGGGGCAAGAGGCACGTGTGGGAATGAAAAAATGTTCCCCATACTGCAAACTTGCACGTGGAGAGAAAATTAGACCCCTGGATATCCAGGGGTCTAAAAACAACAAAGTTTAAAAAAGCGGGGCAGGG
>NW_017729005.1:13281516-13282468 GCF_001723915.1 Gavialis gangeticus
TTCTTCCTTTTCTTCCAGCACAAAGAGTGAAATATAGACATATCATCTCACTTCACTGCAGGTAATAATGTGCATAGGAATCTTGGTCCTGGCCAAGAAGAATGTCATTGAGAATCTTTGCAAAGATGCATTTTTGTCAATGTAGTTGCTCTTATTTGGAATAGAATCATATCTGACTAAAATAAAATAGATGTGTCTTGGACTGCCATGCTAAATGTCAGCATGAACATACATAATGCCACTTGTTAGACTGGGCCAGGTTGGTCTGTTGCTGGGCCAGGTCTGTCTTCTCCTAGGAAAACATTAAATGAATGAGAGGGTTTGGGGACCTGTGTTGTTACAGAATAAATTGATAGAAGTAATCTAGAAATGTGCATATCGGGCAAACATTCTTTGCTGTTTCTCTGACAAAGACTTTAGTCATAGATGTATTGGATACAGCTTGGGGGATCCCATTTGGACTACATACACATGTGGGCAAGGCGCTTGGTCTACAGTGGGGCACCGTATCAATGTTCTGAAGCCTGGATCCATTATGTTAACCTGCAGAGATTTCCTTTCTATTCTTTGTAATTCCAAAAGTTCAGATCCTGATGGATACCACCTCTGTGATGTAGTACATTAGAAGAAAGGAAGTACATGCTTATCTTCCATAGGTGATGGGGGGGGGGGGGGGGTGCGTGCCCCTCCTTGAGATTGGTCATCGCTGGCTTCTGCAGGCAGTCACCACCCCACCCTCCCCTTGCCGCTGTTGTGGTTGCTGGCATCTGTGGGCAGTCTCTGCTTGCTGCCCACTGCTTGCCACCCCCAACCCCCACCCCTGACACCACCACCAGCATCTGCGGGTGGTTCCCACTTGCTGCTCGCTGCCACTGACACTGACACCAGCAGCTGCGGGCAGTCGCTGCCCGCTCCTCCATCCCTCCCCCGCCCCCCCCCCCCCCCCCCCCCC
>NW_017729005.1:13282834-13283383 GCF_001723915.1 Gavialis gangeticus
CTCCTGGATCTTCAGCCAGGGGGAGCTAGAGCCTGGGGCCAGGACCTGTGCTGTCCCCAGCAGTATAAAAAGCTGGCCAGTCCTGGCGGGGCAAGAGGCACGTGTGGGAATGAAAAAATGTTCCCCATACTGCAAACTTGCACGTGGAGAGAAAATTAGACCCCTGGATATCCAGGGGTCTAAAAACAACAAAGTTTAAAAAAGCGGGGCAGGGCATGGTCCCGGACTGTGCTCTGAGGCAACCGGAGGCTGGGTCCTCCATGGAGACCCTCTGGCTGCCAGAGTGTCTCTATGGTTGGCCCCTTGCCCTGGTGCTGAAACATGCGGCTGGCCAGGCCGCATGTTTCAGCTCCAGTGCTGGTGAGTAAAGGGTCAGAGGGGCTGAAGGAGGGGGGAGTGGACTATGGGAGGGGACCTGTGATGGCCTCGCCCACTCCCCCAGACCCCCCGACCCCTGCCCTGGATTTCCCCTCCCCCACCAAGACCCCCAAAGCCCCCCACCCCCGCCACCGCCGGCCCCCTCCCCCCCCCCCCCCCCCCAACCCCCCC
>NW_017729005.1:13283728-13288609 GCF_001723915.1 Gavialis gangeticus
CAGCCCCTCCCCCCACCAGCCCTTCTGAGCCCCCCAACCCCTGCCCTGACCATCTCCATCCCCATCCCCATCCCCATCCCTCCAAGCCCTGCCATCCCTGCCCCCTGCCGTTTAGTTTAATGAAACAAAAACCAAAAACCCCAGCACTTACCAACTGCTGTCTGGCTGCCTGAGGCCGTGCCCACACAGTGTGGGGCAGGCTGATGGCCCCAGCCGCCCCAGCCCGGGTCCTCCTGCCCCCCTGCTGTCCTGTGCTGCCTGAGGGGCTCTGCCAGGAGGTTTTACTTCATACCTAACATAGTGAGTCTGTGATTTTGGTTTGGAGGCCTCTAGGCCTTACTCTAATACAACTAGGTAAAGTTATTCTCTGAATGTTAAAATAAGAGTACAATGATATTGTGTTTATAGTGTATTTCATCAGTGGATCTTGAAGTTCTTTACAAATATTAAAAATTAAGCCTTTCAAAACCTCTGTATGATAGATCAAGATTAAATAGGAATATTTTTATCCATATTAGAAATGCTTTCATCTGGCTGCAGTTTCGTGGCGCACAGGAACACTACACCATGGTTTAAAACAGGAAGCCAATAATACCACATGTAGCAAAAAATCTCAGGGTGTAAATGGGCAGGCATTAGTGATATAGCCAAAAAGTCTTACAGAAACTATAATGGCATTTGTCACTGCTTGTAAGTACAGAGAATTTCAGTGTGTTCTCTTTGCCTGAGATGGCACCTCTAGCAGAACGCTTGCTAACCACATATGGGGTCTCTAGTTCAGTATCCACTTAAAAGGAAGTCATTCGCTCAGTTGTTTAGTAATTTCCTGCAGGATCTCTTTGGTAGATTTCCAGTAAACAACCTAATTACTGATCCAGACCAAGCTGTGTATGCTCGTATGACCTCACTAGATTACAGTGCAAAGGATATACAGTATGGAACTTCTTAAGTGACTATACCTTTGGGCTTTTGGGATTTTTAAAAAACGTATTGATGTGATGTCCATTATTATTGTTAACACAGAGTATAATCATCATGTCAGTGGTACTAATTAGTTATTAATTTTAATATCTATTATTAATATTAGCTAATATCTCGGACTGTCAGAGATGCTGCCTTATACAAATGCGCATGCTTATTTTTATAAACAATAAGCCTGTTTAAATAGTAAGCAAGTATAGTAATGTAATTTTACAGTTGGATAAACTGAAACGCAGAAAAGCTATATTACTTGCACAATGGCAAGTAGGTGGCATGGTCAGGAATTGGAACTAACTCTTTTGGTTATCCTCTAACAAGGATAGACCACACACTCTCTGTGTTTTAATGCTACATGTGTTAGCATCTTTCCTGTAACACCATGCTCCAGCTTGCAGGCACAACAAGGTATGTTTCTCACAGACTTGTCTGCTAGACCTGTTTTCACCCATCTTCTCTAAAATACTCATTGCAGAGTTACTGAGTCTGACACTAGGGATATCTAGCCACAAGCTTACAGGTTCACTAGTTTGCATAAGGGGAGGAGAGAGGGCTACAGGGTGGCAGCAATGCGTGAACATCTTATTTTATGGCAGCTTCCCCAGGTAGGAAATTCTTCCAAAGGAGATCATTGAATTTACTAGTTTCATATTTCAGCCACCATTGTCTGATGCCCAATTGCATATAAAGCATCTGGTGTATGCAAAACTAATTTGGATCTTCTTTTGTGAAATGTTAGCTGGATTAAAGGATCAGGTAGCCTATTTCCTTACAAGAATCACTAGAGGGAACCATACTGAGGAAGAGATAAAATAATTAGGACAGCAGAAAACAAGCAGTATGCATCTTAACTGCAACTGTTCCTGGGTAAACTCAGCCTTTAAAATTATATTAGTTTGCTTATCAAGCAAGCTTCTTTTCAATTTAATAGCTACCTATATTACATTGACTGTATCAACACCTGTGACTTTTATATTCAAGACAGTTTCCAGCTTCTCTGAACTAGCTTTCCTATCAGGTAGCCAAAAAAGGCTGATATGCCCAAGTCTAGCTAATCATTTTCTTTTGGAAAGAGATAGTTAGGAGTGTTAGTCTGAATTTAGGCAGAAGGCAGGGGAGGTTGATACCTTAGGGCACCTGTACATGCGCCCGATGCCTGTTCCAATGCGTTCTAATTAGAACATGTCAGAGCAGAATTGATTAAATGCGTCTGCTGGAGCATTCTAACTGGAATGTTCCAACAGCCTCGGCATTGAATGAGCTTTAGTTAAAGTGCCCCTGCTGCCATTTTGAAGCCGGGACACTAAATACGTAAGATGCTGCAGGTATTATCATAACAGCAGCTCCTGAGAGTCATTTGAATTAAAATGCCCCTTCCCCACCACCCCAGAGCACATGTAAAGACATCCTTAATATATTAACTCATTCATTAGTCTATAAATTATCGATATACTCATGTGTATGTGTTAAGTTTAATCAAATGCAGTACGTTTTAATGAAGTTTATAGTAAAATACTTTACCTTTTGCTACATGGGAAAACATGATTCCAGTTCCTAGGTGCAATGGCAATACCAAAAGTAAAGAATAGTGAGATATTAGCTAATAGTAAGAATATCCAAACTTTTCTCTGTGCACTTAGCCAGGTAACTGATTTTTGAAGGTCTGCCTTAGGGTTGTCAAAGGGGGAGTATGGCCAGAATGTGCTGTACTGATCTCCTTTAGGTAAATGTTCTCCATTTGAAAAATTGGTGGACGTTTGGTGGTTATTTGTAAATCAGAGCTGCTGAACCTGTATTGAAACGTTAGCCTGAAGCTCAGTTTGCTACTGGCAGTAAAATAAACAAGAGAGCTGGGGCAGTGTACATTTGCTTTCTGCCCACTCTCAACTTAATCTTAGATGAAGACTAACTATCTTTGATATTTTCTGGATTATTATACTATACTATTTACTCATCTAGTCTAAGCGTGCACACACACACGTGAAATAGTGCAAAATATACCAGATTTACCATCCTTATGTATTTAAAGTGCGTGTGTAATATATAAAAACTCTGTCATTTTTAAGATAAAGACATTTTAACAATATAAAATATTATGTAACCTCAATATAGAATTTATTACCATTTTTACTTTAAAAAAGTGTGTGTAACACTCACTTCCATGCATACTTTCAAAAATTTACCATGTTGTTTTAAAATGTGTATGTGTATATACCTATACATATAGATATATAGAGAGAATAACTTGGCATTTCTCCTTTAACTATACTTTCTTAGATTTATTATTGCTATTATATAACATATAGAAGATATTATAGCAAACTTGTTTAGTTCCCCAAGGCTAGTGGCAAATTTTTGGGAATAGGCATAATATATAAATTGGATCAATTAGCAATGGTTATGTGACAAGTTACAAATTTCCCTTAATAATATTATTTCAGCTAGCTGCCATTTTTCATATAAATTGTCTTTCCAACAAAATAGCCCTTTGTTGAAAATGAATGTTTTCATGAAAATTACATTGCCCTCAACATTTATGTTGCTTTTATATTGAGTATTTCATTGCAACTTACATAATTTTTGGTAGACGAGCACAAAATGTTGATAATTGTTTCAAGAACTTTTTAGAGAACTGTAAGAAGTCAGAAAACAGTTTATGATCTTCAAAAGCAGTATTTCATAAGAAGAAACTTTTAAATGGACTATTTCTTTACTACTTTTGTAGCTTTCAACCAGCTATAATTATTATTTATTAAAATGAAACACACTTTTCTGTATTGAATGATACTGTTACCCTAGTTTTTTAGGTAGGTATAGATGCTGCACATAAACTGGTATAAGTGATTGGAAACCAATCTAAGCCTGTAACAGAACAGAAGTTCAGCACATGTAGACTGGTCTCAAAGTGGTAGAACCCAGACCTGGATAGATGTAGTATTAGACTTAACTGGTTTAATTTAGAGTGGTATAATGAACTCTTGCCCCAGATCTTGTAGCAGATCACCTTATTTTGCTCTCCTTGCACAGCGGCTTTCTAGCCTTGGCTGATGTTTGTCTGCTCCAGGTGGCACTGGGCTAGCCCTAAGCTGTCACAGGAAGAAGCCAGAAAAATCTCTGTCTCTTGCCTGTGCAGCCAAGGATGCATGGATGGGGGGCAGAATGGAGCTCCCCTTTTGCATGACTCTGGCCCTGAAAGAGCACAATGGTAGGGGGTAGCAGGCCTGTGTGGCAGGGGGCTCTGTTCCTCCACCTCCCTAACAGCTGCAGTCAGGAGCTGTGGATTGGAGCTGCACACTGTCTGCAGCACTGGGAACTGGGGACAGGGAAGTGGGGAGCGGAGCCTCCCACTGCACCCCTCCCCACCCCACCCAGCTTGCTGGCTCAGGGCTGGGGGTGCCACTCCTCCCCTCCCCCCTGTCACTGCACTCCCCCTGGCACTGCACTCCTCCCCTCCCCCTGGCACTGCAGAAAGTATGTAGATCTGAGCTGAGTGCCCATGGCTGCAGTAAGAAGGCACCACACTGTATGTTAATCAGTACCTCTGGCTGGCAGCGTCAGGTGCTTCAGGTGAACTGCATAGCATTGCTGCCATTCTAGGCGATGAGTCCACTCAGCAATTCTAGCATAGGGCTGTGCAAGTTCCCTGGGCTCTCACTACAGTGAGTGGCTCTGAGCCACGGCTCCTGGCTGTGGCTGTCTGCTGAGCCAGGAACTGGGGTAGGGGAGTGGCAGAACAGAGTCCACTGCCACACACCTGTTCAAATTTGCTGATGACACAAGATGTGAGGGGATGTGGGCACACTAGAAGGGAGGAATAGGTTGCAATTGGACCTAGACAGGTTACAGGGGTGGGTGGATGAGAACAGGATGGGTTTCAACACTGACAAGTGCAGGGTACTGCAC
>NW_017729005.1:13293609-13294377 GCF_001723915.1 Gavialis gangeticus
TTCAGCCTCCACAAGAGAAGGCTGAGGGGGGATCTAGTGGCTGTTTGCAAACTAGTCAGAGGGGACCAGCAGGCATTGGAGGAGTCCCTGTTCCCCTGAGCACTACCAGGAGTGACTAGAAATAACAGTCACAAGCTGGCAGAGGGTAGATTCAGACTAGACATCAAGAGGCGCTACTTCACTGTCAAGGCGGCTAGGATCTGGAACCAGCTTCCAAGCGAAGTGGTGCTGGCTCCTACCTCAGGGGTCTTTAAGACAAGGCTAGATATACACCTTGCTGGGGTCATTTGACCCCAGTACTCTTTCCTGCCGTGGCAGGGGGTCAGACTTGATGATCTGCTCAGGTCCCTTCCAACCCTAGAAACTATGAAACAACACCCCCAAGCTGTACTGGCTTTGGGCTGGGCCCATGTAGCAGGAGGCTCCATTCCTTTACCCCTCCACCTTGCCCAACCCTCCTGACAGACAGCCAGGAGCCACAGCTTAGAGCCACTCACTGTGGTGAGAGTCCAGGGAACTTGCATACCCCTGTGCTGTAATCACTGAGCAGACTCACTGCCCGGAATGGCAGCAGTGCTATGCAGTTTACTGGTGACAACTGCTGTGGCCAGCTAAGTGTTGATGAACATTCAGAGTGGTGCCTTCTCACTGCAGCCATGCGTATCCAGCTGGGAGACGCACACTGTCTGCAGTTCTGGGAAACAAGGGAGGGGAGCAGGGGAGCAGACCCTCTGCCATGCAGATATGCCCCAATCTGCCCCCCAGCTT
>NW_017729005.1:13299377-13302171 GCF_001723915.1 Gavialis gangeticus
GGGGGGGGGGGGGGGGAAGCAGGGCTCGCAATTGGGAGTTCTGTTCTTCATTTCCCACTCCCAGTTCCTAGTGCTGCAGACAGCTGCACAACCCTGGCCCTGGCCCCACCAGAACTGAGCCAGCACAGCTGGGTGTGCTGGCATGGCAGGGGGCTCTGTTCCTCCCCCTCCCAGTAGCTCAGCAGCTGCTAATAGCTGGTGGGGGGGGCAGTGGGGCTGGGCCATACGGCCAATCAGGGGTGGTTGGCTGCTTGGCTGCTTATTTGAGCTCAGCTTTTCTGGCACCCTGGTGGGAGGTATGTGAGAGCACCCCCAGCCTGCTGGCCTTGGCCAGTGCAGGTTGCCTCTGTAGCCTGCACTTGCAAGGGTGCAAATGAGTTCTGTTTGCTCCTGAACTAATCTAGGGTGTTTAGAAAAAGCCACAAAAGTTAGTGCAAATTTGCTTCTGGCTTTTTGAACCCCTGTACTTAGCCATAGATTTTACACACTTCAGGGCAGGTATTATATCTTTGTGTGTGTGTGTGTAATGTAGAAAACATCTTCTCGGTTCTTTTGAACAAAACAAACATAAGGTGTGAATATATTTGACTATGCAGGAAGTGCCTTGTTCCCCTATAACCAGGCCTAGCTCTTGAAGACCCATAAAATATACCTCTCTATCATCACTAGAAAATATGAGAAACAATCACTACTTCAGTTGGTTTGGGGACCTTTTTTATTGGTTTTCCTGTTTGTGATATTTTGGTTTTATTCTGCTTTGTAAATCTGTATCTTTTGGGCTCTGAGGTCACTATTGTCTTACAAATATTTTCCCCAGTTCACCAACTCAGTAGGATATATTGTAAATAATTCAGGAACAAAAGCAAGCAAGAAGTGTGAAATCTTCCATCTATCACTCTACATTTGCAGCTATAGTCTACATTTGCAGCTATACAAGGAATGTGAAGCCTTTGCTTGTTATATAGTATGGTAGAATATTTTCTTTTATACCACTGAAATGTAATTAAAGCATATCTGTCTTTGTATTGTCACTCTTTTTCCAGTAGCTTCATGCTTAACTATTAAAATTCACTCCATTAGATGACAAAGTAAATGTTTTTAATATAGTCTCTTTTTTTTTCTGAATGTGAAACAAAATTATTTCTAGCAGAAACAAATGCTAACAGATATTAAAATGGACAGTTAATCTTTGTGCCTAGTGTTCAGAGCTTCCTTATGAGTTTAGTCCACACTTCTACTTTGAACTTGCAGGCGTTATAATGCAGACTGCTCACTTTGTCCCTTTCCCTTAACTTTCCTGTTTAGCAGGGAAAGAGACACAACCTTATTGTGATGCTGCATGTATTTTAAATTCCCCATCCTCTGCCACCTCTTCTCTATGTGTGAATGAGTCACTTCCTGTTGTTAAACATTGTATTTTTGAGTAAGGATGTTGTGATTCTGTGCTATGTTCAGCACTAGCTAGGAGGTAAAACAATTTTTTTTTGTACCAGATAAGTGTTTACTGTCCCTTTTAGTTGATTTTGTTCCTGCTTGCTGCTTCACATTTTTCAATGGCTGAAACTGTAAAAACATGTTGGTTTTTACATTTAAAAATTCTCAGTATTTAGGGGTAATAAGAACATGTTCTTAGGATGGGAAGCCTCAAAGCATGGAGAATATGAATATTAAAGAGAAGCATTATAGCTTTACAATGTTGCAGCAACCCACACTTACCACAAGGAGGTGTGGAATTATAATGTTGCTATGCATTAAGGCTCCTTATTCTCTGCCTGGGCCGCTTTGCTGTTCAGTATCTTTTTGTGTGTATAGCTTCTACACAAAAAATAATAAAAATAATCAAGTGTGATATGGTAGGTCACTCTTGTACATACCACCTAAATGGCTAATCTTTGGAAATAAGAACTTTCCCAATACCTCCATGAGAAGGTTGTAAAGCTATTGCAGTTCTATTGGACAAACTGTTTACAGCCAACGTTTTAAAGGTTTGGACCCACGTTTGGATTCCAGAACAATTCGGTCAGTCAAGAGATCAAAAGGTATAAACAGTAGACAGCTTTGGGGATCCTTCTATTAGGTGACCATACCTCCCACCACCTGGAAGTGGTAGTAGGTGTAGGAATAGTTAAAACTAATTTCTAGCCCCCAGAGGGAATTCTTTGGGGCATAATCCAGCTATATGCCCCTTTGCATTACCAGAACAAGGGGACAAGGAACTGATTTAATGTCTTCTGCATAGCAGAGACGGTCATTAAATTCTAAAAGTTGTTTTCATTTTGCCATGAAAAGAAGCTGTAGGTCAGCAGAAAGTAACGCACCTCCTTTGCCCTCTAAGTTTTGGCTCTTTTTGACTGACACCTGTGTGGGCCAGCTGTTGTGAGATTTTGGTTGAGCCATGGAGCCAAGAGTCGGAGGGAGTTTTTGTTTGAAAAATTTGAAGGCAAAGCAGTGTTTTACTGAAGCTCTGAAATAAGGTTACATTTGCAAATGTTGTTGCTACTTCTGTTTCATCCATTTTTGTTCAAGGTACATTATGTATTACAAATAAAAACCAGAAGGAAAATATTCTGGGCTGAAAAGTAATTATCAATTACAAATTAGCAATCCTATTAGAATTTAGGAAGCGCTAAAAAATTGATGGCAAGTACCAAACTTCATAACATATCAATAGATATGGACATTTCTTCTAATATGAAGTAACACACTTCACACTTCATATATATGTGTGCGTGTGTGTGTGTATACATAAAACTGTGTGTATGTACATATGTATATTCATATATATACATACTTC
>NW_017729005.1:13307171-13322225 GCF_001723915.1 Gavialis gangeticus
TAACACACTTCACACTTCATATATATGTGTGCGTGTGTGTGTGTATACATAAAACTGTGTGTATGTACATATGTATATTCATATATATACATACTTCATACATGATGACATTTCCACGTGTATTGATACTTTATGAAGTTTGGTATTTGCCATCATTTTTTCAGTACTTCCTAAATTCTATAAGGATTGCTAATTTGTAATTGATAACTGCTTCTCAGCCCAGAATATTTTTCTCATCTAGTTTTTATCTGCAATAAATAACATTATTACCTTGAACAAAAATGTATATATAATATATTTATGTTTATAAAACACATGATAAATAGTACAGTTGTTCGGGGCAGTGGGAAGGAAAGACTAGAGAAAGGCAAGGACCAGCAGGAGAAATGATCGTTCAGAAAATTACTAATAAATATAGCTTTTTTTGTAGATAAATATACAATCATTAATGATACACATGATCACCAAATCTGCTAAAATAGTCTATTAATTATTTAACAAAAAAAGTGTAATCTTTCTGGCAATAATATGATAACCCTTTTTTCAATATAAAATTTAAAAAGCGTTTTGCAGAATCGCTTTTCATACCCAAAAAAAGGATGAGAGGGGATTGTGACAAAGCAGAAATTATAAATATAACATTGTACTGTAGTGGAATTTTTAAAAAAAATAAAAACTGTTTTTCAGTATGACTTCCTAGGTATTTTTTCTAATCTCCTCTATACTGTAAAAGCACCCACATTTCTGGGTACTGTAAAGTTCAGAATGACTAGCTACAAAATGCTCTTCTGCAAGAACAGAAAACTTTGTGATCTCAGCAAATTGTGGACTAATAGAATGTACATCATGAGCTACAATGAAGGCAGAACAGTAACTGGCAAACTTTTCATAAGTAATGTCTTTCAGCAAGATGCATGCACTTATGGCAGAAGTATGAAGCAACAACTATTGCAGAAGTTTGCAGGGCCCTTAGAAGGCCAATATAAGGGAAATGTGGTGCTTTTACAGCCCAATATTAGGGACTGTAAGGATCATTTTATGGTAGGTGCACAAAATCACAGCTACCTCTGCCTCTCCCCAAACAAGCTGTCCATTGTACTCCACTTCATTGCTAAACCCCAATGAGGTGCATCTGAATATTATAGCCACTGATTTCCTTTCCACCCCATATACTAACTTGCATTGCATCTGACAGTTTCTTTATATAACTCCTGTTCTTTTCAAGCTGCTTGTTTCCTCTTTTCTTCTCTTCCTATCAGGCCTTCTGGTTAAGCTTCTATTTCCTTTCCTTGCCCTTTCTAGAAGTATTGTCAAGTACAGAAGGAATAGGAGGCAGATGGAAGGATTGTCAATTGTTTAGAGTGCTTGCCTTGCACTCAAGAGCTGAGTCAATTTCTTCCTTCACTACCTCTACCTCTTGTGACTTTTGGAAAAGTTGCTTAGTTTCTCTATATGTTTTCTATTGTGAAGATTAAAATATTAAAGTCTGTCAAATGCCCAGATACAATGGTAGTTGGAGCCAAATAAGTACCTGAGAGAGAAGAACTATTCACAAGTACCATCTCTCTTCAGCACCTTCTGCATATGCAGGTAAAGGCACAATTAGATCTAATGTTCAATCCACACAATTGCACCTCCTGCCGTGCCGCACGTGCATGGCAAGAGGCATGGTTGGGAGATGGTGCATTAGATCCAATCACACCTTATTGCCAATGTAGGGGGAGCCTGATACTGGGCTCCCCTTACATCAGCAAGAAGTAGGCTCCCATGGCTGGGAGCTAGGGCTGTGTGAAATTTTGTTGGTTGTTTCCATTTGACACTTTTGACTCATTTTCAGTTTGAAACACCAAAATTGAATCAAAGCAAAGGGCTTCGAAACAGCCTCGAAACAAAACAAGGCTAGTCAAAACATTTAGAAAGTTTTGAGACATTCAGAGTTTCGAAGCAGCCAGGTGGTGGGAGACAGGGGAGAACCAGGGCTGCACTCCCAGTGGCTCCATGTGGCTCAGCCAGGAGCGCAGCCCTGGCTCTCCCCACCTCCCACTACTGGGTTGCAGGAAGCCCATCACTGTGTAGGGGAAAGGGACTCAGCCCAGGTGGGCTGAGTTCCTATCCCCCAGTGCTATGTTCAGGCTGGGGCAAGGAACTCAGCCCAGCTGGGCTGAATTCCCATCCCCAGTGCTAGATCGGGCTAAGCTCAATCTAGTGCTGGGGATGGGAGTTCAGCCCAGCTCGGCGGAGTTTCTTTCCCCAGCCTGATTGATCGTAACACTGGGGAGGGAACTGAGTGATCGGGCTCAGTTCCCTTCCCCAGCTCCCCATCGCAGGCAGCAGCACCCACTTCCCTCCCTCATCTGGCAGGCAGATGGGGGCCCGCAGCCCTGGGAGGACTGGCACAGCCCCCGTAGCCCTCCCAGGGTTGCAGGCCCCCATCCGCCTGCCAGATGAGAGAGGATGTTTCAAGATTCCCCATTATAGCATATGGGCAAAACGTAGAAACAGCATCACTGTTTCAACGAAGTGAAACAGAACGGTGGCTTCGAATCTAAATGAAATTTGAAATTAAATGCTCTTCCATCCAAACCTTGAAACTCAAGTTGAAATGGAACAATGCCGTTTTGCACAGCCCTACTGGGAGCTCCATTTGCTGATGGGGCTCCCAGCCACAGGGACCATGTGCAGCTGGGACTGAGAGCCCCACACCCAAAGAAGCTCTTAGTCCTGGCTGCACTGCATATTGTGCTTCCCAGTGGCTGGGAGATTGCAGAAGCTGCAGTATCCCAGTTTCAGGACCGCTTATATATGCAAATGAAAGCTGGATAGAAACCAGCTATAAAGTTATTACATATTTTCAAGCCATAACTTTATAGCTGGTTGAGCCTTTTTAAGGTGTGATAGCTAATTTGCACATGAAGCCAGTCTAAATTTATTGTGCAATTAACAAGGTAATTGTACAATAGATGTAACATGTAGAGGGAGCCTCTGAGACATTTCTTAGGTAGAAATCAAAATATTGTGAATTTAGTCAGAAAGTTTGGGCTGGAAGGACTTCCCAGACAGTTCTGCAGACTAGAGTGTTTTTTTATTTTCTCAGTAACACCTGTGAAAGTGTACAACCTGGTGACTAACACAGACTGCCATTTGAGGTTGGCCCATCATCAATTTATTTCTAACTCCCTTTACATCTGTCAGTTACTTCCTAATTCATTTGGGTATCTGCACTCTGCAGGCCCACATTGCATCTTTCAGAAGCGTGTTTAGCACCCTGGATGAGGGACTTTATCTGCACAATGAACTTCCTTTCTGTCAACTTTACATACATGGTCACAAGGCATGTGTACATGTGCTCTTCAATGCACATTAGCCTATTTTAATGCACATTAAAGTGTCACTAAAAGCATGCTATTTAGTTAAAATAGGTTATTCTGCATTAAGTGTCACTTAAAAACCATGTTCTTCAGTTAATGCACATTAACACAGGCTAATGTGCATTTTCCTAGTATCTCACAATGGAGGGCTCCTGCAGATGTGCGTGGCACCCACTCTGATGAACTGGAAATCCAGCACATCGGAGCACATGCGAGAATGAGAATTGATGTGCTCTGGCACCTTTCTGTGTCATGTGTATTACTGCTTCCATACATTTCCATACTGAAAAAATGGCAGTGGGGTGCTTTGAAATAAAACATGTTTGATTGGCTTTAGTTCAAAACGCCCCACCACAATTTTTTCAGTGCGGTGATGCTGATACATATGACACATGAGCGCTTGTAATTAGCAGGGCTTGCTAATTAAAGCACCCAGTGCCACATCCCAGAGCAAGTGTAAAAATGCATAGAGGGCATTTGTACACATGCATGCACCTCAGCACTGGGTGCTTTGAAAAGTTCCTGGCACTGCAGTGCATGCAGTCGTATAAGGGGCGAAATGCACATTGGTGCTGAGAAAATGGCGGTGGTGCGCTTTTGAACTAAAACACATCAGAGGTGCTCTAGTTCAAAAGTGTACCACCTCCATTTTCTGTGTGCTGACACTCATTTCACTGATTATATAACTGCCTGCACCACAGCACAGTGCATGTTAATTCATGTGCAGAGCAGATTAGATTAATCATGTTCTGGAGTTCTGATCTGCCAGATCTCCAGTGTGTCCCTGCACAAAAGTGTATGTGTATAAATGCCCATAGGTACTAGATTTAATGCGCATTAACAAAAGTGTGTTAATGCACATGTAGACCTTCCCACTGTTGGCAAAACAAATTGGGTCTCCAGGTGTCACCTGTATGGAACCCCTACAGAATTATAAGAGCTAACATTCCAAGGAAAGATAATTATGGCTGCTTGCAGATGTTAAAAAAAAGAAAGAAAAAAAAGGTGTTTTAAACTGCTCGCGCTCCTGTGCTGAGCCCAGCATGTGGCTAGAAGAGACAGTGCATTAGTTGGACCAAGCTTGCCCAACATCTGTATAGAATGGGTGTTTTAGTAGGGCTTTTTTTGTGCTTTTATCTAATAGCTGATTGACTCAGCTATTAGATAAAAGCTCCAAGAAGCCCTGCTGAAGCACCCAATCTATACAGACAGTGCAGAGCTAGGTCAAAGTAATGTGCTGCTGCTTCCAGCTTTTTTTTTTTTTTACATCTGCAAGCAGCTTATATTACTAGATTGCATTTTTGTATCCCTGTAGCAGAGCAGGGAAGATGGGTTCCCTGCTCACTCCCATCCCCTTACCTGCTGAAGTGTGAGCTGCCTTGGTGGCACCAGGACAAGCAGTGGGTATGTTCAGTGCGACACAACAAGCAATGCAGCTTCAGCACTATACCTGAAGGGTTCCCCATGGCATACTGAAAGGAATGGGGAAAGAGAATCCCCCACTCACCTCCCCTCACTGGGCAGAGGGTAAAAAGGCCCAGCAGCACCAGGACGGGTGACAGGATCGCAACAGTGTAGTGAGTGGCACAGCCTCAGTGCCACAGGCCGGAAGGTCCCAGTGGGAAACGGGCACCCCTGGAGAAAGAGGCCCTGTCCAGTATGGCTGGGGCTGCATCCAAGGCAGCCTGAGATCCCACAGGAGAAAATCCCTGGCCCCAGTTCACCCCAGGTGACTCACCTTTAATACAGGGAGAGTGAGCTGCAGCTGGAAGACAAAAGTTGACACAGATAGGCTGGGTGAATCCAGGGATGATTCTAAAAGGATGCCAGAAATGGTGATAAGCCACATCTCATGCCAGAGAGACACACTAAAGGAGGGTGAGGGTCAGTTAAGCTGCCCATATTTCTTTATTTTGATAATGGACGGACTATGGGAGGTTCCCGGTAGTAACTTGGGGAGGTACTGTTCATAGTCTTCAGCTTTGAAGACTTAACAGCTGGAGCTGGAATTAGATATGGAGGCGTATGGTGAGAGTGTAGGGGTGGAGGTGCCCCCTGTTCTGACCCCATAAGGGCCTTGCCATATGGCATATTGGATTACATAGTTCCAGGAGGGGCCAACCCTATTGACCGAGCACACGCCTTTCCCTGGGCAGAATTCTTTTCAGATCCATCATCAAGTCATGGCAGGAAAGTGCCCAAGGAAGTTAAAGAGCTCTCTAGTGAGATAAGCAATGAGACATCAAGCCGTAGGAATTAGCTCGACCACAATCCCCTTTTGAGTGCTTTAAAATGCTATTTAAGTCTCTCAACAGCTCAGAAGGTAAGTTAAGTCATATACTGTGGACACTTCACTCGCCACTGAAATACCCTGAAGTGAAAGCAGCAGTTGTTTAATTGAGCTCAGCAATGCTGTGTAGCAGTCCAACACAGGACTAAACTAACTATTGTATTATCTTCATTTACAATAGCAGAATACTGGTCTGGGCAACAGTATTCAAACTGCTTGTTTGAATTCATAAAACTGTTTGTACTATGTGAGAGCTTTTTTTGAATGTGCAACAGAGATTAATTCTAGCAACCCTCCCATTTAGTATGTAAGTCTACCAACCCTTTTTGAAACATTTAAACTTTTCCATTTCAACATCAGGATGAAACAAAGATTTTAAAAACTTTTCCGGGGGGCGGGAGGGGGCAGAAACAAAGCAAGAGAGAACTACTCCTAGAATAGCTATTATTTTGATTGGTAGGGCATTCTTCTGCCAGAAGGAGATTGTGATTCAAGTTCTGGTTCTAGTGAGCACTAATTTTTACAAAGAACAGCAAGCCTCAGCAAGGTAGACATAGTACTATATATCTAATTGGTTAGTGATTTGGGCTCTCTGTTGGGATGTAGAGGACAAGCCAACAGGGACTTCTGAGCCAAGTTCTTCCATGTGAATGTCTTTTGGCTACTGTGGGGTGTGTCTCTTTTGTGTCTCTCTTTTCTGGAGTTGATCAGAATTTCCAATTTGGGACCGGAAACACCTATTCCAATGAAATTTTTGTTGAAACTGGTACGTTCTCATGAAGAATTCCAAATGCCATTTGATATTTTCTGATAAATTTAATTCAGTTTTGCCAAAAAAATCCTGATGAGTGCTAGCTGCTATAGGGCTTTTTACTTTTGGGAATCATGCCTCTCTGTTGGTCTTTGGAAATAAGATCTTCTAACTCTAAGTAGAAATGACTAATTACTTTCTCTGGCTTTTTTGAGGGCTGAAATCAGATGTTTATAAGTACTTTTATCTATTGCTGGGGAGTATAATATTGGCATTTGGTAAATAAATATTCTTGTTTAATGTATTCACGTGTATATGTATGTCTGTGTGGTAAGACTGTTGATTAACATACTCTAAACTAAATAAAAATCATAGAAATTAATAAATCAATGAATGTTATGAAAAAGGTAAGAAGATCTTGCACAGATGAATATAGCAAGACTGCAACTTCATGTTTCTTCCAAAAACTAAATTTCTAGTAGTTAGCTTTTCCAATACTACACTGAAGCATTGGTGCAGTACTGGCATACAAGGAAAGGGACTCGCTATGGAGTCATCAGCTCCAACTCCTGTAATATTAAGTAAAGAATAGTAAGATCTAGGAACTGAAATAGTAAATGTTTAGTAGAAATATTATTCAGTGAGCTAATTCATTTAAATTAAAATACTTAAGATTCACTTTGTCAGAATTGTTCCAATTGGCTAAGAACTGTGGCCACCATAAAATAAATACACTTACAATAGAAAGTCTTGTTTTTTACACACACACACACACACACACACACACACACACACACACACACAAATAATGGTATAATTTACCATAAATTATCTATTTCTCCTCAAATCAGTACTCTGTGTTACTATTTTTACAACGTTTCTGTGAGTAAATAAGATTTGTGGAATGGTTCTAATAAAGTACTCGGTGGAAACTCATTGGGAGATTTAAAAGAAGGTTAGAGAACACTCAAGAAAATGAATAGTAGGAATAATTATTCATTACCAAGAAGATGGTTTGGAAGACTTTTTTTATCTGCAGTTCCTTTTTTTAAATAGGAGATCATGAGTGAAACTGACCTTCTCCTCAGATACTCATGAATCTGAGTCCTTCTGAAATTCATGTGTGGCTAAAATGAATGAAAAACTACACCATCACAAATAGAAATATAAAGATGACTGCATCATTATTAATGAAAATTCAGGCTTACTTAAAATATCGTTTTCTAAAATAATGTAGCAGGTATTTTCAGGTATAGATCTGTGTAGTGAGAGCGTGGTGGGAACTGTGCTGTCTTGCTTTCCATTTTCCTGGTAATATTTAGATACTTGATTCTGACCTAAAGAAGGGGATTGGACTAAAGCATCCTTTGAGGTTCCTTTAAGCTCTATTTTTCCATGATTTTATTATTCTGCCTTATATCCTCTTTTTTCTTTTTTTTTCTTCAGCATTCACACTTTGATACTCATAATGAATTCATGCTTTTGCGTGTATCACCTTATAGAAGTAACATTTCTTGGAATGGCAGCATGCTGAACATGCATGAGTGTAATCATCCAGTGACCCTGAAGTGCAGATGAGTGAGAATCTAAGTAATTAGAAATGCATCGTTTTTGCAGGGGCAAGACCCTAACCAAAGTTACATGAGATAAGGGGAAGCACAGCTGATTTAAGCTAAGAACCCAAGAAGACTTAATTTCTAATTTTAAGGATAGCAGAGTATTTATTAAATGTGAGTTGGTCAATAATGGGAAGTTTTTTGCTTTATTAGGCACTCAGAAATTGGGAGAGGCCAAAATTATTGAGCATGCCATTCTAACTCCGCCCCACATGGACCTAATATGTGACAAAATCTTTAAGCATACCATTAAGCATCATTATTACTAATTACTTAAAAACATACTTTTTCACATAGTACAATAATATCCTAATATTTATAGTAGTAGGTATGCATGTGACATATTGAGTCTGATCCAACTCCTACTGCAGTAAGCAGGAGTTCTTTTATTGACTGCATGAAGAGCTGGATTAGATCCATTATCTTCTTTCCTGTATGATTTTCAAATGCTCATAACTTAAAGAAATCAAAATCAGTTCTTTACAGAACAAACTGATGCATTGCTTCTCACTGAGCATTTTTTCCATGTTAAATTGCAGCTTCCTAACCTCATCCATTTTGGTAATCAACCTGTTCAAATATCATCATGAAAGTTTTTTTGCTAAAATGGGAAAGGTGGCTGAACTGTTTTTACTCAAACTTTCCAAATTCACCTGTATGCAGGCAACAGGCAAGAACAATTTCTACCCATAAGAAGACTGTTTCACAAAATTCTGATGGTATGAAAATAGCCCTGTGCAAAATGGTTTCTATCATAACCTTAACTATAGTGTTCATTGCTGCTGCTTTTTCCACTATAATAGTGGTTTTGTATCCAGTCTGGTTCACCCATATAATAGAGGTTACATCATAACAGCCATACTTAAAGCCAGTATTTTGTTGAGTACTGCATTCTCGTCATGTATGACCGAACTTTTTGTCTGAAAGGTTTTCATAACCACCTTTTGCAAAAGTGCAAAGTTCATGAAAATGAGACTGCCAATCTAGCAGTAAAAAAATGAATGTTCAAGACGTTACCAAGCTATTTTGCTGCATTCCTCCTGCTACTTGCTTGTACATGTTTTTATGGAAGTCTTATTTATCACCTTGTCTGTCTGTTGGACTTGAATTTTAAGTCCACAGATTGCTTTTGCTTTTAAATTTAAATTTGAATTTTTTGTTGTTGTTTAATTTCCTAAAAGTGCAATCCATTTTCTGTATAGACTATTACGTATTTTAATATTCTTCTGAACAACACTCCTGGGTCTATTTTTGTTTCACAGATACACAGTGAGAGTACCACAAATGAGGCATCATTGACCAGGTTTTATATTTTTCGCCGCCGTTTTGTGAAAACACTAAATTACTCAATGTTGTCTTGGTCTCTTCCATAAATGCTGACAGCCTACAATTTCCTCTTCCATTTTTTAAGTATCACATTTTTTTCAGTAGTCTATAAACTACATCGTTAATCAGATAGTGTAAAATCCAATTAGAGACATTAGAAACCAGAAATACAAGTGTTAAGGAATTTATTTCTTGATTGACAAGAAAGCCAAATAGACTCATCTATTTAGAATCTTAGCAACAATTAGCTGCCTTAGTTTCATTTATTGTGACATAAAAAATCTGGTTTATTGAGAGCTCTATTGAATAAGATTTCTATGATATGCACCATGAGAAAATATCTTCAAACTAAAATGATTGTTTTGCTGTAATAAATTGAACCATATGTACACTATGTTATTCAATCTTTTTTCTTCAAGGCATAAATTGATATTAAAGAACATTTAAGTCATAACACATGGTTATCCAGGCATGAACGAGGCAATAACCCATATAAGTTGTCAAGGTGAAGCCAAAGCATTTATTAGAGGTTTGTGTTGTTTTTGAAAAGTGCACGGTTGGATAAACATGGATTAGTGCTATTATGCTGCTACGATGACTCAAGTGTGTTTTTACAGTGTCAGTAATTTTTATGTTTAAAAATCACTGGTGCAGTATATTAGCTATAATTTATGTTTATCATCTTGTGTACTCTAATAGGTTTCAACAAACCATTTAACACTTCAGCTTGTGCATATACATTACTTAATAGGTATTTATCTTAAAAAAGAGATACTTAAACGGGACTTTCAAAGCTTGCAACTGCATGCTAAGAGCAAATACTGCAGTCAGGCACATTAATTTTTTTTTCCATTTTGCATTTAACTTTGAACAGTGTGACCATGCAATATCTTTGTACACTTTGTTCCCAAGTGAAGCAAGAAAGATATATCATCTCCAAAACCCTGTCGGCCTGAATGACATCAAATTCCCTGACATGGAGTGTCCGTCACACTTACTAAGTAGAGTGGATGTGATAAAGCCAACGCAGCTGAAAATGCCAATAACTTCCTGTCATCAGAGGTTACCCTTTCAAGAGAGCATAGGACTTTATGCTTTCCTAATTAAGGGATATTGTCAATATTGGACACTAATAATTATATTTCTTTTCATTATTGTTCTTTCAGTGATTTGGGTCACCTTTTATAAGAATTCCAAGCACCCAAAGACTACTTCTGAGAAACAAGTTTTCCAATGAATAAAACAGAATTGGGGAGATAAGGAAAGAGAAGAGTCCAATCAGAAGACCCTACCTAGACTCTGCTCTTTCTTTTTGGAAATATATACGGCTTTGATTTATTATGCTATTGATTCTTTTAAACAACACATTGCTTACTATATGGGTTGTGCTGATGATATATTTCTGTTCTGGACATGCTTGCTGTGAATTACTAGTATTTAGTACTTTCATAAAGGAGATTGATGCTAATTTAAAAATCATCACAAGTTGGTCTCTTTTTAAAAAAGCTATTACTCTATAATTTGGGGAAAACCACCAGACATATATAAATGTAACTTCTGGTTATCAGACGTAAAAGATACCACGTTCATTTAACAGTGAGGTCATTTTGAGGGGGTAAAAAGAGTTTGTTTAGAACCCTAAGATTATAGACGTGCTGATTCACTTTGTAATAGATTTTTACAAAGAGGCGATCAATTCTTCTGACTCAGTCAAGCATATCGGTTGGCTGAGTTGGCAGATAGGGACAATTTATTACTCACACGGGAAAAATTGACCAAGATAGACTACTCGGTATTGCAAACTACCTTTTTCTCCTAGTTACCTCTTTCTTAAACATGATTAAAGAAAATTGTTATAACTTGGAGATTGCTACTATATTTTTAAATCGAAGTATTTTTCTGAAATTCTATTTTCTTCTAAAAAAGAAGGTAAGTATTTAAGAGAATGTTGGTTGGTACACTTACCAGTTATACAGATATCTTTTCTATGTTATGTTTAGCCATTTCTGACAACTATTACATCTACTAAATTAATTTAATGTTACATGTACATAAACACAATTGGCCAAGTACAATGCTAGTACCATGGCAGTAGATACAAATCCACTAACGTTTAGTAAAGTTGTGCTACTTAACTAATAGTGAATATTGATTATGCCATTTATTTGTGCAAAGTAAATCTTGTTCATACTTGTAACAGTTATACCGTTCTGAGCAGGGTAATAAAACGTCTTCTCCAAGTGCACTGTATTTTGCTGTATTATTATTTATTATTATATTTATGACAGAAGTGCCTAGGGATCAAACAAGAACAGGGTCCCTTTGTGCTACATGCTAAACAAAACTAGAATGAGAGATCTTCCCTACCTCAAAGAGTGTATGGTCTAAATATTACACAGCCCCTAAATGTACACATCTAGCTTTAGCTTTCCAGACACAGTGGTTCTTAGTAAACAAACTTGGTAGAACTTGATCTATGTGGAAGGTTTTTTTGTTTCTGTTTGGTGGTGTTCTTCTCTTTAATAAATTTTCCAGTTTAAAAAGTAGCATTGAGGTGATGTTGCTGTGCTGATCCAGGAGAAATGTGAAAGGCAAGAATTCTTGTGGGTAATCTTTTACTGAACCAACTCTATGGTTTGTATAGACATAGACATTCTTTCAGGTACCACAGCACCCTTTGATGATCAAGGATAGTTAACACCTTCAGCATGAAGAGATTAGCAGAAATCAAGTAGAAAATAATGAGCCATGAAATCAGTTAACTCTGTCAGCTCCACCTGAATAGAAATGTGATTGTTCCAGTTGTGCACTTTGTTTTAAACCTTCCATGGGCCAACGGGCACAGGCACTTCCTTTGTGGCAGAAGTGGCAGGGCACAACATAGCCAGTGCTACAGTGGCAGCTGACCATGCTGATGCCATTGACACCCTGGCAGCCAACACTACTCCATGTATTCTGGCTACTCCAAGCACAGAGCTGCCCTACTATACTTCTGCCAGGAGCAATTTATTGTCTGCTCGTTATAATATTTATCAAGCAGGTTTGAGATTTTAATGTGATTTTTGGTTTTGCCCCTTTGGTAAAAAGCCATACTATTACTTTTGGACTTGTTGGCAGGCTTCAGGATATTCAGTCACATAGGACAGCTGAAGTGAATGGTTTACTTTATGGTAGCTTCAATCCTTCCCATTAGATGGAGTGCAAAAACTTACAGTAGTAACTGTCACTGACTCCACATCAAGTTTACTTACTTTTTAGGGTTTTATGAGTCTCACTCTTAGCATCTTTTTTTGTGCATACTCTAAAGAAGTTATACTCAGGGTACTGTGGCATCGTAGGGTGCCTTGAGATGCTTTCAAGGGTGCATGTACTGTTAGGTGTGCAAATATGATTCACAAGATAAACCAATAAACTTCATATAGGAATCCATAACATTAAAAACATTCTGAACTGATCTTTCTGAGTTCTTTGCAAGAGAAGAATTGTTCTGTTGTTTTCTGTAGTAAAAAAACCTCAAGCTCCTTGAGTACCCTTGGATGTAAATCGTCAGGGCCGGCTGACTTGAAGGTATCCAGCCTATCAAGGTATTCCTTCATGAGGTCAGCTTCGATGGAGGGCAAGCAATCTCTCTCACTCGGGCCTCCCTGACCCACAGTGGGCACGGGTGTCCCATGAGACTGGTGAAAAACTGATGCAAAGTACCCATTTAGCAAGTTTGCTTTTTCATGGGCGTCGGTTGTCAGTTGTCCCGTCTGGTTTAGCAGGGGTCCAATGTTGCCCTTGCTTTTCCTCTGGCTTCCCACATGTCTAAAAAAGCACTTTTTGTTGTCCTTGATATTTGTAGCTAGCTGGAGTTCCATCCCAGCCTTGGCTTTCCTGGTTTGCTCTCTGCAGGTCCAGACCAGAGCAGAGTATTCCTCCTTGGTGGTGGTTCCAGTCCTCCATCCTTTGTAGGTCTTCCTTTTAAGATGCAGGAGGTCCGCCAGTTCCCTGGAGAGCCAAGGGGGGTTCTATGCCCTTTTGCTGGCCTTTCCTCTGAGACGGGATGGACTTTGCTTGCACATCCAGCATTGCTCCCTTAAGGAGCAACCACTCATCCTGAACTTCCCTCCCCTTTGGGTTGTGGCCCTTTAGGGCCTCACTGGCAAGCCTCCTGAGCTTGTCAAAGTCAGCTTTCCTGAAGTCAAGGACTTCTGTATTACTGACTGACTTGCCAGCTTTATGGTAGATGGTTAAGGTGATCAGTTTGTGGTCACTGTCACCCAGCTTCCCTTCGATTGTTAGGTCACTGATTACATCATCCCTGGTTGCCGGTATAAGTTCAAGCAGTGCTTTACCTTTCGTCAGCCCGTAGACTTCCTGCATCAGATAGAGATCATCCACGCATGAGAGAAAGCTTTGCAACTGTTCGGATTTGGCTGAGTACTCCTCCCAAGAGATGTCTGGATAGTTAAAGTCTCCCATGACAACAATACATTGGGAGCATGTGGCCTCAGCCAATTCCCTGGCAAACTCCTGGTCAAGGTCTTGACACTGGGTAGGAGGTCTGTAGTAGGCTCCCACCATCCTCTGTGCCATGTTCACCACAGATTTTAACCCAGAGGGTCTCAAGTCATCCACCATGGGTGCCAATGTCAGCTTGCAGGGACACATAGCTTTCCTTAACTTAGATAGCTACACCCCCACCCCTTCTGTCCATTCAATCCCTGCTGTACAGGGTATAGCCATCTATACCTGTGGCCCAGTCATGGGTGGAGTCCCACCAGGTCTCTATTATCCCTATCCTAGTTATTTGTGTTTAGCAGGAGGACAAGTTCCTCCTGTTTATTCCCCAAGCTCCTGGCATTTGTGTATAGGCATGCAAGTGTCCCCTTGGGGCCCTTGACTTGTCTACAGTTTGTTCCAGGGCTGGGTGGATTCCCTTAAATGCCTTGGCCTGCTGGCTTTGCAAGGGTTGCTCAGTGGGCCAGCAGTGGCAGTAGTCCCTTCATCCCCCGGCGGGCTTAGTTTAAAGCCTGGTGGAGCAGGTCAGCCAGTCTAGCTGAGGAAAACCTCCTCCCCAGTGGAGAGAGGTGGAGGCCATCCCTTCCCAGCAGCTCGCTGCCTCTCTCACCAAAGAGTGGACTGTGGTCATGGAAGCCAAAGCCTTCCCAATGACACCAGTGTCACAGTCTTTGGTTAACTAATGCCACAGTCATAATAAACTACTTTACCTGGGCTAACTTGCATGACAGTGGGCTAACTGCCACTGTTGCTCATCAGTGATAATTAGATTGCCTGTAGCATTGCACGGCCTTCCTGTTGCTTAGGCATCCTGGTTCTGCTAATAACTTAGCTGTGCAACAGTAATAATGGGATATTTCAGTATTAGATTTTATGGATCAAAGTATGTATAAGCAATAGGAGGAAGAAACAGAAGTGTGGAGGTTGGCCCTTCTTTTCGAGATTTGATGGTAGTGTGGGTTTCACTTGTGTGCTTCTAGGTATTACTGAAATAAGATCTACAGTAGTACTACTACTACTTCTAAACACTGTTAAAATGCCCGTGGGCATGATATTTCCAGAAATATAACTAGCATAGTTAGGCAACTCCAAAGAGAAGCAGGGAAAGCAGTGTTTAAGATGATTTAATAAAGATGTATTATGCTGATCCTTTTATACAACAAAAAATAATAAGAAGGTACTTTTTTGGTAGCGAAGCAG
>NW_017729005.1:13322310-13322526 GCF_001723915.1 Gavialis gangeticus
TCCTTTGTAGGTCTTCCTTTTAAGATGCAGGAGGTCCGCCAGTTCCCTGGAGAGCCAAGGGGGGTTCTATGCCCTTTTGCTGGCCTTTCCTCTGAGACGGGATGGACTTTGCTTGCACATCCAGCATTGCTCCCTTAAGGAGCAACCACTCATCCTGAACTTCCCTCCCCTTTGGGTTGTGGCCCTTTAGGGCCTCACTGGCAAGCCTCCTGAGCT
>NW_017729005.1:13322814-13323744 GCF_001723915.1 Gavialis gangeticus
AGCCTTTCAAAGGTGGAATTACATAACAGATAGGTGGAGTAGGGGAGGAGGGTTAGGGTGGAAACTCTTCATTCCTTATGGGCAAAAAATGTATCCATTGGGACTACAGGCATGAAAGTGGCAAATCAACCAAACGTGTGCAGGCTACATGTGTTTTTCCTTCTCAAAAATAGAAGCTGCTGCAATGAAGATTTTATACTTGGATCTGTCATCCTTTGGAGTTATGACTTTTGTACTTCCGAACTATAAGCATGTGTTTCGTTCCATATAATTTGTGTAAAAAACCAGAACTGTAAACACTCTGAAAAAAGAATCCAAGTGTCACTTAAAGAATATTGTTAGTGCTTAAAAATAGTACATAGTAATATAACTGCATATCTTCTAAAAATGCTACGAAATACACATTTACAATTATGATCTACAGGTGTAATCTTGTGTCCACCTTGCCAATAGCCAACTCTCCAAGCACCCATACTGTGTTCTGGGAGCTAAGTTTCCATGGTTTTATAAAGATGTATTATGCTGATCCTTTTATACAACAAAAAATAATAAGAAGGTACTTTTTTGGTAGCGAAGCAGGAGCATATGGGGCGGGGTGGCAAAACACTTCCCTTGATAGTTGAAACAAGCTACACAGCAGGGACAGTCACATTTCTATTCAAGTGGAGCTGACTTTGTGGCTCATTATCTGCTTGATTTCTGCTAATCTCTTCACTCTGAGGTGTGAAAATCCTTGATCTTCCTCTAATCATGCTTTTGTTTCTTCTGCAATTATCCTGTTAGTAGTTCATACTACTTCATAGTAGTTTGGGGTCAGAAGGGACCAGAACAGACCATCTAGTCTAACCCCCCCACCACTGGCCGGAACACATGCTGGGATTACCTGACCCCAGACAGCTGTTCGTCCAACTTCTTTTTGAATTTACACAA
>NW_017729005.1:13328744-13375304 GCF_001723915.1 Gavialis gangeticus
CGTCAGCCCGTAGACTTCCTGCATCAGATAGAGATCATCCACGCATGAGAGAAAGCTTTGCAACTGTTCGGATTTGGCTGAGTACTCCTCCCAAGAGATGTCTGGATAGTTAAAGTCTCCCATGACAACAATACATTGGGAGCATGTGGCCTCAGCCAATTCCCTGGCAAACTCCTGGTCAAGGTCTTGACACTGGGTAGGAGGTCTGTAGTAGGCTCCCACCATCCTCTGTGCCATGTTCACCACAGATTTTAACCCAGAGGGTCTCAAGTCATCCACCATGGGTGCCAATGTCAGCTTGCAGGGACACATAGCTTTCCTTAACTTAGATAGCTACACCCCCACCCCTTCTGTCCATTCAATCCCTGCTGTACAGGGTATAGCCATCTATACCTGTGGCCCAGTCATGGGTGGAGTCCCACCAGGTCTCTATTATCCCTATCCTAGTTATTTGTGTTTAGCAGGAGGACAAGTTCCTCCTGTTTATTCCCCAAGCTCCTGGCATTTGTGTATAGGCATGCAAGTGTCCCCTTGGGGCCCTTGACTTGTCTACAGTTTGTTCCAGGGCTGGGTGGATTCCCTTAAATGCCTTGGCCTGCTGGCTTTGCAAGGGTTGCTCAGTGGGCCAGCAGTGGCAGTAGTCCCTTCATCCCCCGGCGGGCTTAGTTTAAAGCCTGGTGGAGCAGGTCAGCCAGTCTAGCTGAGGAAAACCTCCTCCCCAGTGGAGAGAGGTGGAGGCCATCCCTTCCCAGCAGCTCGCTGCCTCTCTCACCAAAGAGTGGACTGTGGTCATGGAAGCCAAAGCCTTCCCAATGACACCAGTGTCACAGTCTTTGGTTAACTAATGCCACAGTCATAATAAACTACTTTACCTGGGCTAACTTGCATGACAGTGGGCTAACTGCCACTGTTGCTCATCAGTGATAATTAGATTGCCTGTAGCATTGCACGGCCTTCCTGTTGCTTAGGCATCCTGGTTCTGCTAATAACTTAGCTGTGCAACAGTAATAATGGGATATTTCAGTATTAGATTTTATGGATCAAAGTATGTATAAGCAATAGGAGGAAGAAACAGAAGTGTGGAGGTTGGCCCTTCTTTTCGAGATTTGATGGTAGTGTGGGTTTCACTTGTGTGCTTCTAGGTATTACTGAAATAAGATCTACAGTAGTACTACTACTACTTCTAAACACTGTTAAAATGCCCGTGGGCATGATATTTCCAGAAATATAACTAGCATAGTTAGGCAACTCCAAAGAGAAGCAGGGAAAGCAGTGTTTAAGATGATTTAATAAAGATGTATTATGCTGATCCTTTTATACAACAAAAAATAATAAGAAGGTACTTTTTTGGTAGCGAAGCAGGAGCATATGGGGCGGGGTGGCAAAACACTTCCCTTGATAGTTGAAACAAGCTACACAGCAGGGACAGTCACATTTCTATTCAAGTGGAGCTGACTTTGTGGCTCATTATCTGCTTGATTTCTGCTAATCTCTTCACTCTGAGGTGTGAAAATCCTTGATCTTCCTCTAATCATGCTTTTGTTTCTTCTGCAATTATCCTGTTAGTAGTTCATACTACTTCATAGTAGTTTGGGGTCAGAAGGGACCAGAACAGACCATCTAGTCTAACCCCCCCACCACTGGCCGGAACACATGCTGGGATTACCTGACCCCAGACAGCTGTTCGTCCAACTTCTTTTTGAATTTACACAAGGTAGGAGCGAGGACCACTTCCCTAGCAAGTTGGTTCCAGATCCTAGCCACTGTAACAGTGAAATAGTGCCTCCTAATCTCTAACCTGAACCTATTCCCCAGCAGCTTCTGGCCATTGTTCCTCATCACCTCAGGTGCTGTTGGGGTGAATAGGGGAATAGGGCCCTTCCTATTTGCTGCTGATCTCCCCTAAAGAGTTTGTAGGCAGCCACCAAATCCCCCCTTGGCCTTCGCTTGCTGAGGCTGAATGGGTTCAGGTAATGAACCTATTCCTGGTAATGTTTCTGTACTCACCCCCAGGCACATCCAATAAAGGTGGTCTTCTCCCTAGGAACCTGTACTTATTGGCTTTGTCCCTAGGGGATTAAAACCTACAACAAATTAGGGACAGGGATAAATGCAGAGTGATCTGTGCATAGGATCACAGGAAAGGAGGGCTGGAAGGAACCTCACAAGGTCATTTAGTGTAGCACCCTGTTCAAGGCAGAATCATCTCAGCCAAAAAGCTATCTAACCTGCTCATGAAAAATTCCAAGAATGGAAACTCCAAAATTTTTCTAGATAGCCAGTTCCAGTACTTGACCACCTTCATAATCAGAAAGTTTCTCTTAATCTCCAACCTAAATTTTCCCTGCTGCAGCTTGAGACTGTTACTTCTAGTCTTGTCCCCTATGACCATCCTCTCTGTGATTTGTGCTGTAGTGGTATGCCAGTCAGAAGCAGGAGGAAGTTGCAAAGATGAGGCATAGAGGTAAGTTATGTCCAATATTGTTCATTGCAGCAGGTGATGGAGGCTGTTAGAGGCTGAACCAGTGACACAACCAGGGTGACATAAAGCCTGGCATGGGTGGATGAGCCCTGGGTGGAGTTACTGCCAGCAGCTAAAGTGACTCTTCTCCTGACAGCAACTTCTTGTTTTCATATGTTAAAGATGGAGGGCAGCGGAGGCCAGCTATAATCATACTGTGGGGATAGGGGGACCAGTGTGTACGTGTGAGGTAGTTATAGCCCTTCCCCCACCTGTCCCATGGTTGGGGGCTGTGAGACACAGGGGAAACTATTTTGGAGGGGTTTTCAGGCAAGGGGCATCTAGAGGTTATAAGCAGCTTGATATGGGGGGTCGGTGGAGGCTCATGGGCATGAGAGGGCTTATTTTGCCCAGGTATAAACCCAGAGGCAACTAGATGTACATAGAGACAAGAGAGGGGAGCCAGTGGTGTAAAGGGATGTGGAGTGAGGAGGAGTTGGGGCATTATTGAGTTGGGAAGGTATGAGTGACAAGATGGGGTTTGAAGTCTATAGGGGTGAAATGGGATGTGAGGGTATTAGGAGCAAGAGGCACGACAGTGGATGAGATGGGCTTTGGGGGTTTGAATGCTCAGAGATCCAGGGGAAGTCTTAGTGAGGTATGAGCGGGGTAGTGAGTGGCCAGGGGGCTTAGGGTGTGATGCGAATGAAACTATCAAGTGCAGTAGATTCAAGGGGGTAGGATGGAACTCAATGGGGTGTGAGGGGGATGATGGGGTCTGATGGATTTAGGACATAATGAGGTGAGGCTGAGCATGCTAATATGTGGGAAAATGGGACAGAGTGGAGCCAGGGGGCATTTGAGGTAGCACGGCCAATGAATAAAGGGTAGTGAAGGGCTTCCACATCTGACGTTGAGACAGGATTTTAGATCAATGACAGGATCTCTTCAGGCTTTCCTCAGGAGCATTCTGGGGAGGGATTCCAATTCTTTTCTTATATATCTCATCCTTACTGCATTATCATTAGTAAATTAGCATAAACTCTTTCCTACAATGCATATTAATAAGCCTATTTCCACTTGCCATATATGATTATTTGTGCCTAGAATTTTTCAGATGCTGGTACCTTTTTGTAGTCTTAGATGGGAGTTTGTTTTACTATTGATAGTTTCCATTTCTCCCACGCCAAATTCCCTTTTTTGGTTGGCCTGCTTCTTGTTTTGACTTTGGTTATCCAAATGGGGTATTTTCAGACTTCTTTTTTTCCTTCACCGAGGACAGGTTATGGTCAGGGTGACCAATATATAAGATCAAGCCTGCAGCAATATATGTGTGTGTGTGTGTGTGCGCGCGCGTTGTTTCAAGCACCAGTGTTACAGAGCTAGGTCCAGAAGTCTCTGGGTCCCAACAATGCTGACCTAGATGGCTGGGGCATGAGGGTGCTTCACAGTGGGGGCTGCCTGCTGGCTAGATCCACACGGAGCACCCTCATGCCCCAGCCAGCCCCTCTGCAGCACAGTGAGCTGAGTTGGAGGAGCCCTGGGCTGGCAGGCTGACTCCCCAGACTCCCTGCCAGCTGGGGCTTCTCTGCTTTAGCTTAATATGCTGTGGTCCTGGCCACATGTTCAAATGCAGTGCCTGGGAGCAATAAACTCCAGCTCAATAAGTGCCTGAGATTGTTGCTTCAAAGTAATTGCACATGTAGATGTGTTCACAGAAAATGAAATTGGACACTGTTACAGTAGTATGTAAAATCAATGCTTTTTATGTGTCCTGACACTCTCAATAATCAGACTAAGCTAGCCTTCCTTATCAGACGAGAAGGAACAATCCACAGAATGCTGCCATATTGCAACAAGAGTGGCTCTCACACCATGGGGCAAATCAGTAGTCCTAACGTGATGTTCAGTGTTGATGAGCAGAGCCACTTTGTGCAGGGAAAGCAATGGAAGCATAGTAACTTAATTCTTAGGAATTGAAATGTCTCAACCTGTATTTGTAGCCCTAGTGATGGTACCATGGAGGCTTCTTCTTTTCTTGATGTCAGTGGTAGCAGTGGTGGTCAGGATAGAATGATCAAGACTAACTGAAGATGTGGGACACCTGGTATATGACCATCCCGCAGCATGCAAACATCTGAAGTCACCCAGGAGCTTTCTCACCAGCACCCAGCCTCTCAACGTCACACCCAAGGAGACATGGCTACAGATGTGGAACAAACAGCTGAAGAAATGCCTGACAGAAGAAAAATGGACAGTCCAGTAGCCGAGTCCTTACCATCCAGTGCTGAGGGGCTGATGTCTCAACTGCCTATGTACTGGAGTCAGATACTCCAAGGAACTAATAAAGAAATAGGGCTATACCACTGGTTTAACCACCTCTGACTGTGGCACAGAGCTTCAGACAATGCAACACCTGCTGCAATACCCACTGCTTAAAGGCACATGTACACTGGAAGACCTTGCAAAGTACAACAAATGAGCACAAGTATGTGTAACAAAATGGTCCAATATGGTGTAGAGACACAAGAGGCTGAGGAAGAAGTGGTAGCTGTGCATATTCAGAAAATTAGTCCCCCTTGAATTATACGCTTAAACTCTAAGCACAGGGAATTGTTTAAAAGTTATGCATTTTCTGTTGTTTTCTATGTAGTTGTCTATGTTGGTGTGTCTTATTTCCTGCTTACAGGGATACAAGACTCCTAAGATTTCTTTCAGAAAATTATCACTAACTACTTCATCTGGAAAAGATTTCTCAGGCATGTTAATTAAGAGACTATTTTCCCCTTAAATCAAATCCTTATCAGTGGGCACATGTACACATGCATTAATGTGCTTTTCCTAATGCACGTTAAATTTAGTACCTCCGAGCTCCTGTAGATATGCAGCAAGGCTGCTCTGACATGCTGTAAATCCAGTGTGTCAGAGCAGACTTGATTAATTGTGTATCAACATCCCTGTGCTGAAAAATGGTGGTGCGGCACTTTAAACTAAAGCTTGTTCTATGAGCTTTAGTTCAAAGTGCCCCACTGCTATTTTTCAGCACGGGGGTGCTGATACACATGACACTCAGGCACTTTTAATTAGTGCAGCTCAGTAATTAAAGTGCCCCCTCCATGTCCTGGAACATGTCTATAAATGTCCTCCAATGTGAGGTACTACATTAATGCACAGTAGGCTGCCCTAATGTGCAGTAGTGCAAACATTTGCTTTTTAGGTGATGCTAAATGCACAGTAGCATAATAGCATGGTTTTTTTACTTGATGCTTTAATGTGCAGTAAAATAGGCTATAGTGCATTAAAGTACACTTGTAGACATGCACAGTGAGACCCTAATTAATCTAGACAGCCTCTACAGTGTTCGATTGGTCAAGGTGTCTGGGATTCTACAAATCTCCCAATCAAGAAAATGTAATACTATTGAATTTAATGGGGCTACTTACAGAAGCAGGATCTTAAGAGTTTTGCAGGATCAGGGGCTTGATGTCTTTCCCCCCCACTAATAATACCTAAATATTCATAAGCCAAGTTGGTTGTAAAAAGTTGACAAAAATTGGAAAAAAGTCAATTAATTTTTGATGAAACACTTAAACTAAAATTAAATTTTGACTTTATGCTTTAGAATTTTTTTCTCAGTCCTAGGAAGAAAAGGGCCCTTTGAAGAAGATTAGATTAGGCTATTGGACATTTTACTCATGTGTAACAAGGGATTTGCCAAACCTTATCAATGATTTATGTGTATGTGAGTATGTGTATGTTCTCCACTCCCAATGAGACAGGATAATTACAGGAGGGTTTTGTCACTGTGTTTTCTCAGAAACAAAACAACCCATCCAAACCTCTTTTATGCTAAATTTAAGTATAACACAAATAATTTCATTACTCCTATCCTGCTCCTATAAGTTACCTGAATATATTGTTACTGTATCTGTATGTTCTGGTAGTAGCTTTGGGTATTTGTAGAGATCAATGGGTCAGGATTGGGACCTCTTCATTCTAGGTACAGTACAAGTTCACAATATGACATTGTCTCTGCCTAAAAGAGCTTAATATCTAATTTGAAACAAGATACAAAAAAGTTCATGAATGAAAGAAAGTAGTTGGAGGAAAGGTGTAATAAAGATAATATTATATTGCCACACTGTTTAGCTAGTGTATAATGTCCCTGAATGAAATTAATCAAGATTTTTTTAATCAGTTAAAATCCACTACAAATGTTTTATACCATCAATTCTTGTAAGAGTCCATGAATATTGCTTAATATTTGTAACAATATGAAATCACTTTACTTCAAAAAATAGTAGTGTTCAAAAATGTCGTCTTTATTATATGACACCTGTTTATTGTATTTAGCTGTCCCATTATTCTATAAAATGAAAACGTGAACTTTTATGATATTTGCTATAGTGTCCCCCATAGGGCCAAATTTTGAATTCCTCAGAGAGGCCTGGGTTTCAATACCTTTATTCTTGTTATGGTGAACCTTACCCACTGCACGGTGCCCTTGGAATTGGTGGGCCTGATTTTCCATTAATTTATATTAGTTTAATGAGCTCCCTTGTTTTCGTAAATCAGGACTAATTCCACATTAGGATTAGGGTAAGTGAGAAGAGAATCAGTCTGATTTTTTTTTGTTATCTTTAAAAAAAACCCTGCCCATTTCTTATAAAGCAAAAAGTGACAGGCTGTTCCTGTATATGGAATAGTTACTAAAATGCATAATACAGCAAACATGCCCTTTCTTATAACACTTTGAAAGGGCACAGTGCTAGGCAGCTATGTAGATGCAAAAGGTATAGGACAAAATACATCTGTGTAAAACGTAAACTCAAGCTCAAACTGGATGATTTTTGCTCCTTCATTTACTTTTGAAAAATTAGGCCCGTGTTACAGTCATTCTATGCTCAGTTTAGACTATTTTCTAAACAAACACTTAGAGTAAACTATACTAAGTAAGGAACTATCAGCCTTAACAGAAGCAATCCTGGCAAACAATTATTTTCATTTTAGCACTGACAATTATGTAAATGTGTCTGGAACAGCAATGGGCACCTAATTATGACACCTAATTATGCCAATTTATTTATACACCTCCTTGAACAACATTTTATTTATAACTCTCCTACTCATTCAAAGACAAGATAAAGTAAGGAAGAATTTCATAGATGATTGCTTCATCATAGAAACACAAACACCATATGAACTATTTGAACCTGAACATTCATATGCACACTGTGTCTCCATTGCATTTTGTATTTTTCCTCTTCCCATTTTCGAAGGAAGGCCATTTCGAGGGTCTCTATATCTGAGAAAAACAGATCTCATCTGTATATATTTCTGATTGTCTCTGGCTTTACACCTAGGGCAGAACATGTTACCATGAGGTACAGGAAGGCAAGTGATTTACAGTGCATCAGTTGCTCCACAGTAGCTGCTGATGTGCATGTTTCTGCCCCATGATATATGAAATGTTTCAGGGCAGTTTACTCTTGTACCTCTTTTACTGAGGACTAAACTGCTGTGGGTTAGCTTTCATGAGCCAAAAGGTAAGTGTGCACACATAAGTCATCACCACACAGCGCCTTATGCATGATAATTTATCAGAGGAAATATTTCTGTGTACTGCCTACAGCCCATATCTTTGGGATATGGAAAATCTTTACTTTGGGATTGAGTTTGGGATGCTTAAATTTGTCAGAACATTAATCCTGCGCAATCTGAAAAATGTGCATAGCCCTGACTTGCTTGTCCTTTGAGCCCATGTCATTTCAAAGTCTTGTCACTGTATTTTAAAGTACATGTGAGTATTGTGAATGCCTCTTACAAGAATGCCCTAATATCCATTATGAGAATTGCATTAGTATATGTGATCACTTCACTATGAATAAGAAAAGGTGACAAACCACAAAAATGTTTCGTATCTCTTGTTCTTTGTTGAGTTCTTTACAGTCTTACATAATTAACTATGTAATGGGTTTTGCAGTAAATCCAAGCTTACAAGTTGGAGGAGAAAGATGGTTCTGGAGCTAAGGAACTTGACTTGGACTCAGGAAATCTGGATTCAGTTCCTAGCTCTGCCAAGGACTTGCACTTAGTTTCTCTGGTGTCCTAGTTCTCCGTCTGTAAATTGAGATCATAATACTTCTTTTCTGCTGTTCTTTCTTGATCCAGTTAGCTTTGCAAGGCAGAAATTATCTCACTGTGCCTGCAGTTGTGTAAATGGAGAGGTGAAATGCAAAGCATGTATCTGGCCCAAGTTGTGCCGTGGCAGCTGTGCACAAATGAGTAATCTGCAGCATGAGAAACAAACAGGCTCTTCCCTGAAAGTGAGGCACTCAAAAATGAGACAGATTTAGCCTCATTCATACATGGGTAAATGTGTCACTCTTAGGGTGGCACAATGTTTGTAGGACTTGTGTTGTGTGTTTGTTTCTTTTAATCAAGGCAGAAGATTACTTTCTGCCAACCAGCTGTTAGCTGCTAAGACACGGGTCAGCACCATTTTCCAGTGGGTGGGCTGGAATGACCTAGCTACAGTCAGAAGCAAGCAAGCAGTTAGGACCCAGGCTCTGCCACCACTACTTCCTGTGGTTCAGCTGAAGTGCAGCAGGGTGAAAGCCCCCATGCCACCTGACTGTGACTCATCATGGGCAAATCCTCCTCTGCCAGAGCTCAGGCAGTTGACTGTAGTGTCATGCAGGGACAGCTCCCTCTCTGTTAGGGTGGCCATTCTGGTTTTCTGCTACTCTGTCCTCTGTCCTTTATTGATATGAAACCTAGCACCTTTATACCTTCTATTTTTCTCTTCAAGAAAAAAATAGAGGATATAAAGGTGTCCAGTTTTGTATCAATAGAAGACAGAGGAGAACTGGACTGCCCTCTGTGATGGCCACCCTACCCTCTGTTGCAGCTAGCCTGTGGGCTGTAGGTTGCTGACTCTTGTTCTAAGCCATTTGATAAGAATCTCTGTGCCCTTTTAGCGTGCTTGGCCACGTAATCAGCATTTACCCACTAAAAATGTTCCTGGTTTAATTTTCCTTTCTTAGTTTGATGGCTAAATAAGTAACATGGACATGATTTACCACATAAGGGCTTATTATGCTATAACTAGTAAAGTGCACTAGGGGGCACGTCAGAACAATTTTACCTTCCTGCCCTTTCAGTACTACCTTATTGCCAGGCAGCACTTTAGGACAAGAAACACCCTGCCACAGCATTTCTGCCACTCATTTTTCCTGGGTGCAAGTTGCATGGGGCACTCAGGGTGTTTGGGGTGCAAAATCTTTCCATGCAAAGCCCCACAGGGCTCCCCAAAACTGTACACAAGCATTGCACATAACCAAGGCCGGGTGTGGGAGGGTACACTTAGGGCTGCATGCTGTTTCTACCAGGTGCTAGGTGCCTTTTGCATTACCCAGGCATCACACCCAAGCATCACCCCCTGCTCTAGCCCCTCACTTTTCCTGGGTGCAAGTTGCACGGGTTGCTTAGGTTGTTTTGGTGTGAAATCTTGCTATGCAAAGCTCCACAGGGCTCCCCAAGCATTGCATCTCCCACCCATCCACTTTGCAAAGCTGCCCCAAGGAATTCCCTCCCGCCCTATTTTTTGCATAGAGAAGAGTTCTGTTTTGCTGCTTTTTTGGGATGGGCTTTTTGCATGCTTTTCCAGTCCACAGGGGTTTTCGTGCATTTACCAGGCCAGTGCCAGACTGTCTGCTTTTTTTTTTACACTAGAACAAGGCTAGTGGGGAGGGGGGCTGCCCCCTGAATGCCTATAAATTCATGGGGCAGTGAGAGTGAGGTGTGTATGCTGTAGACTTTTGAGGTGCATGAGAGATGGCAACACACCAGAAGCACAAGGACTCAGCCCTGCAGGACGCTCGCCCCTGGGTAGCACAGAACTGGTTCCTGCTGTTGCTGCTGATGTTGGGTACACTATTGTGTTCCAGTACAGGATGAGGCTGCTTTTGCAACACTTGAAAGAGGACCCCCCCAACCTGTTCCATAACCAACTGGGGCATTTAGACATAGGTAAGTGAGACACACGGCTGTGCCCTGAGGGAGAGTGGCTTGCATTGTTTACTTAAAGTTTCATGTAAATGGGGTTTAATTGCCATGAATGAAGTTGCTAGGTATCCAACAGCATGAAATCCTCCTCCCTACCCTTCCTCACCCCTGAGCTGCCTTTCTTCACCTTCCCATGCCCCCCCTCCTCCGCTCATGTACGGGAGGGGTATCCACATTTCAGGGCTGGAGTGACTGCATGGTAGTTTTACAATACTAATTCTTACACACACGGCTGGTGAACTCAGACTGGGAGAGTGCCCAGCTCTCACCCCTGGTGGGTGGCTGCAACAGGGGCTGCTGAAGCTAGCTGTGGAGGGACCTGATTTGTGGTGTGGGGTGGGTGTGCAGTAGGTGTGGGGGGTGGCTCTATCTTCAATGTGGACCCTGGAAAGTGGGCTGTGGGCTGGGGAGCTGAGCCAAATATTTTTGGGATACAGCCTTAATAAGATGGTTGGGTGATAGATAGTGGGCTGTCACTGGTAATTCTTGCAGTGGCTATCCTGTTAAAATTGCTTAAGAAGGACTCACTGTTCTTTAGAAAGAAATGTTTAATAGTAGCCAAAGAGCTGATGAGATCATTCTTTTTATCTGTGGACAGGCACTCCTTCATCTTTATTTTCAAGGGCAGCTGCTAATGCTCAACGTCAACATAATTATCAAAAAAAAAAAAAAATCAATGAGAAGCCAAGGAAAATATTCTTCGTCTACTGACAGAAGTGTGTGAAAACATAGCTATGTCCAGTGCAGACATGACATCCTAATTTAAAGACGTGGTCAATGTGGTAAAGTGGAGTTAGCAAACCAATTTGGAGGTTATGAAAAGCACTAGTAATGATATGGTACAATGTTTTAAGGAATTAAATAAGAAGGTTTATCTGAATTTGCGGGTGGATGAAAGGTTCAGACAGGATTTTCTAACAGTTTCATGATTACTGAGATACTGGGAGCAGCATTGAGAGTAGCCCACCCAAAAAAACTCTCCAGTGTCTTCCAAAGGAGAGCCATGCCTCCTCTAGCCACAAGAGGGGAGCCCCAAAGTGCTTCAGGGATGATGAAGATGAGGAGGAGGATGCCAATGTGACTCAGGGAGGGTGCAAGAGGAGGGCATCTTGTGGGCAAGCAGGTTCTGGTGACTAAAGCAAGAGTGTATAGAAGAAGGGTGATGGGATGCTCTATGACCCCTTGGATTGGTGTGCTTCTCCCTCATGTACTGCCACCCCAGTATTCTCAAAGCTGATTGCACTTCAGTCTACCAGAGGCTGGATGGGGGCTGTGTGAACCAGGCTAGGTTCACAATCTCTCTCTCTTTTCTATCTACTTTAGGGATTTTTTTAGAAATCTCTGCTAGAAATAAAGTATCACAAAAGGATTTTGGAAAGTGTCCTGTATTTTTATTTTCCATACAAGACACTGGGTGAAAATCTTTTGTGATGCTGGGTAGGGTGATACAGGGAGGCACACCATACTATTAATCCCAAAACTGGTGACAGCCAGCTTGGGGCTAGCATGATCAAGGCTAGTGTATTGTGGCTTAGGGCACTTATCAAGTAAATCACCAGCCATTATCCCTTCACAAAGCCATTAGGGGAAATACCCTACATAATGTAGCAGAAATTACATATGGGGCACAGCAGGAAGACAGCTGCATGATGCCTTTGCACTGCCCAATGTACCAATGTTCTCATCAGGCATAGACACCCACTTGGGGTTCTTCCCTATCTACTCCACGGGTAATATGGATACCCCTCCCCCCCCAAATTGTGGTACACACTATTGTGTACATGCTGAAGCACAACCATCTTCCGAGGACAGGACCAGTAGGAATGCTGTGGATACCTGTGCTTCAGAGACAAAGGAGAGTCCAGGACAGTGTTAAGTTGGCAGATGGTGGGGTAGCTTGCAAAAAGACAGTGATTTTGAGTTGAATTTTTTGAATGGGCTAACTGCTCAATGTCATATCCCCTGACAGCTGTTCAAAGGCCTGACAGCAGAGATGCAGCAACACAGGCAGAGGAGGATTGGTATCAATGGGGATAGATTCATTACTTAGGTACATATGTAATGGAAAGACTTGTTAAAATACAGGTATGTCATGTGAGAAGAAAGTCCAAGTAGTTGGATTCTCATAGTTAGCAACCAGAGATGCTACACATTATACAAATTTCAAATTTATTTATTTATTTGGCAGGAGTGAAACATAGCAGAGGAACATAATGAGGGAGGATGAAGAAAATGCTGTTTCTTTGTTTCTTCTTTCTGTCTTTCCTTCCTTTGTTATTTATTCATGTGTAAAAGTTTAAGTATGTGGTTAAATTAAAGTATTAGTTTGTTAAAATTTAAGTTAAATAATGTTATTAAAATATTTTGGATATAATATGGCCTTCTGTGTGCTTGCTGGAACTGAAAAAAATGCAAAGGGGGGTGGAAGAGCAGGATAAAAATTTGGGGAGCAGTGTTGAGTGGCAATGGCTAAGGGTGGCCAGCTGGCTGTGATAAGTGGGAGCACAGTGGGGGAGGGTAGTGGCACTGTTGCCTATCTCAGCAAAATGGGGGTGGGGTCTCCACAACTGTGGGCAGGAGCAGGATGAAAAGTTGGGGGGCTGGGTAGAATGAGGCTGAGGCCAGCCGGCTTTGGTAAGCAGCAGCGGGGGGGCAGCACTGCCACCCATCTCGGCAAAGTGGTGGTGGGAGGGAAGTGCGGGGTCCCCACAACTCTGGGCAGGAGCAGGGTGAAAAGCTGGGGGGCCAGATGGAATGGCAGAGGCATTCTGATAAGCAGCAGTGGGTAAAAGGACGGCCAGAAGTGAAGTGTGCAAAAAGGTGGAAAAGGTTTGTTTGTTTTTTAAATTACATTTTTCATTAATCTGAAATACCCAGTAAAATAATAATCAGTAAACATTTGCAAGATTAGCACCTGGCATCCAGTTGAATCACTGGAAGAGAAATTTGATGGATTTCCATAGATTTATGAGTGAACCCAAGTGGCATCTGTTGGTGTAATAGTTGCAAAGCAGGAAAAATCCTATTTTGGGATGTAAGTCAGATCCACATTGAAAATTTAAAACAATTAAAAAAAGCTCTCATGGAAGAAATTCAGGAGCTAAAAATAAAACATGTTGGAGGTGTTCTAAATTATCACGACCCCACCCCCCCAAAAAAAACAAACCCAAACTAAAATGGTAAAATAAACTTGGAGGGATATTGGAGTCATAGTTGACTCCAAGATGAACACGAGCCGGCAGTGTAATGAATCCATCGACAAAGCCAATTGCATCTTATCGTGCATTAGCAGGTGCATGACCAACAGATTGATTGAGGTGATGCTTCCCCTCTACATGGCATTAGTCAGGCTGCAGTTGGAGCACTGTGTCCAGTTCTGGGCATTGCACTTCAAGAGGGATGCAGACAATCTGGAGAGGGTCCAGAGGAGGGCCATTCATATGATCAGTGGCCTCCGTACAAAACCCTACGAGGGGAGGTTGAGAGATCTGGATCTCTTCAGCCCTCCCAAAAGATGCCTGAGGGGAAACCTTTTAACACCCTATAAGTTTATTAAGGGAGGAGGACAGAGAGTTGGAGATGCACTATTTACCAGGGTACCCCTAGGAGTAACTAGGAATAATGGGTACAAACTAGTGCAGAGTAGATTAAGGTTAGACATTGGGAAGAAATTCTTCTCAGTAAGGGTGGCCAGAATCTGGAACGGGATGCCAAGAGAGTGGTACTATCACCTAACTTGGAGGTCTTCAAGAGGAGGCTAGATAGGCACCTGACTGGGGTCATCTGACCTCAGTCCTTTTCCTGCCTGGGGCAGGGGGTCGGACATGATGATCCTTCAGGGTCCCTTCTGACTCTACAATCTATGAATCTATGAAACTGATAACATGGATCTGCTGACGCAATTTAGCTAGCTTAATGATGATTTTTGTCATGTAGGCACAAGAAAAGTGTAACATGGAAACAGGAGAGTTGTCACGTGGACAAGTACCCTTAGACCCTAAGCTTCTGAGACCTGGAAGCCCCCTTGTCTTTGTTACAAAAGGTGGTGGAAATGGCTGCTATCAAGTGTATCTGTGATCCATTGCCTGTCATAAACCTGGCTATATTTGATGGCTTTTCCAAGCATCATTCTTTCAAGTTAAATGGAAGAAGCAATTCAATAAGCTTTTATGTAGTGGAAGCTGGAAACAGCAGAGGTTACTGCCCAAAAGACAGAGTCCTGCATAATAAAGTCTGACCAAGGCTAAACCATATCCATTTGAGGAGTTTCTTTGGGACTGGTTGTAAAAGCAGCAGCCAGGGAATATTTTTGGTAAGCTTCACATCTGTTAAGAGTAGAAATGCCAGTGGATGTGGAGCCCGGCAGTCACAAACATGACCCTGAGAGGGAGCAGAAGCATGAAAAAGAGCCTGGCTCCCAAATGGTCTGTTGTGGCTATGGACAGCCTGATATAAGAACGGTCTGAACTGGCCCCTGAATATTCAGGGACATGGAACGTACATTGGGTACAGCTCAGATGTACAACAGGTTCTGGCCCAAAAGTTTGACATTTTTGTTTTTATATTATATTTGCCGAGCTAAAAAAGCTGATGGGGAGAGAACAAAAATACATTTTGCTAGAATCAGTATATGATCGGTCACTCACAGGAAGTGCAGTCACCTGAAGAATGATTCCCAACAGTATATTAAAGCAGTAACAAGAATGCTGAATTGCCTCATCTACAGGTAAGAAATCTAAATGTAAATAAAATATGTATTAAAAATGGCAATGAGGAAAACCAGGGAAATGTGATAATACCTAGGGAGGAGAGAGAATATTCAGTTGAACAATACTGAGAGCATAGCTTCAAAAAAATCTATTTAAACAAAAAATCTTCTCTTTCTCTGTTATGAGAACTTTCTGCTTTGCTTGTTTTGTGTTTTATTGCTAAGGGTTTTTGTTGTAAAACAAGACCTTTGTTTTTCAGCTGCAGCTGTTTCAAATGCTCATTATAGATTTTCACCTCAGGCTTTGCAACCTTAAAATGTTCTCAGGAGAGAAGGGCCCAGATGAAAACTGTGGATCCAGATTCCAGATCTGGATTTAGGTCAGAGTCCACAGTTCAGAAGTCTGCTCATGGTTGAGTATGAAAAGTAAGTGCAAATGTTATACAAACCTGGGGAAGTTCTGACATTGATTCCTTAAACTAAGGCCTGTTCTGGCTTTGGGAACAGATCTGGTTTTCGTTCGCAACTACGGAAAAACTTCTAACTCTCAATTTTCCAGTGGGACGCTGCCCAAGACATTCAGTAAAGGTTGGATCCCATCAATTTTCTTAAGTTATGGAACTTATGCACATCTCTCTCTTCCAGGTGCGATGCACAGTGGGTGCACACAGGTGCACGTACACCCCCTGAGCATGGCGGTGCACCCCGTGCAAAAAGGGAGGTGGTTCACGATTGCTGCTGGCTGCTGCTGCTGCTGGCGGCGCCTGCGGGTGGTTGCTGACCCTCCCCCCAAACCACCAACAGCGCCGGCAGCGTCTGCAGGAGCTCGCAGCTTACCACCGCCCAGTTCCCGCCACTGCCGCTATGCTCCCACTGCCACCAGCGCAGCCGTGCCCCCCCAGCCGCTGGGGGCATGTGCCATTCATGCTTTCTTGTGTTTCCTCTGTGGGACTGGGAGAGAAATAGAAGCACAAGGCTAATGACCCTGTGGAATTTGTTTCTAATTAGGTATGAAGTAACATGGCATGGAGTTTTGTTCCCCTTTGTACTTCTAAATGAAAGCTTTCTAGCTATCTACCTGGTCATTTTTGGCCCTCGCTTTATGGTTCAGCTGTGTAAGACTGTCTTTAGATTGAGCATGTGCAGCACTGTAAGTCTTGGGAAAAATGACAGGGCTGGAGGAAGCCCTCCCATATTTTAGCTCCAGTAGCAGAGTGGTTAGGGCACTTGCTCAAGAAGTCAGAGACCTGAGTCTAACCTGCTAGTCATGGGTATCTGGCTGCCTGTGTTTTCCAGACTCAGATGCAGGTAAGCATCCAGAACGAGTGCACATACATATGTGCCCAGAATTAATGCTGTATACTGGCCACATAAGCAGTGGCTTGTATGCCTTCTGAATCTGTTTAGTCTGTGTGCACATACATGCTGTCAGTAACACATCTACACTGCAGGGGTAATAGAAATGCTACTTGTGTGTAATTTGCATTTTTGGAACTTTTGCAGCTAAGAAGCTGTCAATCAGATGCATGAAGGGAAACAGAATTCCACCCATAATTCATGGAGAAGAATGACAAGTAGGTAAATAATGAAGCTGAGAAGGAGGATAAAGACATCGGGGCCCTGGACCTACAGTAAATTATTTATTAGCCCTCAGCAAGATGGTGGTATTTTCTAACACAAGTGCTATTCAAATATCTTAGTGCATTCCATAGGTCCAAACAGCTCATGGTCAATGTGCTACTAAAGATGCTAAACTATATTTATACTGGAGTCCAGAGGTGTGATTGTAGCCTGTGTAGAAATATTTAACTAGCTTCAAACTTGCTACCCCAGGTACCAGCAGCAGAGAAGCATGTCACCCTGGCCTTTAACTGCTAGTTACTACCCCAAGACCCCAGGCAGGCTTATACAGCCTATGCTGATTGCCCATGATAAGCTAGCTAATTTAAAGCTAGCTCAGGTATGTTACAAAAGCTACAATCACACCTCCACCTTGCAGTGTAGATAACTCCCCCTACCCCTCAGCCTTGTGACTACTGTTGACTTCAGTATAAATCACAGGGTAAAAAGCCTACTTATTGTTTTTGAAAATGTGCAGATGGGGTAAATCTAACTACTCGTCAATAAAGCTATATAATTTTCTACAAAGTTTGCACTGAGTTTCATTCTTAATATTCCACGGGGTAGAGTAGCAGTAGCTCCACTTTGTAGAACTTTTCACGTATATACAGTTTGTGTGGTGACCTACTGATCTAAAACCTCATAAAGCCATTTACTTTTGCCATTACAAGGAGAGGGGGAGGCAGAAATTGATGTTATAGAGGTGAGAGAGCAAAATCCTGCACTCTTATGTTCATGGATCCACCATGTCTTGGAATTACTGTACAGCAGAGATGGAGAGACTGATTTAAGTTGTGAACGCAAGGGCATTATTCCTTTGTATTTTTCCAGTACCAAGAGATTCATGGGTTTTTGGTTCAGTGCATGGGGTAATGTATAGGCTATATTTATGGAGATGTGTAAAAGATTAACTTTACAACAGAGAGCTTCAATACAGTGCTATTTTATACATTTTGTACATTCAGAAGCCTCCATTGACATCCCCAAGCATTTCACAAGGCAAAGGTATGTCGAACGTGCCCCATTTGTATTCTAGAATACAATAGACTGTCAATAGAAATAGGGTGTCTAAACATCTTAAGTGGCTTGGAAATTTCTGCCTTGTATTGCAGCCTTATCTAACCTTTGAGTCACTGAAATATTTATTATTTACTTCACTGATCTGAAGAGGAAAAAAAAGTAAAAACAAAATCACCATCTCCAGTTAAAGAATTCTTTCAGCAACAAAGAATCTTTAAATGTCCCCTCATTTGGTTATGGCATTAAGATGATTATAAAGGTATGAATGTTTATTGCCTGACTTTAAGATGCACAATGTAAGATTAACAGTTGTATTGGTTTCCCCCCGCCATAAATGCTATATATCTTCTATTGTGTTTTGTGAAATACAGCTAGATAATAATTGATTCCATGACAGGGATTGGCTAATTTGCCAACAGTATAGTATAAAACACATTTATACAGTCAATTACACCCAAGTGCATGGCCTATTTGCTTTATAATTTCATAAACTTGCCAGCAATTTAAATAAAAAAGTTCCATTAAATTATCATATCATGTGATGGAATGATATTGCCAAGTATATTAAACCATGTGTGTTCAGCCAGAATTAATTAAATATTATTACTTTTTTCTTATTAACACATTGAACCTACCCTTCCTACTCACTACTAGAAATAGAAGCCTATTAGTGAACAAAGTAAACTTAAGGGCAAAGTTTAAACATTTTCCTGAGGGTGTTTCATTAAGATCCCTAGTTCTTTTGTTTAAACATTTGCTCATGGTAAACGTACTTGTATTGTGAAAATATTTTATGTTCTTAGATATGAGGACTGGAAAAGTTTAAAGAATAGCTTTAGTCATATTCTTCAGAATTTTTAAACAGAATGTACAGGATTTTATCTTTTATTCATCTTTGAAAAAACAATCTTGGAATAAATGAAAGAATATTTGAATTCAATGTTTATTTCAAATTACATTGCCTGTTTACTTGCAACCATGATTTGGTAGCCTTATGTGCCCTTTAGGTGGGGGAAATTAAATATTGCTAATTTTAGTATAGCAGTTATTCTGAAGTTTCCCACCAAAGAAATAAAGAAAACTGGGAAAATACCTATTTCATGTGAAATACATTAACAAGATTGTCTCAGGGGAACTAGTTACTTTAATAAGCCAGCACTGAATAATAAGAATCGGCCTGTTTATATGGCACCTGTTTCATCTCCTGCAAGGTAAAGCATGAGAGGATCAACTTCTATTTGACACCAACTCAACTTTTTGAATTTAAAACATCCTTCTCCCTGACCCTGCTTCCCCCACAACTCTTTTTCTCCTTACTCTCTGCAGGTGTTGCAAATTCACACACTGTCTATACTCTCCTTTCTTGGATCCACAAGGGATCATTTTAGGGAAGCTTTATCTTCTCCTTATTTTTAAAAGACTTTTAGAAAACCCCAAATTTAAAATGTGCAGCTTTGTAATTACTAGCATGCATTTAGTTTAATAAGATAGTGTGTTTGAAAGTGGATAAGCATATCTTTAACAGCAGTCTACCAGGAATCAGCAGAAATAATTACCATCAAGATTTAATTATGTCAGACAAGAGTATCTGTCCTGAATAACAGTGTAGACAGTAGAAATTGGCATTGCTGTATATTCTAGCTTACTCCCTGTATACTTCTGTTAAACATAGTGTTAGCTATTCTGCTGTGACTGACTTTAAATTAATGTAATTGAACACATCAAAGCAGTGAAGAGAATTATGTGCAGTAGAGAAAGGAGGATATATGCAGGAACAGAAACATGTAGAAGCATTAGGCCTAGGTCTTCTCTCACATATTAAGGGGTAAATTAGGAGAAAATCCAAGGGAGATCAGTGGATCTACCTTGGAGTAAAAGTAATGTAAGGCAGATCAGAATAAAGTGCATTATATTTGGATGTAACAACCTTCCCCTCACCATTTTACCACTTCTTGAGATCATCCATGGAAATCATTTTGAAAAACTATATGGGTTGTGATGCAGTGACAGTTTATCCCTTTTTCTGTTAAACTTTTTCCAAAGCATCTCTAAACTACGTGAAATTCTAGATTGTGTTGATGCCAACCCAAAAATGAGAAATTTTTGAGTAGTCGAGTGAGCGGAGTGGTGTTTTTGAGTGAGACAAATCTATAATCTAAGTAAATATTACACACTATTATTAAAAAAGGAAAAAAAAACTAAAAAAGAATTGTACTGGAGTTAATTAAGGCTTCAAGAAAAGCTTGCTTTTATTGGCAATTTTTTGTTGCAGCAAGAAAACTAAAAATTAAGAGGATGGTTGGCAGCAATATTGATATGCTAATGGATAAACATGCTAATTTAGAAAAAAACTAATCAGCAAAGACATTACTAATGGAAATGTACTGGAAAATGGCTAATGCTGTATGCAAACCTGGTATCTACAAAATTAAGAAGAACTTGTTTTGTATTTATAATTGTAACTTGAAAGCTAAGCCTTGATCTTCTCTGTGCTTTGCTTCGGTTTGGATTTAAAGACATTTTAGCTGACCTGGCTTGGTACCATGACACCTTCTTAACTACTATATAATTACATTGTTTAAATTGCATGTTCTGTTTACTGATACAAGATCTAAAATATAATATGCTTTCTGTTTATTTTACCGATGTTTCCATACAAAGAAGAGTCCCTTAAAATTAAAAATTATACATGAGAAAGACACGTATGTTTATGGTATAGCAGAATTTCCTTCTTAAATTGATATCATATATGTATCATCTCAACATTTACAATTTTGGCAAAACAATGTTGGTCAGGATTTTCAAAAGCACTCAGTATTGGTCTAGCTGTTCTCCCACTGACATCAACACTGTGTACAGAAGATCACTTTTCTACTTCAGGTTGATAATTCCCCCTTTGATACATTTCAGCATTGCATCAATCCTTTTTGACATAATTTTGAACTAATGATTCATACTGAAGCAATTACTAATGAAGACTCTTAAGCCCTTTTCTGAGTTGGAGTCTCCATTCCTGTAGGTATAGCTGGCATTTTTTTGTATATTGCATTTGGCTGTATATGTATTGTAGGATTACATACCAAATAGCTTGTAGAGATTCAGTGGGCACGTCTACATCTGATGCTAACTGTGTAATAGCCTAATAACACTGTGCAGTAGTTTGTCACAGCATGGACAGTGCTAATATGCTAATGCGCAGTATTGTTAGACTACTGTGCAGTAGCGTTACTAAAAGGCATTTGTTGGTACTACTACACAGTAGCTCTGGTTACTATGCATTTATGTAGTACTTGATTATACAAGTACTAAATTAAATGTGCAGTAGTCTTTTTGCATAAAACGAACTTTCCCAACCAGGAGATATTATACCACCTTTCAGCTGTCCAGTGAAATATGAATTTTCATTTCCACCTGGGGGAAATTTTAGTCTTTTCACTCTCCTATGCCTGAAGAAGGGCACATGTACCTGAAAGCTTGCAAATAAAAATGTTTTTTGCAACTAAGTGGTTGGTCTAATAAAGGGTATCACCTCTCAAACAGTTCTGATTACAGTAACCATTGTACACTAATGAAGGTGTAAATGTGCCCAGTGAGTCCTATCGTCTTTTCAGGGCTGGTTGTTACTTTTTTTGACAAAGGCAGACAAGGTTGTTTGGATAGATGTGATATCTTTTCTTAGACCAACTAAATAGTTGGGAAAATTGTTCTTTGCAAGCTTTTGGGCACAAACACCCTTCTTCAGGTATAGGGAGAGTCTCAAAAAGTAAATTGCAGATCATGTTCTACAACAGTTGTCTAAAGAGTCTTTGGAGAGGTTTATAAAATAATACATGGCGCTTAGAGATGTCTAAACTTCTGAAACTGTTCACAATTGTGCTTTAAATGAAACCTTACAATTTGATTTGTGGATGGGAATGAAAGGTGCACAGCCTTTATGTCCACAGAGGTGTGAATCTGATTCTCCAAGACAGCATCCAAATGTCATTTACCCTATATAGGCACACTCAACTGAGTCCTTAGATTACCTATTTACTCCTACCATCTTTAGTTGCCTCCTGTCCTCTTTATCTTTAGACGCCTCCTGTACTCTTCATCAGCCCTTGTAAGTCATGGGTGCCAGCTAAACACTTCCTTCTTTCTTTGAGCAGCATCCAGATAGTGCCACTTCTCTCTGCAATCCAAAGAACCTCTGGAAATCAAGGATGCTAGGAAGAAGGCCATAATAATACACATGCATGCAAAACATCAAGAGAAGAAAATCCTTCCTTTTCCATTACAGCCAGCATGCCTCTCACGACTTATCTACTAAAAAAAGACTGTTCTAACCTGAAGCATTTTACTTACACTAGTTTAGTTTTAGTTAAACAGTATGACCCTCAGTACATTTAATCTATGTTAATTTAAGCAAATTAATATAAGATACTACAAGATGCTACACTGAATACATTTCAACTTCCTTCTTACTCCCACAGTGGAGCAGCACCTTTCTTTCCTATTTCCAATTATTCCTGTTTCTTCACCAGTCTTAAATGCCTGACAAACAGTAACAAATGTCTATGTAGATGAGAGAGACTGTCATCCCATCTCTCTGTGTGTCATATGTGATTGGTTTGACCCTACTCTCCATGGGGTGGTCCTGGACCAGGCAGCCCATGCCTCATCTGCATGTAATTTTTTGGAGAGGTCCCAGGACTCCTGATAAGAACACGCACTTCTAGTCATGATTTGTAGGGATAATTAGCACATGAACCCTTTGTGGGGGGTATCTGGAATACACAGACATATCAAACAGTGCTATGCTGTGGGGTCAGCATGTTTGAAATGAAGTTTACCCTGCTGGGGCCCAGCCCAATGAACTATATGACAAATTATGAACCTTTTGGTTTTGAAATAATATCATGCATAGTTTGTGCTATGTTTAAGTACAAAAGTGCTGCTCGAAAGTGTGTTTATGAAACACTTGTGCTGCAACTTGCACCAGTTTGCGAACAAGGTAAAATGTAGCAGTTCTGGATGAACTTAAGTTTATAGGTACCCACGATAATTTTCCTATACACACATTACTATAGGTACATTTATTTCAAAGTTAATGTTTTTAGTCCCTTGTGTTTCAAATTTGCCCCTCACTTCCACATACTCAGGTAACAGAGTCCAAGCAGGGTCTGACAGTTAATAGGGGAAGGGGCTATGCAAGGAAGAAGCTGGAGGATGTAGGGTACAGGGGGGCTACCTGACCCCCCAGTCACTAAATAGGAAATCCCTGCTGTAGCAGTTGGAGGGGGACAAATTCAAGACAAACCTCTGAACATTAGATTCTATACCTGAAAAATTATAACCAGTTAATAATTTTTCCATATATAGGATCTAATTATTAGGAGGTTGTCTTAAATTCAGGGTCATCTTAGATGTCAGTAAATATAGTAGCTATATTTCAATTGAAATAAAAATGTTGCACTGAGTTTTCATTAGTTTTAAATCAGTTAAATGATTAAGTTCAGGTTTAAATGCAGGGCTCTCATGTTAAGTCCTAAAGCTTAAAGTTTCATAGCACTTTATAAGACATAGACTATAACAGCATTTCTCAACCCCTGGCTCGCAACCCAAAAGTGGGTCACAAGAATGTATGAAAGGGTTCATAGATTCATAGATTGTAGAGTTGGAAGGGACCACAAAGGATCATCGTGTCCAGCCCCCTGCCCCTGGCAAGAAAGAGGATCGAGGTCACATGTCCCCAGCCAGGTGACTATGAAGCCTCCTCTTGAAGACCTCCAAGTTAGGTGATAGCACCACCTTCCTTGGAAGCCCATTCCAGATTCTGGCCACCCTTACTGTAAAAAATTTCTTCCTAATATCTAACCTGAATTGACTATCCACTAGTGTGCACCCATTATTCCTAGTTACTCCTAGGGGTGCTCTGGTAAATAGCGCATCTCCAATTCCCTGTTGTCCTCCCTTGATAAACTTATAGGCCGCTACAAGGTCTCCCCTCTGCCATCTCTTGTGAAGGCTGAAGAGATCCAGATCCCTCAACCTCCCCTCATAGGGTCTTTCTTGGAGGCCACTAATCATGTGAGTGGCTCTCCTCTGAACCTTTTCCAGATTCTCCATGTCCCTGTTGAACTGCGGCTCCCAAAACTGGACACAGTACTCCAACTGCAGCCTGACCAATGCCGCATTGAGGCGGAGCATCATGTCACTTGATCTGTTGGTCATGCAGCTGCTAATGCATGACAAGGTGCAATTGGCCTTGTTGATGGCATTGTTATACTGCTGGCTCATCCTCATCTTGGAGTCAACTGTGACTCCAAGATCTCTCAGCCACTGAGCTGCTGAGGAGGTCATCCCCCTGCCTATAGGTGTGCTGGGGATTCCTCCTCCCAAGGTGGAGTACCTTGCATTTATCTTTGTTGAACTGCATCCTATTTCATTCTGCCCATTGCTCCAACCTGTCCAGATCAGCCTATATCTGCTTCATGCCCTCTGGTGTGTTAACTTTGCCCCATAACTTGTTATCATCTGCAAACTTGGAGAGGGTGCTCTCCACACTCTCAACCAAATCGCTGAAGATATTAAATAACACTGGTCCAAACCCTGCAGGACCCCACTGCCCACTTCCTTCCAGGCTGAAAACAGCCCATCCACCACCACTCTCTGGTTGTGGTCCCTAAGCCAGTTGGCCACCCATCTGACTGTGTAAGCATCCACCATGCAGCCTGCTAGCTTCCCTATGAGAATAGGATGCAAAACTGTGTCAAAGGCCTTCTTAAAGTCCAGGTAGATGACATCAGCCTCAGCTCCTGTGTCAAGGCAGTGCGTGACCTGGTCATAAAAGGCTATGAGGTTTGTCAGGCAGGATCTACCTGTGATGAACCCATGCTGGTTTCCATTCAGCATCATTTCCCCTTCTGGGCCTTCACAAATGTGCTTTTTGATGATTTTTTCCCACAAACTAACTTTAAAAAATGGATCAACAAACTTTAAAATTGATTTTCCTTTAAAGGAGAGACGCATGGGAAAGGGCAGGTTTCCCTTTGCAGGCAGAGTTCCCACTGGCAAGGGGCTGCTTGGGCCTGGGGGGAGAGGGAGGATGGCAATAAGGCAGAGGGCACCATGTACATGTGGAAGCTAGGTAGCATGGAGAGCAGCTTCCACAGACCCCACAGATAAGTCTATGGGATGAAGAGTGGGGGAGGGAGGCATAGATGACTTGGCAGGGGGGGCACAGGTGACATTTCCCACCACCCCATTTCCTCTCTGGGGTAGAGCTGTGGGCTGAGGGGAGCAGTAGCTGGGCCATAGTGGTGTGGCCCAGCACACAAGCAGCTGGTGGTGGGAGAAGGTAAGGGCAGTGCATCTGCCCCTCCTCCCCTGTCTGTTATTCCTCACGCTGCTAGTGGCATGGCTGGCGCAGGGGTTCTGGTGGCAGTCTTGCCATCCTGATCTGTTCTCCCACACCAAATCCTGCCTACTGGGCCATGGAGATGGTTCCTGCCTATGTTGGTTCATCTAGGCTGCAGCCCCATGCCTGCTGTAGGTGCACAAATCTGGGGGGGGTACAGCCTCCCCATGCTCCAAACACTCCTCTGCCCTACACACCTACCCCCTGCCCCACACACTGGTGGGCTTGGGTCTGGGGGCAGGGGGCAGCAGGCATGGGTCTGCATGGGTCTACATGTGCCCTTAAAAATGGCATTTTAGGCTATTCTTGCCTAACAAATAGCTAAAGAGCTTTAATGCATGTGTAGATATGCTAAGGCGCATTAATGCTGTGTATGTTGACTGACTTGGGACTAACTTTAGGCAAATCTGCATTAAGTTTAAGTGCACATAAAAGCATGTGTAGATGTGCCTGAAAGGGAATACCAGACTCCTGCAAAAGATAAAACAGGTAAGAAGTAGAGCCTAGAGGAAGTGGGTTAGGTGGGTAAGGAGGTCAATGGGAATTTGGATATGATGTCTGAGCATGGAAATATATATTTTTTCTTTCCAGGAATCATTAAAACTAGACATAGTTAGGTGGAGTTCTGCTACAAAAGATTTGCACAGCTCTGGTCATTCACTGGAAATCCAGTAGAGCTGAATATATTATCTCCACCAAAACAATCAGCGAAGTAAAATAAAACATTTATTTGCAAAATCCTTGGAGGCTTTTACCTCAGATTTGTTACAGCTTTTCACCACAAATTGAGAAGGGGAGGGGCTTTTATCAATTAAATGTTTTTGTTTTAAAATGAAATATAAAAATGATTAACTTTCACCAGAAGCAAATGTGAAAAAATTGTCATTTTTGTCTGCCTGAAATTTCAGTATTACAGGAGGCAGAAAAAGACTGACCTTAACCTTAAACATAATTTATATTAAAATGATTATGATAATAATTCAGTTAGAATTACCATTCGACCTGTATATTTGGATCTTGCCAGACAAAGTGATAGTAATTACATTGGGTCAAATTCATGTAAGTTATAACTGTAGGGAATGAAAGTGATGGAACTATAATGATTTGCACTATCTGGTTGTTTCATCCTGTGAGGTCTATCTACTGTAAATTTCTTCCTGACTTAGCACCCACTAAAACAAACGAGCTTAAGTTACCTGCCCAAGTTCTCACAGGAAATAATTATGAAGAGAATGATTACCCTGTGCTCCCATCTGTAAGGCTCATAGGCCATTTGGTAGACCACAAACCTGCTGTCCCAAGAAAAATTACTTAACTTTTCTCTGTCTTGTTTTCAGTCAACTCATCTGAAAAATAAACATAGTAACAACAAGCATGACAACAAAGTTGCAAGAAGGGTATCCTAGTGGACCAAGTAGTTGGATTTGTACTTACAATTAATTTTTCTGGTGAAAAATATGAGCACAGACTACCTATAAAAGGCTGTCAACCATGTGCGTCATCAGATTATACTTCCTTGTCCCTTCATTTCTCATTTCCTAGTTTCTTAGTTTAAACCTTGCTTTTTTCCTATGTTCTCCCCTTACAATCCTATTCCTCCATGACCCTCTACTCACCCAGCCTTTTTTTCCCCTTGCAGCAGGGGATCTGAAGATAAGGGGTAAGGAGACTGGGGCAGTATAAAGCAGTGATGCTTAACCTTTTAGACAGGTGGACTGGGTACTTACAGCCTGGTTGCACATCAGGCCACTACTCCCTGCTATCAGGGGAGGGTCGGGGGGAGGACAGTAGAAGAATGATAAGTGGTACCTACCTAGGTGGAGGGAGAAAAGGAGGGAGGGAGAGTAAGAAGCCTGATACAGGGGAGAGGGAGAAAACAGGGAGGGCTGCAGTGGCGAATTAGCAGTACAGTGCAGGGCAGAGAAGGGAACACGCTGGGCCAAGCTGCTTGCTCCTGATCTACCTTACTATGGGCCAGAATTAGTCACTCTGAGACCGCATCCGTCCCATGGGCTATAAATTGAGCACCACTGGTGTAGATTGAATGTGGCATGGACATGGAAGGCTGGGGAAAAGGGGATATTTTCAAAGTGCAACATTTGAACCAAGAAGGCAAGAAGGCAAAATGGACCTGGCAGGCAGATCTGATCAATTTCACTGATTAATGCTGGCAAAAATAAAGATCTCCTAATGGAGAAACTGACTCTTCAGTCAGTTACTTTTAATAGTTAAAAAGTGACATATGCCTAATGTGCAGTGTATGAAGGAAACTGAGAGGGAGAATCTGATGTTAGTGAGGACTAAAAGAATTCAAATAAATGTGATATGGGGAAAGGCATCATCTCAAGAAAGGATGATTTTGGTATGTTTCATTTGCAATGTTTAATAAAGATTTTGCTAGGTTTTATTACCAGAGATACGGGTTTTCCATTTGCTGCAGGAAAACATGGATTTTCTATTTTAAAGGTGAAAAATGCAGGAAACAGTGGGTTTGCCCTTGCAGGCTGGCAAAGATCCGGTTTGGGGCCAGGGGGCAGCATGCAGAAGCTGCTCCATAAATCTATGGCGGGGGGGCATAGGCAACATGTGGAGGAGCATGGGGGGACACATGCCCCCCTGCTTTGTGTGCTCAAAAAGGGAACAGAGCTGCAGCCTGTCTGGACTGGCATGGGCAGAATCCAATTCTGTGGTGCAGCAGGTGGGACCCAGTATGGGGGCGGGTACAGTGCTGCAGTTCTCACCAGGACCCCTGCACCAGTCATGGTGCCAGTAGTGCGAAGAATAATGGATAGGGGGAGGCTGTGCTACCCTTACGTCCTCTCGTGTCCAGCCACTTACACTCTGGGCTGAAGCTCTACCTTGCTGTCATGGCCTGGCCACCATTGCTGCTTTTCTTAGGTTTCCTGCACTGCCCTCCACCTCCCCTCCCTTTTGGCGTACAGCCGCGGCCTGAGGGAAGCGGCAGTGGTGGAGGTGGCTGGGCCATGGTGGTGGGATAGAGCTGCGGCCTGGTGCATGAGTGGTTACTCAGGGGAAGAGGTGAGGGCAGTGTGGCCCCCTCATTCATTATTCCTCATGCTGCTGGTGGCACAGCTGCTGGGGGGATCTCAGTAGTGGTAGTGGCAGCAGAGTCTCTCTGCCTCCTAAACCAGTCCTGCCTGCTGTGTTGTGAAGGTGGCTTCTGGCAATGCCAGTCTGGCCAGGATGCAGTCCCATGCCCACTGTGGCTGTGCAAGCCTGGGGGTGCACCCCCAGTACCCTCCCACCCCACACACTGGGGGGCTGGGGACAGCTGCAGCAGGATGCACATCCTGGTGAACAGTGATGGGAGGGGGAGGTCTGATTTTCTATGATAAAAAAACAAAAATCAAATGCCAAAATATATAGGTATTTAGAATTTATTTTATTTTAATGATTGAGGCATTGGTAGACTTCCAAATTGCTTTAGAATTGTAAATATATCAGTAAAATATTGTGTTCTACTGATAGAATATATATATATATATTAGTGGCATTTCATTTAATCATGGAAAAATGCAGATTTTTTTAAAATCAGATAATTTTGGATTTTTAAACATAGGAAACCAAGATCTTTGATTACATAGAAAATTTAGCTTCCTCTCAAGAATGATGGTGCCAATTTCTTAAACTAAACTCTTGCCTCTGAAATGGGGATGTTATCTGCACTTTAAGTAAAATTTTCAAAACCAGCAAAACTGTGAAATTTCTACCAAAGACTCCTTAAAAATTTGAACTGATGTTATAAGGGAAGGGATTAAAGAATGAATGGCAGCTAAATGATTGTTGAACCTAAGCAGAGATAATGAGCCATGGTGAAACAAAAAAGTGTTTATAAACAAGCATTTAGTAGTCACAAAAATGCATGTGCAACTTCTTCTCATTTTCTGAAGGCTGAGGACCAGGGCCCTGATTGCCCTCTCCTTGAACACGGTGGAAGTTTTGCCATTGGCATTTAATAGAAACTGTACTGGGCTGCAGGTGCATAGCCAATGTATATAACCTTTTTTTCTACTGGTTCTCATTGTGCTGAGGATCACATCTGTGAACAGAAGCTTTTGTCTCATTTGTCAAGCTTTTGTCTCGTTAAAATAGGCTCGTAGTTCTACATGGGCTCTTAAAAAGGTTGCTAAGTGAGTGGCTATCCTTACAATTGCAATTTTATGGGTGCTTTAATAAAACAATGCTATAGTCTTTTTTGGGGGAGGATTTACAAAAGGGTGATACGTACATAGCTAAAATATATAAAGTACAAAGAGCTGTAAGATGTTTATGCCTTTTACAGTATATTGAGGCATTCTAACCTTTTTAGAAAATGGCTATAATTTGAAGATAAATGTGAAGGGAGTGTTCTTAATGCTACATTAATTACAGAGAAGGGCTCTCTTTTATTCCCTTTTTGGAGACACTCTTAGTATTTTTTATGGAAAGGTGCATATAATGTTGTGGCAGTAATGAGCTTAATGTAACTGGAAGCTTCAGAAGTAGTAGTGTCAGAATTTCAAATGCAACACTAGGAAATCATCTGTGTGCTTGAATGTCTTTCTGTGACATATACTGAAGTTTTTTTCCTTGCCACTAAGTGGCACTCTGTTTGCATTATGTTGTTCAGGTCATACTAAAAATCCTTGGGGCCAATTTTTTTTCATGATATAGCTCCATTCTAGCCAGTGGGGGTTACATGTGAAATGCATTTGGTCCCAGGTTTTGCGGGCACCAACTCTAAAGCATTGTTGTAAATTTCTGTTGTGTAGGCCAGCAAAAAAATAAAAAAATAAAAAATCAGTTAATGCTTAATCTTGCAAGAAGTTGACCCTCTCATCTTGTATTTAACTGTTTCATTATGAAGTTTCCTACCAAATTAGCCTCTACTTAAAAGGATCATCTTATCTATTTCAGTTGGTCCCTCTGTAAATTTCTGATTTAGAAATGGAAGAGCTGCGTGTTTAGCATTTATCCTCATTAAATGAAACTTATGCAAAAAACCCAAAACAAACAAACACAGTAGCAACAGGACTGTCAACAATAAGAATACTAACGTGTTTTTCTAATTAGTGTTTTTGAAAATGTGCCTTTTATTCTATCAAAAAATCTAGATGTAAAGATTTTTAAAACGTTCATTTTGCCTGGTGTCACTGATCACTTACCACTGGCTTCTCTGTAACAAGCGAGTAAGCAAGCACCTAAAAATTCTTTATCTCTAATTTAAACACCTGCAGCTGAAAGCAAAAAAAAATATGTTTCTAGGTCTTCAGTTACAGCTTGCCCTCAAATAGATTTGTGTATACCAGACACTGAAGATGAGCTTTTCCCTCTATATACACACGAAACTTGTCACACCTAATTATATGTCAAAAGAGAACCACAGCATTTTTTTCTGAGGAGCGAAAAAGAGAAGCTTTTTTTTTCCAATGTGTAAATTGAAGGTTTTATCTGAAAATATAAAACTAACTTCTGCTGTGAGACCCATGTGAAGGACCCTCATTGATGGCATATGAAGTTAGGAATGTGCATGTGTGAGAAGCATTTGGCCAAAATGTTTGTAAAATAGTAAGGAAACTTGCATGGCCAAAAAGACTGGGAGGTGGAAGTCTCGAATTTGTTTTTGGGCTTACCAAAGACTTCAGCTGTTGCTTTAGGTGGGTTATCTAAGTTATCTGGTCTTTCCATAACAACGGCAGAAATACCACTGTATTGTATAGTAGCAGAGCCTAGCACTGCAATATCACATTGTTTAGTCATAGTGTTTTGGACTAATACTACATCTTTTTATAAGGGTCCAGTCCTCCCCTGTAAAATGGACATGATGCTATTTCCTTACCTCTCATGGGTGTTGTAATGCCTAATTTATTAATGCTTGAAAAGTGCTTTGGATTGTAAGTACTACAGAAGTGCAATGTATTATTATTGTTGGCATCCTTCAGCTTCTTGGCAACATTGCTTATTTTTCTAAAAGCAGGCAATATTTTTTCTGCATCTAATATTAATATTCTTTTAAAGTTTTTGTAGTCTATTCCATTGAGTCCGGAATGGCTAATGCCAGAAAATATATTATCTTTTAAGAAGTCAGAAGTGAACATTGGTCAAAGCATTCTGAGCACGTGATGGGGGTGAGGGGGTGGCAGTGTACATACTTACTTCAGGAAACCTGACCTAGTCATATGACCAAAAGTTTTCCCCTAAAACTCTGGTGTTTTTCCTCTATGCCAAATCCTTAAAGGTCCCTCTTTAATTTTCAATATTATAATATTTTTCCCAAAGATATTTCTTATGGGATGAACATTCAGAAAAATGGTTGTAAGAAAGGTTGCCATCTTCAGCTGTTTAGCTACAATTTGAACAGCATAGATGGGAATTTGAGATTGATGTTTATTTTAAAAAGTTGCTTGAACTTGATGCTTATGAGAAATGCTAAAAAACAGTCCTGAAAAAATTCTTAATTTAGCCACAGAACTGAAACAACAGAAATACCAGATGTGAAGCTTTTGTACACTCCATTGCACCTTTAACCTCAACTTTGGAGGCTTCATTTTTTGGAGAAAGTTTACTTTTCATGCTCAGTCCTTTGTTAGCTCTACAGTTGTGAATGCCAACAAAGTCACCTTTTAGAATCTATTGGTGAAGGGGTATGTGGTTTATATATATATATATATATATATATATAATTGGAGTTAGACTGAATGAAAAAAATCAGCAAAAAATAATATTTTGCATCACAAGGATGACTGGATATGAACTTACGGTTTTAGTTTGAAAGGCTAGCACATTCCTCACTTTTTCCCCCTGAGTCTTCTAGTCCTCAGACAACTACTGTTCCACATAAGGGTCAAACTCTACCCAAAAATATTCACACATCTCTTATTGACTTCAGTCATTGTTACCTGAGTAACAATGCAAATACCCAAGTAACTCAAGCAAAATTTGAGTGCAAGTATAATACTAAATGAATTAAGAGTTTCTGAATCAATGTCCAAGCACTATGTGCTTTTCTTGTAACATAATTGTAGTAGAAACGTTTCAGACTTTAATACCCAAATTAGCTACCCTAATCTATATTTAGACACTGGAATGCAAGAGGCTTGAATTTGCACCTATCATTCCTTTGATTGTGCTCAAGTTTGAAAATTTTATATTGAAAATATTAAAAATAACAAAATGGTAAGAAGCCTAAAGTGATGGTTCTTTTTAGAAACATCTTGAGAGAATTTGGGCAGTCATTTGAAACCCATGGTTTGTGCTTTCAATTACATTCAAGCAACCCTGTTTAACATTTTAAAGGGATTAATTGAAAGTGAGGAATCAATCTGTATTGTATTCTCTCCATGGAAAGCTGTAAGTCTTATGGCAAAGAAGTGTTGTATTTAACTGTTTACACTTTTATTTACCCCAGGATGACCCTGCAAGATTAATGCATCTCTTCACAACAAGGCTTAGTTGTTGTAATGCTCTCTGTTCTAAGTCTTTTAGCTTGGTTTTGTTGAACAGAGTGCTAAAGCATATTTGCTGATTTAAGCTCTTGTGTTTTTACAGCCACCCAACATTTTTAATATTATGTGTCTAGAAACAAGAAAATTGACTCTGAAATCACATAATTGTTTTTAAAAAGCATTAATAATGATAGTTTTGTTGCATTTAAGAACTAGTCCTTGAGTGTCATGCTGATTGACATCTGTATTTATGCATGACCTGCTTTATAAAGATCCATTATTGTATATGACATTTTCAGTTGACAACCTTGTTGCTGTGGTGAATGTTACAAATAAAGAATTCTGCCCCCACTGCAGTCATTACCATTTTGTCTATTCCCACTGACCATGAACTCATAAGGTTTGTTGTTTATTTTTATATTTTCTATTAAAATGACCTTGGTTGGCCACAGATGTATTCCCCCCCCCAAATTCCTTCTCTCTTTAGATGGGTAAAAGTTTAAAGTGACAATTTTGGGGATTTTATCAGTTAATGATTGCCTGCAAACTTAGGGAACTAACCTCAATGGCCCAGGGAGACCCCTTTAAGTTTTATGTTATTTTAAAAAAAAATTCACCATGTATTTTTTTAATGTTTTAGGAAAAGTATTTCCAACTGGTGGCCTGCAGGCCTCTGTCCGTCCCTTAACATCCTTTTCCCAAAGGCAGACACATCTAGTTATCTCAGTTTTTCCTCATATAGCTTGCTTTCCAATTCCTTTACTGTCAATAGAAATTGAAAGCAATATCCATCAATAAATCTATTTTTGTGAAAGTAACAATTAAAAAATGAATGACAACTGAGTAAATACTTCTGGTTGTAGCTCATTTTTAGTCACAATTGTTAAGAAAGCAAAATCAAAATTTGACTTACTTATTCTAGAATGACCTTTTATGGTCATCTACCTCTACTGTGTTTTTGTCCACACACATACACACACACACACACACACACACACACACACACACACTTGCTTACTATATGTATTAACATGGTGGCACACCATAAACATTATCTCATATCTGCGGTACAACCTGCATTTATCCCACTGTTTGTATGTGGTAAGAAGATTTGTGCAGAAAATATATAACTTGCTTGCCAAGATTATGCATCTCAAAATGCAAAATGGTAGGTGACACCAAGTCTGTGAGGAAGTTTGGAGTTGTACCCATGATTTACACATACAGCAGCCTACACACACCTACAGCTCATATATATGAAATAACTTAAAATGTACCTCACTGTGGAAGTTCAACCTCCCAATGACCTCAGTGGGTACCCCATATATATGGGAGTTCATATATATATGGGGTTCACACTGAAGTCATTGGGATGCTGAACTCCCACAGTGAGGCAAATTTTAAGTTATTTCATGCAGACACCTTGGTGAAGTAAAAGAACAGGCCAGTTCTTTAGCTGGTATAAATGAGCATAACTTTAATAGTAGTCTAAGACTGATGTGCTGTAGCTGTGATGGTCTACAACTCATGTGAGTGGCAAGAGTTTCTTAAGGTGATATCTTTTATTGGACCACCTATGTCAGGGGTGGCCAACCTGTAGCTCTGGAGCCACATCCAGCTCCTCAGAAGTTAATATGCGTCTCCTTGAATCTGCACAAGCACACGATGACTAGCGTCCATTTGGGTCAAGGAGATGCATATTAACTTCTGAAGAGCCGCATGTGGCTCCGGAGCTGAAGGTTGGCCACCCTTGACCTATGTAGTTGGGATGGAGTTAGACAAGCTTTTGAATACAAGACATTCGTACTCGGGTCACCTGAGGAAGAATGTCTTACACTCAAAAGCTTGTCTAACTCTAGACCAACTACATAGTTAGTCCAATAGAAGATAACACCTTGAATAATCCTTGCCTCCCATACAACTTAATAGACTTTGATTTATACAAGGTGAGGATCTGGCCCAATTTGTGGGGACAAAATGCTTACTTTTAATACATAATTTATTATAGTTTTTAGAATAAATGTTTCAGCACATTCTAGCTGTCTCTTTGCAAAAGGAAGAAGTGGTACAAGGTGTTATATGAGTTTGTTGAGTGGTAACAGTGAACTGGCATACCACACTATCTTGAATGTTGCATTGAAATAAAAAAAACCCCTAAAGGAAATTTTCTTTTGTCCCGTGTTGCTTGCTATATGTATTAACATGGTGGCACACCATAAACATTATCTCATATCTGCGGTACAACCTGCATTTATCCCACTGTTTGTATGTGGTAAGAAGATTTGTGCAGAAAATATATAACTTTCCTGCCAAGGTTATGCATCTCAGAATGCAAAATGGTAGGTGACACCAAGCCTGTGAGGAGGTTTGAGTTGTACCCATGATTTACGCATACAGCAGCCTACACACACCTACAGCTCACCCATGCTTACAGAGATCATAGAAACCTAAATATATAGTATGCTAACCTAAATATGTAACACCTGTTTTTTTTGCAAGTTTTCTCAGGCTTTTTAAACTGTGCTACTACATACTTTTCTTCTTTTTCTGACACTACTGGCTGGCTGACCAACATTTTACATACAAGTGCTAGACATATGCTTATCATTTGCATCAGGGCCAATACCTCCTACATGCAGCTACAAAACCAGTGATGACCTACATAAATCTTCACATGTTGCTTTGAATGATCTGCATCAGTCTGCAGGTGTTTGTGCCTTAGTCAATAAAGATGGTTTCTCAACCAACCTCTTCATTTCAAAATCTTGATGAAAGAAGGATATGTGTTTGTATGATCTTGTAGTTTTTGAGATCCACTTCTGTGAATTGGTACTGAGAACATTTCCATACTGGGTGGCTTAAGAGGACTCTGTACTTATTTCTAAAACAAAAATTATGGCAGCTGTTTATTACCAAAACTGATTAAATAAAAGGTCCCTTGCAGCAATTGGAACAAGAAAGTTAAGAAGCTATATCTTGGAGTTGTTGAAAACGTGATACCATGTCTAAACAAAGATGCATTACAGGTTTGAAATTTGTTTTTGAAATCTCTGTTACAAAGCTTTGTTACGGAATTGATAAGAATTGCTTATCTAGTGAGGTTTTATGGTATTTAACAAAAATCTTTCTAAATTGATATTTCATGGAAACCAGTAGAACTATTCATATCAGGGTCTAATCCTTGACTTGTATAAGCATCCATAAGTCCACAGATTGTCAGTAAAGTTGTACCTTTTAACAAGAATGGAAGACTCTTTCCCGCAATTCTTAAACTAACCTTAAGAGTGTTTTTGTTGGAAAGAAGGTGCATAGCAATCAGTGGTTTTTATATAACCAGCTTTTATAGATACAACACTAACATTTAGTTATTTGATCTGAATGGTGTCACACTTCCTTTTCTCCTTATCCTAGCACCAATGTCCATACATCCTTCCCTACTCAGGGTAACTACTAGTCCAAGGCAGGGATTCATTGTTCTTTTACTCCTGGGCTGTGATTTGAAGGAAAATCAAACTTCTTCTGTCACTGCACAGATCCCCCGTGCTAAAAGGGCTCAAATTTCAGAGATGCTGATCAATAGTTTCTATTGATTTTCACCTGGATTTATCAATTCTGAGCACATTTGAAAATCAGGCCATAAGCAAACACTTCAGGATACCTTACAGGGACATATAGGGTAGGAGAGGGACTGAAGTTTGCTTGCAAGATGTCTAGAGAGAAACTAATAGGAGTCCTGAAAGTTTGAGTGTTAGTCAGCAATAGTGAGAAATTGTTTCTTAACAGCGATCTTCACAGCTGCTGAAGGAGAAGTAAGAAGAGGAGCAAGGGTGCATAGATAAGATGAAAAAAATCTGTCTTATGTAAAGCTATCTTCCTTGAGGCAAGAAATCACCTTGCTATGCTAGCAGTTTAGACATCTACCATATGTTTTATCATTTAAACTTGTTTCAGGACTAAATAAAAAGAATAAAAGCCCCCTATTGTCCAGCAGAAACATCATTTTGAGTTCTGTAGTGCTCTAGACATAGAAAAAAGGGTATCACTGGCCAAAATATGCCACCAGCCATTGGCAAGGCTGAAAATGTTCCAACCAGCATTCTTTCAGGCGTGCTAGTTAAAAGTGAAAATACAGCATGCTTCACTACTGTACCCTGAGGCTGATACTGAATACCAATGAATTCATGTGCTGTAGTCAGGTTCACATTATAAAACAGATTTTTATCATGGGCTTTAGTGGAGCTGGGGGCAAGAGTACAGTTGTCTTGAGTCAGATAATAACCAAAGAGCTTAAAAATGAAAGCATACATTATTTCAAAAGAACATTGCTAGGCATGAATTCTTAGCTCCTGCTCAGCAGAACAAAAGAATAACTACTTGGGCCTAATCCCACTCTCCCTTTAAAGTCAAAGAGAGTTCTGCCCCTATATACCCTTTTAGCCACTTACATAATTTTAAATGAAATATGACAAAACAGCAAAATTAACATACCTGAGTAAATACTTGTAAAAATGGAATTATTATGAATCATTTTCAAAGAAATAGGATCTGAGTGTTTCTTGTGCAATGTGTATTCCCTTATTTAAAATATTGGCTTGATTTTATTTTTTTTGAGGTTTAAAATGTTGCCACTTCACTGTTTTGTATATCAAGCTGTGTGCACTCCGACAGCCTTCTGATGAAGTGTGAGCATTACAGGAATCATATAAAAATGTATTGCTCTGCTGTAAATTTGTGCATTCTCAGTGAACAACCTCCACTGCCCCCAGTACTTCATCTCCTACCTCTACAAAAATATTACATTTTCCCTTACTATAAAGATGTTTTATAATGGCAATAAGGTGCTGTAACTCAAGGAGGTGGTATTGCTCAGCTTCTCTTTGTGTCATGCAACTCCCACTGTATTATGATAGCATATGCTACCTCTCTGTAATGAATTATTGCTTGAGTATGGCCCATTTGTGTCTATATTTAGAAAACAACCCCCTTTTCTTGCAAAGAACCACGAGCAATGCTAGACTGACCATATTGCATAATGGTTTCAGCATTGTAAAACAGCTCCTTATGGTGCTTCATATTTGGGCTTTGCTTCCTAAATACTTAATTAGCAACATCATCCTTAACTTATATAGGTGCCTGAGGTGTAGTGCCTCATTGTGTTGAAATAACTCTTCATGCTCTCTTTTTCATATGAAATATAATAAGAAAATTTGTTTTCAGACTATGGAATTCAGCCCGTGAGGAAAACTATCTGAGGTTAAAATGATGAAATTCCAGAAAAAGGATGAAACATCAATTTCCAATTCTTGTTTTCTCCTCCTCCTCTCCTCACTCTGGAATACACGGGGGGGGGGGGGGGGGGGTTGTATTTCTTTATACAGCTCCAAAATAAGGCATATTAAATAAAAGTGAGATAAATTATTGTGTTTTGGGGCAAGGGAACCCTCCCCAAAATATTTTTGATGGCTTGTCATATGTTGTACATAACTGTGCAACTGACACCTTTGTTTTGAGTTCCACTTTAGTTTCAAGATTTCTGCTTGTATGCCCAGACACTAGTCATTTTCTTTTGCAGAGGTACTACAGCCTCTACCAAGGAACTAAACATGCTGGAATTGCTTCTGGAGTTCTTTCTCACCTAAGATAAAAGTGGAAGTGGCTTTGTTTATGGAAAATCTGTAAAGTTTACAGCCTAAATCTTGAAGAGCTTCAAAAGAAAAATATTTATCTAAAACTCTGAAAGTTTGAATTAAAACCTGGGTCCTCAACTACCAGGAAGATTCTTATTTATTCCTTCTTATGTGGTGGCTACTGCATCTTTCCAAGATTTTTGGAGGTTTTACATTCTTTTGTACATGGGCTATATTTTGATTTTTCTATCTGAACTGAACGCTTTTGAGGTTCGCTATTCAGCAATTAATAAATTCAGTTTAAAATATTTTGAAGGTGAACACGTTCATGACTCATAGCAATTTAAGCCAAAGAATGCAAAAGTTCTTGGGCAATGATAACTAATTGCTGAGATATTTGGATAGAGAAAGGACTTTACAGTTGGCAAGAAAGAAAGCTGTTCCCATCTGAAGTGTGGAAATTAGCTGTAAATATTCTGGGCACAAAAGAAATTCATCAGTCTATTCAGGTAAAGGATGCACAATATCCAGGCAAAGAAAAGGTTGCCTTTGATAACAAAAAAGATATTTAGGGATCCAAAAGAGCTGGAGAAATGCATTAAGACTATGGACAAAAACAGACTGAGCAATGGAAAATTTACTGACAGATAATATCAGGGAATTGTTAAAATTAGTGGAAATAACTGATTTTACACAATGTTGAAAGATAGGATTGAGAAGAATTTGATTGGTTAGAAATGGATGTGGCTTAATGGCTGAAAATAAGACAGAAAGACTGTAATTCAGAAGCATTAAGTGCATTGCTTATCATAAATTTGGATGGTAAGAAAGATATAATAGGGGCTAATCTTTATTATGTTATATGCAGGGTATTTCCAGGAACTTTGAGGCAAATGCAGGAATAAGGTTCCCTTTCTATTTTTTGAAGTAGTTGGGGAGATCATTATCTGTCTCCATGAAAAAAAAGAATGATAACATAAAAAAATTGAAAGTGACCTCTAAAGGAACTGACAAATATGTGATGCAAAAATGGACAAAGCACAGATCCTGGGTTATGTTTTCTAGGTATAACAATGTGTACTGTGCCTGAAAAGTAGGCTGTCTTAACTAGAGATGTTGTTACCTGTGCCATCTATAAAATATCATTAACATTTTATGCATGTCTATTTTTTTCAAATGGTCTTGAATGAGCTCATGGAAATTCCAAATTCCGGTCAGTATTTTATCTTTGGAAGATAAATAATCTATGGTTAACCAGATGGCAATGGTCTTCTATTTAATAACACATTTTGTATGTAACCAATGCTAGCAGAAGATTGCTACATGATGCTCAACAGCAGTTTTTCCTCTGATTTAAGAAAGAGTTTATGTTTGTAACTGTTAAAAATAATATAACATACAGTTATTGGCTAATAAAACACCAGTGTGTTGTATAAATACTTGACTTCAGCAGTTTTCTTAGCAAGAATTTGATATATAAAAACTGACCGCAGATAAAATGTATTTGCCTATAATACAGGTTTGAAAAGTCCTGCTACTCCTATAGTTTGAATTGAAGAAAGTCAAACTGGCCTATGGGCACTTGTGAATTTGAAATCTTATGAAAGCATTTTAAATCCGTTTGCTGACTTTTGACTGAAAAGTCATATTTCTAACCTGAAACTTTTCTATATTCAGCATCCCATCGTGAATGAGTCATTTTAGTTATTTCAGAAGTAACAACTACAATTTAAAGTGCATCAGTCTTTATGTGAACATTTAATTGACAAACGAGAGTTAGGCTTTACCACAAGTTAAATTGTAACCTATCAGAAACTGGGTACAATAGTTATTTTTTGCCCGTATTCCTAGTTAAGCTTCCAAGACACATGGTAACTTTATGCCCTGATGCAGAGACAAATATATTTTATTTGGTTTGAAATGATAAAGCTCATAAATTTATGTAAAGTGTAATAAAAAGGAAAAGTTGTTGCCATTATCATTAAAAGTAGATTTAACAGATTGAGCTGAACTGATTGCTTCTGACAGCCCAGAGGATATTTATATTTTTCACTGAATTTTTTATATCAATTTTTCATCACTAAACTATTTACTTTTGGTGGTTTAGCTAGATTTTGACTCCCTTGATTGTGCATATGGGAAGTAGATGATGACGTTATATTTAATTTTCATTACTCCTGCATGTGTGTGTATATTTTGAGATGCTTGCCAAGATGTATTCTGTTCATATCATATTACTTTAATAATGTCATATCCCTAAGTCTTATTTATTTATTCTTATTAAAAGTAAAAATCCTTTCCTGCAGTGTTAAAAGTGTGGTACTGCAGGAGCTTTTTTGACAAAGATCTTAAGAAAAAGAGACCCAGATACAGGAAGACTGACTTCCCTGTTCTATGAGAGGCAAGGGTTTTTTGGGATAATTATCTTTTTATTGGACCCACTGTATAATTGTGATAAAGTTAGACACGTTTTTGAATACAAGACATTCTCTTTCTGGTCACCTGCAATAGCTTCACCATTAACAGCTTATCAAGATAAGGCAAAGGTAGGCCCTGAAGAAGGTCACCTACAGAAGAATGCCCTGCAATGGAAAGCTTGAATGAAAAAGTTAACCAAAGTATGCTGTTAGTTCAATAAAAGGTGTCACCCCAAAAATCCTTGTCCCTTCATAATTTCTGGACCATAATAGCTACAACATCACTCTAACACTACTTATTTTACTGAGTGATTTGAAGACTTGATCTGCCTGTTAGACTCATTTGGGGGACTTCCATATATATATACTTTAGAATCAGAACCTCAGGCTAAGGAATATAAGACTGCACACACCTACTAAACAGAGATGGGAATACTGCAGTGCCTTTCTTAGCAAACATCTGATTGAATTCTTTAATTAATTTGTTTTGGCTATATCTGCGTTCCTTTTTTGTTTGCTTCCCACAAAAAATTAAGCAGTTGAGTTTTACTGGCACTAATATTTGTAGAAAGAAAGTTTTAAAGTGGCATGAATGTGTGTATGCAGAAATCCTGATTTAAAAATGTGCATACTTTGTGCCAGAATTGGTTTCACATTCACCCAATCAAGGGAATTAAAAAAAACAACCAAAAAATTTTGTGAGTTACTTGACCAACCACAACTAAACTGATAGAGCCAAAGGGATTCTGAGGAAGTGTTAGTATATGTTTCAGCTAACCACTCTGTAAATAGTCTAATGGAATATTATGAGGATCTCTTGTCCATAACTGTTACTACAGTGGTTCCTGAATTCACTTTTCACCATCTTTGCCCTTTGCAAGTCATTGTGATTTACCAATGACTTGAAATGAGATGGGAGAAAACCTACAGCCCCAGAGGCAGAAATTCTGATCTGAGCCCAATTGTGACATAATTTTTAATATGCTACGCCCCTGTAACATCTACAAAGTCATGCATAACACTAATGTCCCAGGTGGCATGTAGATAGATTAGTTACCTCCACTTGGAAATAGGAACCAGTTTTCTCACTGAGAGAAATTTTGGGGACTACTTTTCAGATAAAATCAGAGTTGTTTAAATCTTTTCAGGTTTCTGAGAAAAAAATGATTATTTAGAGGGTTTTTAAAACTAAGCAGGATTCTTTGTGGTTGTGTTTTAGCCTAAGCTGTTCAGCTACTTTAAAAATAATATCACCTACTGCCTGCATATTGGGGTCTTACCCATTCTAGCAAAGGGACTGTGGGGGTCAGATATCATGTGCTTTCTGGGAGAAGTTGGTACAGTGTGTTCTCAAGAAACCAACTTTGTTGACTAGTGTTGAATATCTTGTTTTGGGGAAAACATTGAGAAACAGTTAATGAGAAAGCTATAGCAATGCAATCAATCCTTGTGACCTTTGGTGACTAGGAGCAGACTCCCTAACCATAATTGACAGCTTCATTTATCCATATGCTGTTACAGACTAACTCTAATAGAATTTTAATTAACTTCTATTATGAAATTTCTATTCATAATAGAAATAACTGGTAAAATCCTAAGGTCCTTATTCAGGCTATCTGTTAAAGAAAATGTACAGGATGAGGAAAACAGTTAATTGTTCCAAACATTTAGACTAAGATTTAATAGACAGATGCATGGTACACAAGTAAATGAAGGTAGAGTTTGAGAATTTGAAGACATCAGTCTTTGGGGAGTCAGCATGGGAGCTGTTGACCATTCATTTCCCTGTACATTCATGTTGAGCCAAGCACCATCTTGGTCATCCTGGGCAGAAGGATTCTATTTATCTTTCTGGGGGAAATATGCCAGATTCTGATCTCAGATATACCCATTTTGATTAAGTTAATCCAGGCTTAATGTCGTGTGTTAAACTTAAATGGCCTCATAGGCCCAATCTCGACCTGGCAGCTGTTGGTGGAGGTTAATGCATCCATAGATCCCTACCCCCCTCCTTTTCCCTCACTGCAAATCTGTGTGCCCACTGAGGTTCTGTTACTAGAAATTTGGTAACCCTGAATTTCTGACCTTTCCCCTAGCCCACTGGGTTGGATCTGACCCCTGGACCATATATTTGGCACCCCAATGTAAATAATACTGTTCTACCAGCTCAGTGGTGGTTATTTGATAGACAAATATGTTTTAAGCAATAGGGATGCATCAGCAGCTGACCATGCAGTTTTTTACTTGCTATAGATTTAGGAAATATGCTCTGCCTCTATTTAAATTAAGAATTTTTTAAGCTTGCATCATGCATAAAGCTCTCAGTCAAGAGTTCAAACTAATGAAAAGAGTAATCAGAAGAATACTAGTATTTATATGATGTTTACTAGTATTCTAGTGAGCATTATTGTATATTTATTTTTATAAATAATCTTTGTTGATAGTTTCAGTTTGTGGTATCTATAGAAATTGGGCATTTATGAGCATAATTCCCCAAATTCAACATTAATGATGTAGATTGTCTACTAACAGATGCCTGGAAAATGTCACTATAAGTTTTTGAGAAAATATGTCAGTGTATAAACAACAATGAAGAGTGTAGGGGGCCAGACACAGTGTATCCAAGTCCACTGAGGCAGTTGGCCAATACGATTGTAGAGCTGCTGGCCATTGTCTTTGAAAACTCATGGCTATTGGGAGAGGTCCTGGATAACTGGAAAAAGGCAAATAAACTGCCCATCTGTAAAACAGAGAAGAAGGAGGATCTGGGGAACTACAGACTGGTCAGCCTCATTTCAGTCCCTAGAAAAATCATGGAGCAGGTCCTCAAGGAATCCATTTCTAAGCATTTGGAGGAAAAGGTGATTAGTCAGCATGGATTCACTAGGGCAAGTCATGCCTAACCAACCTGATTACCTTCTAATATGAGACGACTAGCTTAGTGGATGTGATGTAACTTGACTTTAGCAAGGCTTCTGATATGATCTCCCACAACATTCTTGCAAGCAAGCTAAAGAAGGATGGGTTTGGTGAATGGACAGTAAGATAGAAAGAAAATTGGCTGCATTGTTGGGATCAAAGGGTAGTAATCAATGGCTCAATGTCCAGTTGGTATCAAGTGAAGTGCCCCAGGTGTTGGTCCTGGCGTTGGTTTTGTTCAGTGTCTTCATCAATGACCTGGAAAATTGCAGTGAGTGCACCCTCCACAAGTTTGCAGATGACACCAAACTGCAGGGAGTATTAGATATGCTGGAGGGTAGGGCTACAATTTAGAGAGATCTCGACAAATTGGAGCATTGGACCAAAAGAAATATCTGGATATTTAATAAAGACAAGTGCAAAGTCAAGCACTTAGGACAGAATAATCTCATGCACTAGTACAGAGTGGGGATTGCCTGGCTAAGCAGCAGCTCTGCAGAAAAGGACCTGGGGGTTATAGTGGACAATACTCTGAATATGAGCTTTGTGCTCTTGTTGTGAAGAAGGCTAGCAGCATACTGGGCTACATTAGCAGGAGTATTACCAGCAGATCAAGGGAAATTATTATTCCCCTTTATTTGTCACTGGTGAGGCCACATTTGGAGTACTGTGTCCAGTTTTGGGCCCCCTACTACAGAAGGGATGACAAATTGGAGATAGTCCAGTAGAGGGCATTGAAAATGGTTAAGGGGCTTGGTACATGACTTATGAGAAGCTGAGGGAACTGGGCTTATTTAGTGTGGAGAAGAAAAGAATGAGAGGGGATGTAATAGCAGCTTTCAGACTTCAACCATCTGAAGGGTGGTTCCAAGGAGGCTGGAGCTAGACTATTCTCAGTGGTGGTAGATGACGGAACAAAGTGCAATCAGTCTCTAGTTGCAGCAGAGGATGTTTAGGTTAGATATTATAAAAATCTTTCTTGCCAGGAGACTAGTAAAGCACAGGAATAGATCACCAAAAGAGGTTGTAAAATCTCCATCCTTGGAGGTTTTTTAGACCCGGGTAGACAAAGTGTTAACTGGGATGACCTAGTTTGGAATAGTCCTGCTTTGAGCAGGGGTTTGGACTAGAAGACCTCCTGAGGTCCCTTCTGTCCCTAATTTTCTAAGAGTTATAATTATATTCATTGTTGATTAATCAATAAAAACTGTTTTTGAGTCTTGATAGCCTTGAACGTTCATAAATCCTGAGTCTGGCTTCTCAGAATCATGACATTGATTTACATATCAATTATTATTTAAAGAAAACATTAAATCTAGGTTATTTTTGCTTTCCTTCTGGCTTATTTAGTCTTTATGAAGAACTCTGCAAACACAAAAGTTCAAAACATTTCATTTTAAATGAAACCTGGGGTTTCCTTGTAAATAGCCTCTGGAACTTTAAGAAAAAAAACATTGAGAGTCATAACACTAATAATTAAATCACTAGAGTTGGCAGAACTGATCTGCCTAAACAATGCTCTATGGAACCCTTCCCTAGGCATATTTCCCCTGAACAAAAAAAATTAGTCCTTTTAACACCTGCTGGAGAGAGGTAACATGATGAAAGGGATATAAAAGAGTTGTAGATCTGAAATTTGGGGGAGACTTTGGAAATTCAAAAGCTGTAAGGGATACCCAGTAAAACTGGCCTTGGAAGAAGTGCAGAAAGAGAGCTGAAAGATTCAGGAAACTATGAGAAGAAAATAATGTTGTTTGGCTTAGACAACAAGGGTTTTTACCCAGAGTAAAAAACTGCACGTGAACTTCTAGACCAAAGGTGAGTGAGTTCTGTTAGAAGGTAAATGGTTCATAATTTGGTTGACAACTTAAAGCTGTGGGGAATAGAATAAGGATTGATTGTTCTGTGAAAGATGAAGTGTTTTGATCCAATAAAATATTGGGCATCATTTAGAAGTGAGTTGAAAATAAAACAAAACATCACTATATAATGTCATAAATCCATGGTAGTAAACCCAGACCATGAATACTGCATGAGCATCTCAAAAGCATGGAGTGAAATTAGAAGAGATATATATGGACCGTTGATCTGACCTGTATGGCATTCCTTGAGTGCATCTACATGCACCTACTTGGCTTCACTGTGGGCAGGTCTTGCCTTACCAACCTCATCTTCTATGACCAGGTAACTCACCACCTGGACACAATATAGCAGGTTGACATTGTATACCTTGACTTTCAAAAGGCCTTTTATCTAGTATCCCACAATATCCTCTCAAGAAAATTGGAGGATTGTGGGCTTAGCTCCAAGACAGTCAAGTGGGTGAGAAACTGGCTGCAGGATACAACCCAGACAGCTATAGTGAATGGATCTGTGTCATCCTGGCGAGAAGTGGGAAGCAGTGTCCTTCAGGGATTGGTGTTTGGTCCAGCACTTTTCAACATCTGTATTAACGATTTGGATGTGGGGTGAAGAGCTCACTGGCCAAGTTTGTGGACAAGACCAAGTTATGGGGAAGCATAGCCATGCTTGAAGATAGGCTACAGAAACAGGTGGACTGAGACAGGCTAGCAAGTTGGGTGGATCAGAATCTGATCTGATGAAGTTCAAAGTTGAGAAATGTAAAGTGCTCCACCTTGGGATAAGCAACCCCAAACACATCTACAGGCTTGGTGGCACCAAACTGACTATTACCACAAATAAAAGGGACCTGGGGGTAATAATAGACCACAGTAAGAATATAAGCCAGCAGTGTGGTGCCAATAGGGCAAATAATACTCTGGCATGCATCAATCAATGCATCTCCAGCAAAACCAAGAAGGTGTTTCTTCCAGTCTACTCAGCACTGGTGAGACCACAGCTGGAGTACTGTTTCCA
>NW_017729005.1:13375374-13402741 GCF_001723915.1 Gavialis gangeticus
AGATAATTCTGGAAGCTAAAGATACAGGCAGATCTAGACAGGCTAGCAAGTTGGGCAGATCAGAATCTGGTGGAGTTCAATGTTGAGAAATGTAAAGTGCTCCACCTGGGGATAAGCAATACACCTACAGACTTGGTGTCACCAAACTGACTAGCACCACAAATGAAAGAGACCTGGAGGTAATAATAGACCACGGTATGAATGAGAGAGCAGTGCAATGTTGTAGCCAGTAGGGCAAATACTACTCTGGCATGCATCAATCAATGCATCTCCAGCAAAACCAAGAAGGTGTTTCTTCCAGTCTACTCAGCACTGGTGAGACCACAGCTGGAGTACTGTTTCCAGTTCTGGGCACCACACTTGAACAAGGATGTGGACAAGCTTGAGAGACTCCAAAGAAGAGCCACTCATATGATCAGAGTCTTAAAAGGCAAGCCATATGAGGAAAGGCTGATGGATCTGGAACTCTTGAGCCTGAGGAAAAGAAGACTGAGAGGGGACCTGGTAGCAGGTTACTGCTACACTAGGGGAGTACATCAAAGGCTCAGGGAGCAACTGTTCACCAGGACACCTGAGGGAAAAACCAGGAGTAATGGCAACAAACTCCTGGAAGATCAATTCAGGCTCAACATTAGGAAAAACTTCTTTATAGTCAAGGTGTCCAGACTGTGGAAAAAGCTCCCTCCAGAGGTGGTGCAATCACCTATCCTGGAAATCTTCAAGAGGAGACTAGGCAGTCACCTTGGTGGGGTCACCTGACCCCCAGTTATCTTTCCTGCTGGGGGCTGGACCCAATGATCTTCTGAGGTCCCTTCTGGCCTTACAATCTATGAATCTGTGTGCACTCTACTGTGGAGCTGACTAATTAGCTCTGCAGTAAAGTGTCGCCTCTACATGTGTGCCTGTATTAAGGCACGGTTAATTAATAAACTCTTCTGTAGGACAGCACTGTCTGGGACAAGTACTATCCTATAGTGAAGTAGTTGCATGCACCAAAATGCATGTGTAAATGGTGACCAGAGCTAGCTGGCTAGCCCTGCACGCATACCCCAGCCAGCCCTTCTGCAGTACTCTGGGGTGGGGTGGAGCAGTCCCAAACTGGCAGGCTGACCCCCAGGACCTCCTGCCATCTGGGACTGCTCTATCCTGGCTCATTGTGTTGCAGTCCTTGGCACATGTGTAAATGCTATGTTCAGGAGCAATAATCTTTGGTGTGAATTGCACTGGAGTATATTGTTGTGTGTTAATTGTGAATGTAGATGCACCATTTGTGTTCTTGTGTTCTCAGGCTTAGTTAATACACTTGATTTCAGGATTGCTGACCCTTGTGATGATATTGTGATCACATGACTTATGATGTATTGATTAAAGACCCTGGCCCTGTAGATAAATGTTTAAAAAAATAACCATTTTTAGACCCTGAGGTGACAGGGTGAAAAATAGCTTAGAAGTATGATTCCCATGTACCTTAAATCCTCAAAAAATAAAAACAAAAACACAAAGCAAAAAAGAAAAGCATTTCATTATTTTTAAACAAATTTAATGATTATGTTGGGTTCTGATGCCTAAATTTGAACTCCTGATTTTGGGATTGGAAAGACTGTCAGGAATCTTGAAGGAGAGAGGTGAAGCCTTCATTTGGGCCTTGTTACATGTTACACTTGAACTGTTCAAATTTTGATCAGTGTTATTGCTAGCTCAATTTTGGACCAGTTACACACTCAAGCTAGCAGGGGCCTGAAGGACTGAAAGGCAAGAATTCCCCACTCTCATTCTGGGCTCCCCTCAACCTGCCTCCACCCCCCACTTAATTGAGGCTACATGTGCTGTCTGTCCCAGAGGAGCAGGCAGGGTAGAGTTAACTTGCTTGTCCAGCAGTCACCAGAGTGGCTGCTGGGCTGCTTCTCCTCTCTGGGCTGAGGCTGGCCCAGACAGAAGCAGCAATGGTGCCTGGGCAGGAAGGTTAAACTTTCTTAGCCTACTCCCTTAGTACAGCATGGGTAGCCAGAAGTAAGTGGGGAGGGGGGGACACAGGGGCAGTGGGCAGGGACCTGGTGTGTTGGAAAGGGCCAGGGAGAAGGACAGTGGATCAAATCCAGGCCAGCAGGGAAGGGGGCATGATGTAGCCTAGAGTGGCTACATGTTAGTGTAACACGAGCTGGGTAATAGGGCTGTGCAAAATTTCACCCAGCATTTCAAAGCTGTTTTGATGTGTTTCGAGCTCAAAACAGAGAAACTGAAATGAAACAAAAGCCTTTGAAACAGCTTCAAAATGAAACAAGGGAACTCGAAATGTTTTGAAAGTTTCAAAACATTTCAAAGCCAGGCTTACTGGCTTCAGCACCAGTCCCAGCTGGCAGCACCCTTCTCCTGTCATCTGGCTGGCAGATTGGGTGCTCACCCACACCCCTGGGGGGGCCTGTGCTGGAGTCCTCCTGGGGGTGTGGGCCCCCATTCTGCCTGCTAGATGACAGACTGGTGCTGGGAGCAGCCCGCACCCAGCACAAGGAAGATCAGTGCTGCTGCTGGCCCCAGGTGGCAGCACCTGGCTCCTGTCACCTGGCAGGGCACACACCCTTGGGTGCAATATAATTATCGGGGCTGTGCGAAACTTTGGGTGGTGATTTGATTTGGAGGAGATTTGGCCTGATTCACTGGCTGAATCTCCAAATCCAAATTGACTCAGGGGACCAATTTAAAGGTCTGAATTTATTCAAAGCTCTCTGAATCTTCTCTGATGATTTGGGCAGTCCCCAGTGGCTGCAGCAGTGAGCTACAGCTGGACTCCGAGCTCATAAGTACTAGGGGCAGGACAGAAGGGTGGGGACCATGACGGGAGCCCTGCCAGCCCTCCTGACCCCTCTACTCTCCCAGCCCCCCCACGGGTGTCCTGCCTGCCCCAGCTTCCAGTGCTTTAACAAAAAGCCCCAGTGCTCACTAGGTGCCGCCGGGTGGGGGGGCAATCCGTGTTGCTCCCCACTGCCCCACACTGCATGGGGGGCTCTGCACAAGCTCATCGCTCCTGCAGCAGCCTTGGGTCTTCAGGGGGCTTGTGCAGAGCTCCCCATGTGCTGTGGGGCAGTGGGGATCTTCTCCTGCTGGCAGGAATGGTGAGTGTGGGGCTTTTCTCATTATTATTTTCTTATAGGGCCGGAGCTGGCCCAGGCAGGACACCCATGGGGGGCTGGGGGAGTGACGGTTGGGGTTGTGGGGCTCGTGCAGAGCTCCCCATCCAGCGTGGGGCAGCGGGGATTGCCCCCCTGCCTGGCAGCACCTAGTGAGCCAGGGCTTTTTGTTTTCAAAGAACTGGGAGCTGGGGTGGGCAGGGCAGCCATTGCTGGGCTGCAGGGGATGGGGATGGGCCTGGCTGATTCTCAGATTTGGCAGCAGCTGAATCTTCAAACCAGATTCAGCCAAATCAATTTGGGATAGTGATTTGAATCATTGAATCGAATCACTGTCCCCCAAATCGGCCGAATCCAAATCCTAAGTGAATACTAGTCACTTCGCTAAGGCCTAATAATTATGCTGAGCACAGATTTGAAAAGAATCAAAATAGACTAATTAACAAAAAAAGAGGATTTTTGGGGAGGAATACATTGAAAAGAATAAATTAATATAATAATAAAATAAAAGGGTATAGAGGGCAAAAAGTATTGATTCATCCCACTTTCTAAACTAGCAAGTAGGAAGTGAATGGTAGCTTTTGTTGTCTGATGCTACTGAGCTACTGGAAGACAGCTCAGTAACTGACCCCAAAGCAGAAAGCAGCTCAGGTCAAACAATTCTTGTTTTTTATGCTGTTTTTCCATCCCTCCCCCAGAGCACTGGGATTGGAAGGGACCTCAGGGAAGGATCAGAGTCACTGGCCAGCTACACAGTCAATATCAGAGCAGTCCTTCCCCCTTCTTTCCCCTCCCTCTCCTTACTTTCTGTTTCCCTTCAGGCAAGCCCAGCTTCAGCTTTGAAACTTGAAACATCTTGAAACTTTCAAAACGTTTCGACTGCCCTTGTTTTATTTCAAGACTGTTTTGAAGCCCTTCATTTAATTTCAATTTCGCTGTTTTGATCTTGAAATGAGTTGAAATGAAACTGCCAGTGAAATTTTGCACAGCCCTAGTTAAGAGCTTCAGGAACTTCCCAAAATTAATATGTGCCTCAGAAAGGGATACCAGGTATTGACATGAACCTCATTATGGTCTGGAGGTTGCAGGGTACCATGAATGATTTTTTGTGTTTATTTAATTGATACAGTGTGTGAGATCTTGTTGCAAAACCAATTGTTGTGCTGTATCCATTTGTGTTGCTTTTATCATTGTATGAGCTATGTTATGCTGTCTATATACATCTTTATGATTTTGGATATGGTTTAGTCAAAGGAGTGATGCGTGCTTAATGAAAGCTAAGTACAGTTAAATGTCTGTTGCTATTGTAATACTAGGGCAAGGGCAATTGCCTCTACCAGTCACAGGCTGAAGGGGCCACTTATGGGATGGGCACCAAAGTTATTTTGTGCTTGTAATAGGGAAAAAAAGATGTATAATAGCAAAGGCATTCGGGAAAAAAGGCCTGCAGGCCTCCCAGGGAGAGAAATTTCTGGAAGATCCTGGGACTCGAGGAATTAGGACAATGTTGTGGGGGTAGGAGTGGAGCAGGGCTGGCTTGGAGATAGTATAATGGATGTTCGGTGGATTTCTGAATTTTGGATTTTTTTGAGGCTGGAAAGGAGCCCAGGGCCCCGACAGTCAGTACTGGTAGAATCAGTAAGAAGGTTGATTTCTAAAAATGCTGGCAGGACTCTCAAGGGAGCTAGATGGTAGGGCTGTGTGAAACGGCACCGTTCCACTTCAACTAGTGTTTTGACACTTTGATGGAACAGCATTTTGTTTTGAATTTTGTTTTGATTCGAAACTGCTGTCATATTTTGTTTCATCAAAACAGTGTTGTTTCGATGCTGTTTTGACGTTTCACGCATAGGCTATAATGGGGAAACTCAAAACAGCCTATAATTTTGTCATTCCTGGCCTGATCTGGATGATATTTGCAGAAATGATAGTGTCTTCTGAAGGAATGAAGCCTGCCAATTTTCAAGGAGATAGGTGCAGGGGTCCCAGGGAAACTGTACCTCAAAGTCTAGAAAGCAAAACTCATGTCACATGTATGTGTTAAGCCACAATGGGATCAAAGCTGCAGGCATGCTAGCCCCTGCAGAGGCCACAAAGCCTACCAAGTTTCAAGGAGATAGGTGTAGGGATTTTGGGGAAACTGTACCTCAAGCTGCGGACAAACAAAACTTGTGACATGGGTGACAGGTAAGGTGCAGCAGGGTGAAAACTGCAGGCGTGCTAGCCCCTGCTGAGGCCACAAAGCATGCCAGCTGTCAAGGAGATAGGTGCAGGGGCTTCTGGGTTCTGGGGTCCTGAACCTCTGGCTGCTGACAGGCAAAACTCATGACATGGGTGTTTGCGCAACTGACTGTGTCTGTCTTGGGGTAGAGGGGGGTGAAAACTGCCCCCCTCTGCCTCCTAGGCCCCGCTGTGGCCATGAAGCCTGCCAGCTGTCAAGGCTATAGGTGCAAGGGAGTCTGGGTTCTGGGGCCCTGCTCCTCTAGTTGCTGCCAGGCAAAACTGGAACACACAGCTCAGTAACTGACACCAAGGCAGAAATCAGGGCAGGTCAAACAATGCTGCCTTTTATGCTGTTTTTCCATCCCTCTCCCGGAGCACTGAGATTGGAAGGGAACTCAGGGAAGGATCACAGTCACTGGCCAGCTACACAGTCAATAATGAGAGCACTCCTTCTCCCCTCTTCCTCCTCCCTCTCCTTACTTTATTTTCTGTTTCACTGCAGGCAAGCCCAGCTTGAGCTTCGCAACTCGAAACGTTTTGAACATTTTGAAATGTTTTGACTTGCCTTGTTTTGTTTTGAGGCTGTTTCAAAGCTCTCTGTTTCAGTTTGATTTCACTGTTTCGAGCTTGAAATGAGTCAAAACAGCGTCAAAACACAACTGCCAGCAAAATTTCATACAGCCCTACTAGATGGTAGCTTTTTGAGACAGTAAAAAATTTTACTTGTCTTTTTGTTCTGTCTTCAAACTTATGGTCACTTTTTCTTGTATATTTTTTTCTCCTACACAATAAATCTTTCTGTTGGTTTCTCTCCTGACTGATTGTCTGTGGAAAGAGTGATCTCTGCATAAGCAATATTCCAGGCTTGCCCATTCAATTGAAAGCAAGACCTAAAATTGCTTCCACAATCCAAAGGGGAGGCCATTTAGGGCTAGCAGATTCTCCTACTGCATCTGTGAGGTCTGTTATGAAGGCAGTAAAGTTGAGGCTTGTGGGGGCAGGCCATTATTTCATGGTCTGTTCTGTTCCTTAGGATAAGCAATAGGATGCCCGTGGATGTCCTGTTAGCACCTTGTGGATGGGTTTGTGACAGGGATAATTTGGAAGAAAGACAATATTACGGTGGCCTCAGGCACAACACTGTCTTTCTCTGTGTCTGCTGGGAAGATAGTGAATCCAACTTCCTTGGGGCTGGCTAGAACTGAAGCAAATAATGCTTTACAATAAAAAGCATTCTTTTAGTTACTTGACTTTGAAAACTCATGGACAAAAAATGCAGGGTCCTGCCACTGCGGGATAAACTTGGGCTGTTTAAGACCTAGGGGCTGGAATGTGGAATGAGACACCAGATTTTTAAGAACAAACATTATTTCTTGATTGGACCAATCAACAGCAGCATGTGAACATTCAGAAATTATGCTTGATGAGCTAAATGTCCTCTACTTCTTTACAAAAGAAAAAATTGGTAACAGAAGAAAGCAAAATCTGCTTTACTTAATGTGGACCTCAGTCTCTGGTGTGTAAGTCCTCTGTGTCCAAAGATAATTAGCACTTTATAATGCTAATTATTATAATTATGTCTGAGAAAAAAATCATTAGGGGGTAGGTCTGTTCAATGATTTTCAATTGCCCCCTCTATTAAAAAATAAGGTCATTTTTCGATTAACTAGCTCTAGGAGCTCAAAGCTGAAAAGTGTTACAGAAAATCCTTTGATTGCTTATTTCCTCATTTACAGTAGTATCCTGTAAGGTAGCCATAGAATGAAATCAGGAAAAATAAATAGTGTTAGAAAATTACACAAAGCTTTCAGGTTCCTGGACATTAAAATTATAAAGAAATCATCACATTCTTTACCTTTTTTGTGACATTAGTATGTGCTTATTATGCTGAAACAGCCCAACAAAATGTACCTTGTGTATGTATTTATTCAAATTATTACAGCAAATCAGGGGAGAAAAGTAACTTCAGAGCACTGGTAAGGCATACAATAAAAATTTTCAAATGGGAATGCTATCTTACCAGTGAAAATTAGCACTTGTATAGAAATTCCCTATTTTCCCTTCACACTCAGGGTAGCATTTCTACAGAGGATGGCTAAGCTTTTGGTTTGAAAGGGTTTTACTAATTACATTGCAACCAGTTTAAAAGTTCTTCCATTTTCAGAGATGAATGTTTAAATCTTGGTTATTGGATCATGTCTTGCTATGAATTCTGGCTGTCAGGAAACTGTAAGAGAGGGAAAGATCATTTTGATCAGAAAGTGGGAATCTGAGGATCAAGCTATTGTCCCAGAGGTATAAGTAAAGAGGCCAATAGAGGGTAAGATGATAATTAGGTGGGCAAGACCAAAGGATGGGGGGAAGAGAAACCAACTAACTCAGAGCATTAAAATTTTAGCCAAAGTCCATAGGGCAACAAAACAAATAAAAAAAATAGGATTTCCTGGCTCTCAATCCATTAGACAAAATTGCCTCTCTGGAAGAGCTACATTATTTTTGCATGTCTTTGGATATTTACTAAGAGCAATAATATATTATGCCACTACCTAAAGGGCCATAAAACATCATATGGCTCCCGCTGTATGACTTAACTCATATTTCATATACCAGTAGACTAGGCTTGGCCTAAAGTTTACCATAAACAGTAACCTGAAGAAGTTTCCAAATAAACATTGATGGAGAAATCTTGGAGAAAGATTCTGTGGAGAGTGCTCAGACATGTACAAAATTTGAGCAAACAACTGCAAGCGCACAGAAGCAGTTTAAATTTGAGCCCATATTTATTTTGAGTACTTTTGCAGTTTGAATTAAACAGTTCTCACAGTTGTAGAGGCTGACCCCCCCTCCCCACAAAAAAAAAAAAATTACTTAGGAGGAAAAAATTGTCCTCCCAAGCTTGTGAATAAGGAAGATTCTCAATATGAAGGCCTCCAGATGGAAATTAGTCCTTCACATGTAATTTGACATTTTAAAAGGAAAAGCTTCCCAGGAGAAAGCAAGATGTCTGTTACACAGATTGAACTCTTTGAAAGAAAAAGGCTCCAGTAAATTTTGAGAAGATGTCCACTTCACTGAAGTTTGCGATAACAGGAAAGAGATAAAGGTTTTTATCAGAATTTTTTATTACTTTTGATAGCTTTGCCTCCAAAACCATACATAAGTTTGGTTCAATGAAGGGATAAAATGAATCATCTCAAATAGTTTGTATATTTGTTTGGTTTTTAATAGGCCTGTGTGAAGGGGCTAATATTTGCTTTGGCTTCGGATACAGCTGATTTGGGGGACAGTGATTCAATTCAGTGATTCGAATCACTGTCCGAAATTGATTCAGTTGAATTTGATTCAGAGATTCAGCTGCCCCTGAATTGGCTGAATCTCCAAATTGAACAGGCCCCATCTCCCACCTGCTCTTGCAGACTTGTCAATGGCTGCCCTGCCTGGCCCCAACATCCTGGCACTTAAAAAAAAAAAAAAGCCAGACACTCACCAACTCCTGCCAGGTTGGTGGGGAGGATCCCTGCTGCCCCCCACTGCCCAGTGCTGCATGGAGGAGGGCTCTTCCATGAGCCCCCAGTGGCCCCAATGGCTGCTGTAGCACCCAATGAGTGCGGGGCTTTTTTTTTTTCTTTTTAAGTGTGGGGATGCTGGGGCCAGGTGGGGCAGCCATTGATGGGGCTGGGAGAGTGGGCAGGGGTCAGGGGGTGCTCGGGAGGGCTGGGGGAGCAGGCAGGGGATGGAGCTTGGCACGGGATCATCCCATGGTCCCCTCCCCACTCCTCCAGCCCCACCCACCCCTACTTACTGGCACAGAGCCTGGGTCCAGCTCCCCACAGCAGCAAGTGTGGACTTCCCAAATCTCCAAATCTTTCCAAATCGATTTGGAGGCTTCGAATCGATTTGAACCTTTTTATTGGTCTCCCAATTCAATTCAGATTTGAAGATTTGGCTGCTGAATTTGGCCAAATCTCCTTTGAATTGAATCAGCAACCAAAGCTTTGCACAATCCTAGTTTTTAACTCAGACAAATATCAGTGTAACAGATATTTCATGAAACAGTTTGGTTGTTTAAAGTTCAAGTGAAACAAGGTATGGTTTGGGATGATAATATTGTACCTTCTTCTTTCCCATTTTGAATTCCAGAAGTTATACATTTGACAGGTTGACCAGTTTTAGTCTGCACTGAAGCCCAGTCCACTGAAGTACTTATGTGCTTAAGTCTAAGCATCTGTTATAATAATGGCATTGCTTGTTAAGCATCTTCTAAAGTGTGTGTTGGATCAGAAGTGATTGCTTGCTCAAGTCAAAAGACTGTTTTAGACATGCATATAAGTTGTAACTTCTTACAGTAGAATCCTGTTCCAAATAGGTAGCTATTTCAAATTGTCTCAAGTCACCCCTGGATCTACTGTTGTTTGGTTTTTAACAGAGAGTATACAGCAAAGTAAGGTTGCTGCTCTTTGCCTGTTTATTTTCCAAATATCCATGGCACCCCTGATTTGGCAGAAGTAGCATTTTTCCATGCTACAGAAATATACTAAAACAGAATGTGATCACAGCAGGAACATGCAAGTCATTTGAGATGTCAATCACAATCACAATCACAGATGTCTTAAACAAGGTATCCTATTTAAGCTACAATGCTTTAGTGATAAAGATTTCTTGGTTAAACTGGTTCCTTATCAGTTTTCTCTTTCAAAATGGTTCAGCTTTTCACCTGATTCAGGGAAAAAAATGAACAGGATTTCTGAATTTCAGCTAAATAAGCAATCACTTTGGCTACCTTAGCATAGAAAATGTGTTCCATTATAGATGGGTTTTAGCATGCACTTCCTTATTAAGGCAGTTCTTGGAAAAAAATGTTATGGGAACTTTCTTATCAGGCATACTATACCAGAATAGTCAGTCCAGGGAGCTAATGGGAGCCAACACTTTTGCCACAGACACAACTTCAGCAGCATAACTGAATAGAGGTAGATTGGAGCAGCAGCTCTAGGCACTGCCTTTGTTGGAGTGGGGGGTGAAAACATAGCTGCTGTGGCAACTGGCAATGCCCACTGCACAGCTGCTACCTTGATAGCAGAGCTACCCTGTTACACCTTTGCAAAGAATATAGTTCTTTCAGACATTAGGAAGCTTATATTTCATTCAGAACCTAGTCTGCCTACTCAGGAGTAAGAGAGCCTTAATTTCTGTGGGACAAATTCTGACACATGTTGAGCATCCACAGCACCCACTGACTTCAAAAAGGTATGTAGATGCTCAGCATCTCTGTATGTTCTGTCCCCTCTATGAAATAGATACAAAATGGTGAGATATCTCATGGCAAGTCCTATAAAGGTATGCAGTTGAATTGGTATGTAGCTGCATTGGTTGTACCAGTTTTGGACAAGACACTTCAAGAAAGATGTGCATGTTTTAGAAAAGGAATTATGATTTATTTACAGGAACAAGCTGGAAGAATGGATATTATTTAGTCTGTAAAAGAGAAAACTCATTGGGATTTGACAACAGTCTTTAAGTACCTGAAGCGGGGTTACAAAGAGGATAAAGATAAACTATTTTCTGTTGCCATAGGGGAGAGGACAAGATATAATGGTCTTAAATTTTAACAACAGAAACTTAGGTTGGATATTAGGAAGACTCTGGAGGTAGTCAAGCACTTCCTTTACCTCAGTATTCACCTGTCTCAGACAGTGATCACTGATGAGGAAAGCAGAGGAACAAAAAGAAGAGAAATCCAAGCCTATGGCCTACTCTTTCTTGGGGAAAGACCTCCAACTTCTGCAGATGGATCTGTGGCTTAAGAATTGGATACTTAAGTTACCTCAAGACCCATCAATGAGCCATGGTAGAAACCATCCTTGAATTAATGGATTGTTAATGACAAGCTCACCCCGGCTGCTACTGCCATGACTTGGTCTCCCTATAGATGGGTGGCTGCTGCCACCCTGCAGGCTTCCTAAAAGCTGCCATTCTAATGCCCCTGTAAATCAGCAACTGATGCTGGTGCCCTTCTTGCCCATCCCTAGTTATGCTACTGGTAATTGGTGTAATGTATTGACTCACTTTACATAAGATTAATGAGAATTGTGTTCAAAGTATCATTTGGTTAAAATGAAATTGAAGTTGAAATTAGGCAGTAATGCTTTTCATGTTCTAACTTTTTAAAACTTTGCTATACTAAACTGTTAGAAAGATTAGTTGTGATGAAGTTAATAGCTTGGCTCTAGTGGGTGTAGAGCTTAGATGCAAGCTGTGAGATCTCTAGCCCAACGAATTAATAAATCTACTAATTGTGTCATGTCATGTCTGTGATTTAGGCTGGAATATATTCTGCAATTTGTTTAATAAACTTGCATGCCTAAATACCATGTGTTTGTGGGATGCTCCCCTGGGATTCATCTCGAAGGTTGCCTAAATGTATCTCCTCTTCTTGTGACCTACGTGGGAAGTGACATGAGACATGTGGAGGTTTAATTAGCAAAATGTTGGCATCTGATTAATAATGTAGAGTATCCTTTTCTTGATTCATATAAATATCCCTGTTCAGAGCTCTAGTTCCATATGGTAATTAGAAATACTTATTCGCATGCTGAACCAGTTTTTTGTGTACAAGAGCTGTGAAAATGGGCTTTGCTCTGAGCCTGTCTGAAGTAGAGATGGACAATCTTGTTCAGATAAAATGCAAGTACCCTCCAGGCAAGTAAATCCATCCATTTTTAGACTCTCAATAAGACTAACATTTTTCTCAAGTTCAGATTTTTTCAGTAGCTTTTATTTTTAATCCTTTTGTGAGTGTGTGTTTCCAAACTTCTGCTTTCTGGCAGAGCATGGAAGTGGCAGTGTTATAAAAAATCTTACTCTTGCAAAGAATGTAGCTTGGCAGGTTCAACAAATTTCGATAATTTGAATTGCATATTTAAAGAGTAGTGAATGACTTACAGGGTGCGTCTACACGTTCATTAATTTAGTACTTCCTTAATGAAGTACTAACTGAATGTACAGTAACTACATTTACTGTGCAGTAGTGCCAGTGCATGGGTTTTTTGTGATGCTTATAGTGCAGTAGTCTAATAACTCTGCACTGTAGGCTATTAGCATAGTTTTTGACTGGCTCACTACTGTGCAGTGAGCATCTTGTGTAGATGTGTCCACTATGATTTATTTATTAAGCAGAATAAACTTTGCCTTCTCTTGGAATATCCATGACCAGATAGTGATTTTCATGAATCTACTTAATGTTCGGTATTAATCAAAGAATTTCTTGTTGAGTATTTGTTACTCTGTAAATTGACTGATAGCAAACAGTTCAGGGTATCTGAGCTACACTGATTGGTTGCAAATGGTTATGTAAATCATACTGGGCGTGTCTAAACACGCATTAATACACCATTGCTACTGTGCATCAAGTTTAGTACCTCTAATATGAGGTAGTACGTAAATGTACAAAAGCAATGGCACATGGTTTTTTTGTGACATTTAATGTGCAGTAGACTAAATTTACTGTGCATTAGCATGGTTTTTGCCCTGACACGCTAATGCACAGTAGAATTAGTCTTCTGCGCATTAAGTATCTTGTGTAGACACACCCACTGAGAAAATGGTAACAAAGACACATGTTGCCTTTGTGGCCTAACATTCTCATTGTGGTGTCTGGTGGTAGAGCAGAACATTTTTAGAAAAATTTCATGTAGAGACAGCCATAAAGTTCACACGAGAATTATCAGCATTTTTTTTATTGGTACATCTTTTACGAGTTCTTCCTGGTGCCAAAAAAGAATTCCTCAGTTTATTTAAATATCTAGAAAAATATAGCCATTTTCAGTATAACCTACACTGAAGCTGGTAGGGGAAAGGACAATGGAGGTGAAAGCATGATGAATTTTTTCCTCTTTCTCATTAAGCTGAAAGTAAAGTTTGGGAGTATTCCAATCCTCAGTCCATTAGGCTTTAAATTATCCTTTGCTCTTGCTTTTATTCAGAATTTGCTTTCACATTGTGCTTATTTACATATTACAAGCACAGTGTTGGGTTTTGTTGAAACATCTTTACAAAAGGAATACTCTTGATGGAGTAGAGGGGACAATCTAACTAGTTTTAGATGGTTTGATACTTTTATGAATGGGATTTTAGGTGGTTGACTGAAATAGCAGGGGACTAGATTTAATGATTCAGATCAGAAGGTACCTTCCTATCTAATATCGCTATGAATGGACTACATGGATTCAGTAGGGATTCATACTCCATATGCCTCAAAAAGTCATGTACTGAGAAATGTGATATGTCTCAATTTCTTGAGTCACAAGTGAATAAACCTTACTTTATTACCACTTTCTATTAGTGGGGAGGATTTCATTCAGGATTATACCCTATCCAAAACTTAACCTTACAATTTAGCTTCAGAAATCTTCATTTATATCAGAACTTTCTTAGTGTTGAGCTTTCTCTTTAGTTTTAGGTAAAGCAGTTTAAATGATTTTTTTTTTTTTAGGTTCCTATTGCTCATGCAGCATTCCAAATTTTCTGTTGCCGATTTGAAACTTGCAAGTCTTGCTTATAATGGGAGCATCTACATTATTAAAGCAAAGCAATACACTCCGGTGCTTATCACGCCGGAGTTTATTGCTCCCAAGTCCCGCATTTACACATGCACCCAGAACCAAAGCATGTTGAGCCGAGTCAGAGAAGCCTCGGCTGGTAGGGAGCTTGTGGGGTTAGCCTGCCTGGGGCTGCTCCAACCTGACTCAACATGCTGTGGAAGGGCTGCCTGGGGCACGTGTGTGCTACAGTGCAGGACAACTGGCAGACAGCCCCTGCACTGAAGGACCCTCATGCCCCAGCCAGCTGTATCAGTGTCTACATTTGTGTAACTGGCCACATCTACACAAGATGCTGACTGTACAGAAGCTTGGTACTACTGTGCAGTAACACTGCATAGCACGAAGTGTGATATGACACTACTGTACAGTAGTAACAAGCTACTGTGTAGTTAGCATAACTAAAAAGCCATTTGGGACGCTGCTGCACAGTAAATCCAGTTACTGCGCAGTCATTTAGTACTTGTGCATTCAAGTACTAAACAACTGCTCAGTAACAACTGTGCAGTCAGCACCTGGGGTAGATGCGGCCACTGTGGAGTTAATTAGTATCCAGTGGCCTAATATGGACACGTGTAGACATGAGACATTTATGGTGGAGGTAATTAATCTATTTTGCATTAAATGCCTTGTGTAGACAAGCCCAGTAAAGATGTTTTATATCTCATATATCTGTGAGAAGAGGGAGGAAGATGGCAGCCAACGATTTCCATTTCTACATATATCTGAGTTAGATAATGAAGAATCTGTCAAAGGATTTTGGGAGCATCAGTAATAAACTGCAAGGTGATACAAACATCATGAGAGTTATTGCAACATGATACAGTTTCATTCTGATATGAAAAGCTGTTAAGCAAAACAGCAGCAAACTGCTAGAATGGATTCTGCTGATAACATTTCACTTAGATAAGTGTGAGCCAGTAAGCATTTCTTTTAAAAAGACCTGTTTTTACAGCTCTAACATAGAGGATAGTAAAGCAGATAGAACAAATAGCCACAGCACAGGATTCCATATCTAGATCCTACTTCATGTCATCTCAGTTCTGATTTGCTGCATTATTGTTAATCTAATCATAAGTTTCTTGAGCAAAGGCCATCCTGCACCCTGAACGTGTCAAAGAGTGTAATAGATAAGGATTTTTGTGGATGGTGTCTTTTATTGGACCATAACGGTATAGTTAGGAGGGACATAGATAAGCTTTCGGGTACCACAGTACCCTTTCTCAGATCTCTGAAGCACATATCACTCACAAAAAAATTGATAAAAATATTGCCATTTTCCTACTCACTTTTTCTTTGGAGACCTTATATACAAAGGCAGATTTTGTGCTAACTGTACAGTGTAACCTCATAAATCCGGATATAAAAAATCTGGAATTCTCAAAAATCTGGCACGTTGGGGAGTAGTGGTGGCCAGTCCCGGATCAGCGGAGGGGGAAGCTTTCACATGGAGACTGCTGCCGCCACCCACCAGCCTGTCTTGCTGATCCGTGACTGACTGTTGCTACCCCCTGCCCCCTACCCCTGCTCCATGACCAGCTGCCCTTATGGTTTCAAAAATCTGGAATTTTCAAATTTCTGGCAGGTGCTCAGTCCTGAGCATGCCGGATTTGTGAGGTTATACTGTATTACTATGGAAATCAGTTCCAACAACAGAATGGAAATAGTACAAAATCATGAAAACACTAATACATCTTTACACATTGTATTATTCATCCTTCAGTTACCCTCCTTATTGTGGTGTTAGCCATTCCTGTTTTAATAATCATAGTATTTCCTCCGTCTTTATTTTTTTTCTTTCCATGAATTTAAATATTAAAGAGCATCTAAAAGGTAATTTCATCCTTTTCAGAGTAAATATAGAGGTGAAGGCGTATCACTACTGAAATTTTTAAAGTTTAAGTAAATGTTTCATAGAGTGTTTGGTCTACATCTAAGAAACTTTTTCTTTATAAATATTTGCTTCATTTTTGGTGCTCTACCTTGTCATCAGTTACTTCCAAACTGACTCAAAACAGTACCCTGTTGCCATTCAGTAATTTTTTAAGACTAGAGAACTCATCTTGAGACCTTTAGTCAAGGTCTCAACATTCAGATGTAGAGTACTGGAAAAAAACTGTGGGGTTCATTCCACTTGTATTAAACTTTTAATCACTTAATGTCTCGCTATAAAATGAAGCAGGCAATCAGAGTTGCTTTTTAAAAGGCTAAGAACTCTGAGCAGACTCCAAACAACTCCAATAATATTTGGCTTCCTGAGGTATTTGTAACTCTCAAAACCTCAGGCTGGCTGGCTGGCTTATCCTTTGCAAGGCAGTATTATTTGACTCTTCATTGAGATTATTTTTTAATCATTAATAAATAAAAATAAAAGGTTCTGGCTTAAAGAAAATAAAGGAGAGAGATATATGAAGTCAGCCAGTTGGAGTCTTGTGAAATAATAAATCTTATAGGTAGGGTTTGAGTACAAGAGTGAGTAATTCTTCAGAAAGGCATTTCTGCTGCAGGCAGACAGAAGGAAACCACTTATAGGACCCCTTTTACTGGCACGAAGCCAGTTCTGTTCATTTTCTGCAGCTGGCATGAAAATAAACTCATTTTTTCAGAAGTGACCCCCATTATTTCATTTTTCCTAGCTCCCAACTAGTTGATGAGCTATAATACAAAGCAATGCAATTAATTTTTATGTGGCATCTTTGTTAGAGTGGTAGTGGTGATCAGCGGTTGTGGGGGAGGGAGCTGGTCTTTATCTAATGATGAAATCAAGTTTTCCATCGGAGTAAATGGTAAGAGGAAATGGTTTCAGATAGAAGATAAGTTCTATTCAGTTGAGGATGAGGAAGAAAGAATAGTTCTGAATACAGCTGGTTGGGAATTTTGTAAAGAAACATTTTTCTTGGTTTGGATTTTCTGGTGAGCAAGAATCCCCATTCTGCCTCAAATGGCCTAAGAGTTATGGCATTCATCTGGGATGTTTGAAATTAAAGTACAACTCAGCTCTGCCTGAGTCAGGACCAAGATTAGCCTTCCCCATCACAGAAGAGTTCCCTAGTCCCAGGATGCTGGCTATCATGGCATAGAGCTTTATAAATCTCTCTTGTTAATGTTGCTGCATTGTATATAAATAATTAAATATGCATTGGAGCAGATACTTTAATCTTGGTCTCTGTTCTCCCACATGAATGCTCCAACCACTGGGTGACTGGTCATTTTGTATGGATGAGGGGGTAGAGGCAAGGGTAAAGAAGAAGGCCAAAACTGAAAGAGTGAGGAGGAAGGAGGGTTTTTTTAAAGTCAGTGTGGTAAAATACTGCAAGTCAGTGTGGCCTCGGGAAAAGGAGGGTTTAATTCTGAATTTGACATAGACATTAAAAAACTAAGGGGTGGAAGGGCACCAGCGTCTAGAATGAGCAGATGAGAAGACTGGGTGAATTACTTGAAGCTTAGGGTGGGAATTATATTAGGAGGCCATTAAAAGCTAAGTTGTTTTATTCAAGAAGAGGTAGTTAAGGATCTTTCTCCAATAATGGGAATGGTAGGGAGAAGATGGTGGTAGGACTGGATTGTCACAAGAAATGGAAAGCATGATTTTGCGGCCCTTCTCTGGGTTGAATGTTAAGTTCATTGTTTGGGGTTCCCTAGAACACGGTTGGCCAACCTGTGGTATACATGCCATAATTGGCACAGGCAGCTTGTGTGTGTGGGATATTGCAGATCTGGGAGGAGATAGGCAGCACAGTGGCATATAAGGCAGAGAGCAGAACAGAAAATTGGGCAGAAGAAGGAGGTTAGAGTGGCATTCAGGGGCTAGGTACAGAAATTCAACAAGCCCGAGGCAAAATCAATCTAAGTTGCACGGTTTTCTGTAAGCAGCACAGTTTAAATCAGTAGTGAACAGAACATACATTTGCCCACTGGTGGGGGGGAGAGGGTGCAAAACTTAGACTGGGTTGTACCATTTTTAAACCAGTCTACATATGCTGAACTTCTGTTCTGTTCTGGGCATAAATTGGTTTCCAGTCATTTATACTGGTAAAAGTGTCATGTCTGTCCCTCGTAAGGGAGAAAGAAGAACATCCAGTTCACTATAATGACTTTAATACAAATTCTGGATGCTAGGCTTTTTAGTTAATTGCCTAACTCACACACAATTCTTCTTATCGTTTTTTGTGAAAGTTTATGAAATTCATTGAAAATGCATTTAAAATCAGTAAGCTTAAAATCAGTAATTTAAAAAAAATAGAGGATTGTTTTGTCCTTACTAGTACCTCAAACAGAGCCAGGAAGGCCTGACTGGCTGTAAGGAGGTAACTTTGTATCCGTGCTGGGTTGGCTTCTCTGAGACAACTAATTATTAACACGTAAGGTGATATGTGTTGTCCTTGGGACACTTGTCCTTTTAGATGCTAGTATGAGACCTGAGTTCATACTTCCTTCACATACTACAGGCTTCAAGCCAACTGGCAGATGGTAGCACTTGATTTAATTATCAGTTTGAATTGGGTTTACACTGGCTTCCTTAAAGGGAAAAGGCCATCTACTCTGTCACCAGTCCTTTGACCTACCAAGTCCCAGTGTTGTTTCTCATGTACTGGTATACAGGCATTTGCAGGAAATGGAAATGAACAACACAAGGGGAATTTCATTAGCAACCTGCAAAGCTTATAAAAGATAATTTTATAAGCATCAAGCAAAAAATCTCCCGGCACTCCTGGGTCCTTATCAGAGAACAGAAATCTAAGTTGCCTAAAGCAGTGTTTCTCAACCCGTGGTATGGTATGTGAGACATAGGCAAGGGGTATGCAGGTGCTTCGTTTTGGTCTTTGCCTGCATGGGCTGGAAGTTCCAGCCGCCGCCCCTCCTACCATGTCCAGTGCACCGGGTCTTTCACTCCCCTGCATCAGAGTGCCCAGGGACAGGGAGGGAGCCGCAGGCTGCTTTGCCCTGGACCGTGGTGGAAAAAGTGGGACCTGGCTCACAGAGGCAAAATTGGAAGTGCCACAGTGGGACTTCTGTTTTCACTTTTGCCGTGTCAATTGGCAGGGGGTACGTAAGGTACCAAAGGCCTAAAGGGAAACACTTATATTCAAAAGCATTTGTGCACAAAGACCCATGTTAGAAGAACACAGCAGGAGGATATAGCAATGCATGGAATAAGCATGGGACAAGAATGAAAGCAACATGAATAGATGGTTTCTTGGAAGATAACGCACATATGTTGCTCGTTGGATTGCACATGTAGAGTATACATGCATATGAGTATACGGTAGAAATCCTTAATATTTCTTGTGCGATATGTAAATATTTGAATTTAAAATATCTCTGGAACCAATAGAACCTGTTGTGTATGCTGATGTAATAGCACAAAAAAATCTGAATTAAAATGTCTTAATTTTTTTTTAAATATTCCTGTAATAGATATCCGTAACATATGCAGCAGACACATAATGCATAGGACAGCATAAAGTTTTATTGTCAATCATTTAGGATATTTGCATATATCATTCATGGCATTGAATACATCCTACACTTAAGTGGCAAAGCCATGAGTGATTTATGGGAGCCCCAAAGGATTGCTAATAAAATCTTTACACTACTAATGATCTAGATAACTTTGCCTCACAATGTATTATCTTGTGTTTCCTCTACCACATTATCAACATGAGGTTTGCCACTAGATCAGACCATTGTGTTATAAAGTCTATAATCTTTTGCTTGTGGAAGCTGCTAATATTTAATATATCAGAAGCACTTAAACCAAAACTAACCTAACAAAAATCTTTAATACATATAGTAATGCTGTATGTGTTGATTCTATACCTGACCTTTCTTGTGATCTTATCACAAGAAGGGGAGCTGCATAATTTATTCTAATCTCTGGTGTAAATCAAGAGCAAATCCATTTAAGTCAGTAGAATAAAACTGGTGCATATGAGATAATGCTAAGGGCTAAGACAAATAGGGGATTTGTCACAGTTTGTGTAAATCAGTGCAGTTGCACTGATGTTAGTGAGACTATACTAATTTACAGTATCTGAGAATCAAATATTCCTTATTGTGTATGTCGAAATACTCATCCATTAAAACCAAACCTGGATAGGATGAGAGGGGAGGAGAGTAATAGAAAGAGAGAAATCAAAAAGTATACAGGGCAGAAGTATATGAAAACCCTTTCCCCTATCACTGATTACAAATTATTATACAAGCTGAGCCCCATATTGTATACTTCATTTACAATAATTGTACAACAGCTGTATAATAGGTGTAGTTTAAGGTATGAGTGTTGCTCAGAGTGTAGCATAAATGTCCACAGTGAGATGTGAATATGAATATGAATGGTCCTGACTGCATAGTAATTGGTAGTATTATGGGAGTGAATGGAAAAGCTACATATGGATGAATGGGTGGGGCTAGAGAAAGGTGCAGCACAAGAGACTAATGGTAGATTTTATTTTCTCGTATAGATGCCTTTTCCTTTAAATAATTAGCCAGCGGCAGTAGATGCAAATGAAAAGACAGAGAAGGAGACCAGTTTGGCACAATGAAACTATATCCTCGTTGCATTAAATCATTCAAATTTGCCTCTATCCACCACTCTATCTATTGATCCATCCCCATTAAACTTATAACAGGAACAATAGAAAAGTTCCTATCTGAGTTAAAAATAAGGTTTAAGGAATATGATAGTATAAAAATAAAACCATGATTATAAAAGTGCTTTATCAGGCAGAAAGAATGTACTTCATTCCTGTTTTTTCATGTTTGTTTCTGGTATATATGTCTGCAGTTAGAGTGTTACAAAATGGGAGGTGATGTCTCCCAAGAGAAAATGATGAGTTAGGACTCCAGGCTCAGAGAAAATGTATGTTAGATTTGCTCTGTTTTAGTCTTCATATACTAGAAGATACATGAACCATTCTTTTCTCTGCCTTATGTATCTGCTTGATGTCTGTGCTCAAATATGCAATAATCTGTCCATTTTACGAAGTTAGACATGTTTTCAGGAAAATTGTGGAGCTTAGATTACTTGTGTGATTTCTGTAGTTTGTTGCTTTGCTGGAATTTTGTAGGTGAAAAACAGAAGTGGAACTTTATGGTAGTAAAATAATTTTAAAAGTACTCAGAATAAATCATGGAATTCTGTAATCAGACAGTTACACTGATGATTCGCACAGACTCAGAGCCTGATCCTGCATATTTTTACACTCAAGAATAACTTTACTTCAGTGCAGTTACTCGCCAGAATAAAGGTAATCACATTCAAAAGGGTTTGGATGACTAAGCCACAAATTAAGAATATTGACTTTATTTTGCTTTGCAATTTCTAGTTTTCTTTTGTCTACTGAAAGGTGGCAAAAAATAGTGATTCAGCTCATCACACAAGAAATCTAAAAAACAATAAATGTATTCATTGTGAGATATCTTGTAATTTGTTTTTATGCATATCAGTGATGCATGTTGGTTATTGTTTCTTGTTTAAGATGATTTTCTATAGTAGCCACAAAATAAAAAAGCAAAATATGGCACCATACTGTACCTATTCATAAATGCTAAGGAATAGATGCAGCAAAATTAATTCAATTTATTCATGTTCTTGAAAATGACAGTACATGACAAGAAAGAGGGGTCACTACTCACTCTCTTTTTCAAGGCAATCTTTGTTTACCTAGTCCCCGAGTGTTAAGAGATTGTATGGTACATTTGCATAGGATAACTAACATATACCACACCATTTTCACGTCTGCAAGTACACGTGAGTAACCGTAATTACACGTGACACCAATTACTCTATTACTTTGTATTAAATTATAATGGAAAATTCCACTGGAGAATTGAAGCCTAATTGCATCTTAATTTGCATAATTTTGCATATTAATTACATCTCAGATGAATAATAAATTTCAGCAGATTTTTAATTTATGCATAGACACAAAAACAAGTGGAGAAATAATTTAGAAAAAAAAATACCAGCAACTATTACTTAGGGCATTCAACTAATTTTGCTTAGTTTAGCAAAACAAAACTTGGTTTGTTTAATATAGCATCTTTAGGCTGATTGCTGTTTATTGCACAATATGTCAGTTTTGAAGCATAGAGAGAAGCTGAGCCTTTCCTTAATAAAAAAATAAAAGTGTTAATTCACAGCATTTTAAGTTTAGGGATTTTACATTTTGAACAAAATGTTTTGAGGACAGTGCTATTTAGCTAATTTGTGAATGTGTTTAATTGTCGTAGGTTTTTTTTACTTACTAAGCATCTTATTTCCGTTTCATTTTTAAAATATGAAGGAATTAAAGAATATTAAAGAAGAAAATCTTGATGAGGAGGTTTCTCTGTTAATCAAATGCATAATGTTTTCTTGTTTAGAGATGATGGTTAAGCAACTGCAATTTTGGTGACTTATTTTCAGAGAAAGGGCAAAATTAAGGCCAGGAAATTTGAGGGGTTTTAAATCAACATATATTTAAATAATTCTAGAGGTACTGTATATATTTCAGATCCATTTTATTAGCCAGACATAATAATCCCTTTGAACCACATACAAACTATGCTCCAATCATGAAAACATTTGCTTAACTTTACTCATGTCAGTAGTTCCAATTATATTCAGTGGAGCTACTCACATGTGTAAAGTTAAGTAAAGGATGGTGCAGAATCTGTGACTCTATGCCTCCTTTTTGCCTACCTGTTTCCATGCCCACATTAGCTTTACATCAAAATATTATCTTTATAATCTTAATGCCTCCTTTTTGCCTACCCGTTTCCATGCCCACGTTAGCTTTATGTCAAAATATTATCTTGATCCTACATATATATATATGTAAAGCCGAATATGTATCTGGTATATTTAATAAAAATCTTTCTCACAGAAATTACTCATTGACAGAATTTGCTTCCATGAACTGCAGTTATAATAATCAACCCACTGATTGTTCATCAACCTAGTCTATGAAACTGAAGTAACATACTACTGTTAATTCTCCTAAAACCCTAAACTGATATTATGCCCTTTATACCTGCTGCCACAGTCAATTTGAGACTGCCTGCACTAAAGATAATTCTATTGTTCATTTGCCAAATTATACAAAAGGAGTGGACGTCAACACTCTAATAAATTAGGAGACTGTCAAGATCAATAAACATATTCCTCATCTCTTTTGCTTTAACCCCCGCCCCCAAACCCTACAAGGATACATTTTCAAACACATTTTATAATTTTGTCAGTATAAGGCTGGACAGAATCCCAGAAGGATGCTGTGTAATCTCCAAGAGGCCATTCTATATATCTTTTATCACATTAGTCTGTATTTTGCCAATTGTAATGGTTCAGAAGATTGTGAACAAGAATACTTCACAGCATATGTTTGTAGTTCTCCAGTTACAGATCATCATATTTATTTGCTAGGCAACAATTTGATCTGATGACTACTGGGCTGTTTTTGTTTTACAGTCAAATGTTTTAAACTGATGTATCTTTGGAAGTTTTCTTTTTCCTTAGAAAGTGTCAAGCACAGCACATGCTTTCTTTTATGATGTCCATTGCTATCATATGTCTGGTTCTAGTATTAAGCTTCTGTCACTTGGTTCCATCTGTACAGAACACTAAATCCCATTAGTAGCACCATCTTTAGTATCATCCTTTTTGTTAAAAGTTGAAACAGTTTAGCTTTCAGAAATAGCATTCTAATGAGGAACAAAATTGTCCTTATACTTTCTGAACATCCCATTTGGCAGGGTTCAGATAAGCAGGGGAAAACTGCTCTGAATGACTTGAATTGTGGAAATGAATCTTCAACTGTTAAACAAGAGTCCCCTCTCATGGCCACCACCTGCTACTGCAGTTCAAGGAATTAATCTATGAAAGAAGCAGCACTCTTCTTCACTCCACATACCAAGCATTATGTAAATATATTTATTTATAAAAAGAAAATGGTGATCCTAAAATACTTATTGTGATTAAAATCCATTGGAAAGGGTTCTGGCAATGTTTCAGCTCTAATATAATTATAGCTATATAGATATATAGCTATATCTGTGTGTGTGTGTGTGTGTGTGTGTGTGTGTGTGTGTGTGTACTTGCTGTATAGGTGCAACAGAAATACTGCTACATCAATTAGGAATAGTTCTAATCAATCATGATGGGTATTGTGGGGATCTTCCTCTCTTTTCTCTGTTTTTTTTTTAATTTGGAAGAAATTGCTTGAATTCTACAGTTTTAGGCAGTACTTAAAAGGTCCATCTCACCTCCAAAATGCATATTCCATTTGACAATCCTAATGTTTCCTTACTTCCAAGCCTACGTTAAGCAAGTAATTTGATCAAATAAAATTGCCAAGTTTGTCCCATTCTTTCTAGCTATGCTTATTGAGGGCCTGAGATATCAAGGGATTGCTTTTAGTATCTGCAAAATGGGAAAGTCCAGTTCCTATTTCTGGGATTTGGAAATGGAAATTATCTTGGACCTTAAAAAATCTTGTATTATTGACATCTTGCTTCTCAGGACACTCATTCCCCACTACTGAAATCCAGGAAGGGGTTTATATGCTTTCACTCTACTCACCTCTTTAGCAGTATGTTACCCCTACATTACTGTCACTGCTTCTGCACAAGCAATGAAGCTTACTTCCTTTCTCATTAATTCAAAAAGATTAGCTGATATCCAGGACTATTATGGTATACTTTCAATACAAAGTTGGTCATTTGAACTAGAAGCACTTCGAATTTTTTTATGGGTTCACTTGATCTCCTATCATGAGCTATCTACGATTTTGGTTGGGAAACTATCTATTTATCACTGTCTTGGACCTGCATGACTAGAATAGTTGGATGAAAATCTAAACCTATTTTTTTCTCTTGTGGATATTCTTAAGTCAGCCATATAACCAGTATCTATCCAAAAGGCTCAAAGAATCATAGAAAATGATGGTTGGAAGGAACCTCAGAGAGTCATCTAGTCCAACTCCCTGCACAAAACAGGACCATCCCCAACTATATAATCTCAGCCAAGGCTTTGTCTACCCAGGTCTAAAAATCCTTGAAGGTTAGATTCCACAACCTCTATGGGTAGCCATTCCACAACTTCTATGGGTTGAATAATTGACAATAAGGATTTTTTCCTAGCTGTGTATGTCAAGGATTTGAACCTACATGAAAATGTTTGGATGACAGCATTCTACTTTTTCTGAATTTACCATGATGCAAAGCTATCAGGCCTCATAGAAACCATCCCAGAACTACTTGTGACTCAAAGAGCAAGTTGTCTACAAGACAAGAGACTTCTTCAACAAAATCTAGAACATCAGCCACTTCCTCAAGAAGGCAATAATTGCAACCATGGATATCACCAGTTTGTACACTAATATTCCACACCATGAAGTCACAGCTGCCTACCTAAAATGCATAAAAGAACATGGAATATGCTCAGATTTGCAACCACAACATATTGAACAAATCATTCCTTCATCCTTATTCACAGCAACTTCATTTTCAACAACTGACAATTCCTTCAAACCATGGACACTGCTGTGGGCACAAAGATGGCTCCCCAATATGCCAACCTCTTCATAAATCACTTAGAAGATGAACTATGAGAATGCTGCACCACTAAACCTACACTATAACTGTATTACACAGACAATATTTTTGTCATCTGGGCTGAATACCTGGACTTGCTTATTGACTTCCACTATGGGGTCAATAACTATCCCCTTCTAGCAAATTCTCTATGGCATAGTCCTATATTAACACCTACTTTCTAGATACCATAATTCACATCCAGTATGGCACCCTACAAACTAGGGCTGTGCGAAGCTGTGGGTGCTGATTCAATTCAGTGGAGATTCAACCTGATTGGGTGAAATCAGGTTTGAATCTCCAAATCCAAATTGAATCAGGGGACCAATTAAAAGGTTCAAATCAATTCAAAGCTCTCCAAATCAATTCAAAAAAGATTCAGGGAGCTTCGGCAATTTGGGCAGTCCCTGCCTGCTGCCATAGGAAGCTGGACCCAGACTCTGAGCTGGTAAGTAGGGAGTGGGGGACAAAGCTGCAGAAGGGGGAAGGGGACTGTGGGGGGACCCCTGCCAGGCCCCATCCCTTGCCTGCTCCCTCAGTCCCCCCTGAGTGCCCCTGGCCTCTGTCTGCTGTCCCAGTGCCCCCCATGGCTGCCCTGCCGAGCCCCAGCTCCTGTCCCAATAAAAAAAAGCCCCCATTTACTGGCTGCTGCCGGTGGGGGGGGCAATCCCTAATGCCCCCCTCCCACTGCCCCATGCTGCATGGGGGGCTCTTCCACCAGCCCCTTTACCCCCACCCACTGTTCCAGCCCCCCCATGGCTGCCCCACCTTCCCAAGCTCTGGCTCTTTAAGAAAAAAACAAAAAAACCTCCTGCACTCACTGGCTGCTGCAGCGGCCTCGCAGCTTCTGGGGGGCTTGTGCAGAGCCCCCCATGCAGCACGGGGCAGTTGTCAGGAGTGGGTATGGCCCCCCTGTTGGGCAGGAATTGGTGAGTTGGGGCTTTTTTTTTTTTTTTTTTTAAGGGTCAGGAGCTGGGGCAGGCATGGCAGCCATGGGGAGGGGGGCTGGAGGAGTGGGAGGCAATCAGGGGGCTCATGGAAGAGCCACCCACGTGGCATGGGGCAGTGGGGGGCAGCGGGGATTGCTCCTCTGCCCGGCAGCACCCAGTGACTTGGGGCTTTTCTTTTCAAAGAGCCAGCAGGTGGGGTGGGTGGGAAAGCCATTGTCATTGCTTGGAGAGTAGGCGGATGATGGGGCCTGTGTGATTCAGAGATTCAGCTGAATCAGTTCAGGACAGTGATTTGAATCACTGAATTGAATCGCTGTCCCCTGAATTGTCTGAATCCAAATCTGAAGTGAATACTAACCACTTCACACAGGCCTACTACAAATCACTATACTGAAAAAGACCTATGGACCACCACGCTTCCATCCACAAAATCAGCAAACACTCCCAAAACACCAAGAAAGCTATAATCTGTAGTTAGACTTGTAGATGCCACCGTATCTGCTCTGAGAAGAATACTCATGTCACCCACCTCCCTGACCTAAAAGATGCCTATACTTAGCAAGGATGCCCCAGCAGAGAAATAGACAGGAACATGAGGAGAACACTTTTCATAGAAAACCCCTGACATTTCTGACTTCACAATGCTTACATTTAAGTGTATCTAAAGAACAGTTTCAGAAGATGGACCTAGGAACAAAAATTCATAACCTTACTGGACACTAGAAACCAAAGATTGAACGAAGACATTGATCTGGGGGCTCATTGCGATGTTCACTGTGATCTCTGGTAATCTCTATGCACTCTGCAGGTGACCATCCTTTCTTGAATGGTCTTACTCGTTGACTAATCATTAATTTCAGTAATACTGTCACAGATCCATTTGACTTAAATACAAATT
>NW_017729005.1:13407741-13410447 GCF_001723915.1 Gavialis gangeticus
CGATGTTCACTGTGATCTCTGGTAATCTCTATGCACTCTGCAGGTGACCATCCTTTCTTGAATGGTCTTACTCGTTGACTAATCATTAATTTCAGTAATACTGTCACAGATCCATTTGACTGAAATACAAATTCTAATATTACCTTATTTTATCTAGAAATTTCCCTGAATGAGCTGAATCACTTCTTTATGTGAAATCTCATGTAGGACTTGCATCAATAAGCCCCACCAATTTATACCATTCTTTTACTTTATTCCAGTTATTTTTGTGTAACCATGCCCACCAAAACAAAGAAGAGTTAAGAGAAATGCAACACATCTCACTACTTAAGAGAAGTATAACACATACTTCTTTCCCATTTATTTAGGCAGTCGGGAAGAATGTACGATATATATGAGGTAAGATCTTATGAGTATCTCCTGGCTAGATTGATGTTCGTGCATCTCCCCAGAGACCCTCTAGGGTTAAGTTAACATTGTGGGACAAAATGGTCTACTGCTTTTATTTGAAGCAGTCCATTATCACTTATTCATGAGAGTGCTATTTTCCATCTCTGCCTCTGCTTTCAAATCCCTGCTTTGGACAAGCAAGATTTGCTGAGTCAGTCAGCTGAACTGGAGTGGTTAGGCACTCTAGCTTTTCTCCTACTTTTCTTTTAACATATAGCAACTATGAATGCCGGTCAAGAAGTTAAAGTATTGGGAGTATCCTGACTCCCTTTAGATCAGCAAAGAAACATTAGCTATGCAGGACTAAGAAAATCACAAGCTGATTTGTGACTGACAATAACATTTTTTGGGTTACTAAGCTTCTTACTAGACTGTCTCCTGTATTGTAGATAAAAAAGAGTGTTTAAAAACTGTGACAAAATTTAAAAAACACCTTTAAAAGATTCCATTACTTAAAGTGATTTGGATAATTGTGTTCAATGGTAGCCATTATTTAAAAATATAATTAGTTGCTGAACTCAGAGAAGGAGGGAAATTTCTGCAGGTGTTTCTCATTATTTGCTATGCATACAAAATATCTGCATAAATTACCATTATTATTCCAATGTATACTATGAGACAATAAAGCATTAGCAGGCAAAGAAAAATGTTGTTGACCCACAATCTGTGTTAGCAGCATGGATGTACAGCAATAGAGTTCTGGCCTTCAGTGCTTTTGATGCACATGTGCAACTGCATTCAAGACTGAAATTACATTTTTGCACCTGTAACAAGATTAAACATGTAACAAGAACGTCAGGAAGATACTAGAAATTCAGAAAAGAATGTGAGGCGCACACAACTTGTAGTAGTATGTAGAGTATTTCTTTCTGGTTTGGTGCTTTATTTAAAGATTTAACGTCAACTTATTTTCCATCCCTCTATCTTTTACCTTGATGGATTTTCAGTTTCACTGTTAATATTTTGAAAAGTAAGGGAAAGTAACACTGAAAAATACTAGTTTTTTACCCAAGAGTTCCTGAGTTTTGGGAAAGAGTCACTCTATGGTATTAGGCACCTTTCAGTTTCCTATTCTGTAAAATGAGGATAATTGAAATAAAAAAAGGTGAAAAATAGAGGTAAGCTCTGTTTGCCTACAAAATGTGTAGAACATACAGCTTACCCATTCAATTAAATTAGTTTTGGTTTCTTTAAGAATGTCAATGTGAGATTTAGAAACAAATTTCAGACAACCCAATAATTCTCATAAGAAACCCCAATCAAACAATTTTTTTCACTTTATGTTGTTCACTGTATTTTAAATTTGTTTTTCTACAAATGTTCAAACGTAGGGTTTTTTTTGGTTTACTAGAAAGTTAGTGGAAAAATCAGTGTATATTTGGCACAGTGAAAGTTTTTTCTATTTCTATTCTGAATTTCTAGTCACTTGTTTGTAAAAGGTTATCTAGATATGTACAGAAAACAATAGAATATAACTTTATCTAATCCTTACTGAAAAAAAACCCAAAGATTCATTGAGGCTATCCATAGGGGTGAATTGAATATGCCTCTGAATAATGTTCAAACCATTTGAACTACTAAACAAATTGATTATACAAACCTGTTTAATTTGTGAACAAAAAAGACTAAATTTGGCAATTAAATAATTGATAATTCATTACAAATTACAAATAGTTCCCTTTGCTGTATTAACATTTACTTACTGATTCTATAGAGTGAGGAGTAATTACTGTTTATTAATCACTCTGAAGTTCCCTAGAATTGTGATAGAAATAGGTATATTATATAAACATGTTACTTGATCATGTTATTGGGATGACAGTGTGCTGCAACTTTGATGTGGCCATAAAATGTCAAACACATTCCTAGGATATGTTAGACAAAGTGTTTCCAGTAGATATAGAGAATGATTCATGTTATTGTGCAGGGCATTAATGAGACTTCATCTGGAATACTGTGTACAGGTAAGATAACTAATATTCAAAAAAGGTAAATTTAAATGGAAAAATGGAAAAAAGCCTAATAAGATGATAAATGGAATGGAACACTTACCTTATGAGAGGAAACTGAAAAGCTTGCTTTGGTTATCTTAGTGAAGAAAAGGCTGAGAGAAGATATGATTTATCTCTATATGCACATCCGAGAAAGAAGAAGAGTCTCTAAGCTAAAGGACAATGTTGGCATGAAAACAAATGGGTATAAACTAGCCATTTAAGCTGATTTCATAGATTTCATAGACATTAGGGCTGGAAAGGA
>NW_017729005.1:13411318-13422977 GCF_001723915.1 Gavialis gangeticus
GTCACAGGGCACCACGATGAGTGACTTCCATCAATTACTATTCAAGCTGATAATTAACAGATTTGCTCATCAGATGAGAGAGATTCTGGAAATAGTAGTAAAGGGAGCAATTTGTTCTAGCACAGAATTTGATACATTATACGACCAGGTTGCCTTCGATGGCAGGGTCTGTTCTTTATGAAAAGGGGACCTAACTTTCTTTCACAACCCAAAGGGAAGCCACCTATAGCTAACAGAACTCCTTTTCCATAGAATGGGTTAGTCTAGAATATTACTTTCCCAGAGATCACTCTTTACCAAAGACAGTCAGGAGACAAAACAACAAAAGGATTTATTATATAGGAGAAAATAAGTACACAAGAAAACTGACCATAAGTTTGAAGACAGAACCAAAAGACAAGTAAAGTTTCTTACCCTCTCATTGACTACCACCTAGCTCTTAAGAGAGACCTGTGTGTATTTTTAGAGATCAGCCTTCCTGCTGACCCAGCCAGCCCTGATCACCATGGACCTGGATTCCTCTAAACCTTGAGAAAATCTAAAGACCCTGGCCATCTCACAGATAGCCCTTAAAATACCTCCAAGCCAGCCTCCACTCAGCCCTCCATCTATATATTCTCAATTCCTCATGAGTCTCAGCATCATTGAGAAATGACTTTCTTGGCTAATAGGCTATTTTTGCTCAGATACGGTTGTTTTTCTCATTACAACCAGACAATAACTTGGGTGCCATCCCACTAGTGGACCCTTTTGTCTGCAGTTGGGAGTGGCAATTGTCCTTGCTCCAGAACAGAATAGGTATTTAGCAGTTATGCCTACTGTCTTTTCCTTAAGGATGTATCCTTGAAGTCCTTTGACTAAACCATATAGATATATATAGACAGAATAATATAACCTATGCACACATGCACAAGGCAGCCAGGCAGCATGAGAGAAGCTCCTGCAGCTCTCCACAAGTAAGTCATGGGAGGGGGAAAATTGAGGCCCCTATAGTGAAGGAGGGATGGAGCTGGACAAGGATGGGGCTGGGGGTACTGCCCAACTGGGGTAGTGCTTGGGGTTTGGGGTGGGAATGTTCAGCTGCTAGGCCCAGCTGGGGTGCAGGACAAAGCCATGGGTGGCTCATCTGGGGGGGCAGCAGGCAGCTGGCTCCCCACCACTGTGCGCACTCCTGGGGGTCCATGGGGGACATGTGACCCCCAGATTTGTGCATGGGGCAGGGGTGGATGTGGGCTTCCTGCTGCAGGTTCAGGACTCCCAGCCCTGCTGCCCTCCCCCTGGGACCACTGCAGCTCAGCAGGCAGGACCCAGTAAAGCAGGGTAGAGTGGGACAGGGAGGATCATTATCCACCAGGAGCTCTGTACCACCATGGTGAGGCACCCTCTCACAGCATCAGGGGCAGCAGCAGAGGTTGTGGCATAAAATTGTGACCCCTGCTGATGCTGGGTGGGCAGGGAATGCCTCACCATGGCAGTGTGGAGCTCCTGGAAGTGGCACTGAGACTCCTCACCCCACTCTGCCCTGCCTTGCCATGCCAGGTCCTGTCCACTGGGCTGCCAAAGTCCCTGGAGGGAGAGCAACAGCCACCAGCTGGGATCTGCCTCCCCATGGGCTCTCTTCCAGAAGTGCCACCTGTGGGGGAGGGGGAACCAGGCTCTCTGCTCTGGCTGCAGCAACTGCCACCTCCCATGGGTGGCAGAAAGAGCTCAGGTGCTGCTGGGGGTGGGCAGGGGGTTGCAGACTGGGGTCCCTGGCCCCATAGCCCTGGCAGCTGGGGGCCTCCTCTGGCAGGGCTGGGAGGGGCAAGGGGCTGTGGATGGTGAATAAGGGGCACCAGCAGCGCTGGGGGGATGGGGGTAGGAAGGGGCAATGGCATGGGCAGGGCACCGGCACATCAGGTCTGTTCAGTGCCACAAAGTGCGGGGGGGGGGGAAGGGGAGGGACAGCTGCAGCAGGACCCACATCCTGGTGAGTGAAGAGGACAGGGGGAATCTCTGATTTTCCAGGGTAAAAAAACTCAAAATCAAATGCCAAAATTTATAGGTATTTAGAATGTATTATAGTGATTGAGGCACTAGTAGGCTTCTAAATTGTTTATAAATTTGTAAATATATCAATAAAACACTGTTTTCAACTGATTTTATTTATATGTATAAACACACACACACACACACACACACACAAAATCTCATGGCGTTTCATTTTAATCATGGAAAAATGTGGATTTGGGGTTTTTAAATCAGAGGATTTGCAATTTTTATCAGAGAATTTGTGATTTTTAAACAGAAAACCAGGATCCCTGATTACAACACTATACTAATGGAAAGGTGGGAGGTGTGGATTCACAGCCCCTAGATAAAGGGAAAAATAGAACCTGAGTCTTGTGTATGCCAACTGGGTGCTCTAATCACTGAGTTTTTGGTAAAAGGGAGACTGCTGCCACAGTTTTGGCAGCCCCCTTCCTCAATTTTTTTTCTAATTACCACTATGTGGCACATTCAACCTGAAATCATTAACAGCTTTTCAACGCTAGAAACTGCATTTGGAGAGTTGTAGGGAAGAAGAGGGGTGAATTTGCCATTTGCTGAAAAAATGCCCAGATTTACTGGTTAGGTACAGGAGAATAGTTCTGTGACCCATTACAAGTTTTCTGTACCACACTTTTCCTCCTGAAGCTTGTTATCCACTTAAGTTTCACATGCATTTATGTATGTAGCTTACTTCTCCATTTCTAGCAGTGGGTAAAAAGGTTTGCCATATCCCTTTACATAATACATTTTAGATTTCATTTTACAACCTGAACCCTTAGGATTTCTATAGTACAAATATATAATCTCACGTAGTCTTTACAACTAATAGTAGTTCTGTTTGAGCATGTGTGCCCTTTATATCAGCATTCCCTAAGACAATTGGATTTCATTTTTTTCTAGTTGATTTTTCATAATATTTAGGTCATTGTGTTTTGGAAAGAGTTTTCACATAGTTCAGGTTAGCATTATTAGACTCACAGCTTTTATTTCATTGCTTCTTCAACAACCACCTAAAATCTGTTCACATAAACTACAAATAGAGTAAAAGTTCTGTTAACCAGCATCTTACAAGCCAGCATGCTCAATTAACTGGCATGCTGGCTTGTAAGATAAAGTGAAACCAGAAGTGCCCACCGTGGCACTTCTGGTTTCTCTGAGCCCCCACGGCCCTGGGCAAAGCAGCTTGCACTGCCGAGCTCCCATGGCCCGGGGGCATAACAGGCTGTGTGAGGCCTGCCTTCCTGTCCCATGGAGCCCGCAGGAGGGGCAGTGGGATGCCTCAGACGCGGCAGGAGAAGCAGCAGCCTGGGCCACTCAATTAACCATATTTTGTTATCCAGCATCCCCCATTCCTGGGAGATGCCGGAAAACAGAGCTTTTACTGTACTGATGTCTGCTTTTTTCACTTCCTCTTCTACCTTCTCAGTCATTGGGGGAATCATTTTTGGTGATATCCAGGTGTCTGTCGTCTATCTCTATGAAGAGAAAGTCAATGTCTTTTTCCATATTGTGTGATATTCAGGCAAAGACCTGCTCTGATTTCTCCAGGATATATCAAGCAAAATTCATTGGAACATTTGAATGGGATCTCAAACCCATTGAAACTGCCCCTTGCCTTGACATTTGAAATTTTTTACAAACTTGACCAAAGAAAGTTCTCACAGAAGGACAATTTATTCACCACAACCTCATCTGGCTGGATACAGGGCCTGTTTTAACAACTGTTTCCACTTCTGGAGTAAATGGAGTAAAATGAAGATCTCATTATTGACCTTTACCTTCTTTGAGAGAAGACAGTAAACTCAAGCAGGCATTGATTTCTAGAGGACAGAATTTCTGAGAAATTTCTTCAACAATGGAAACAGAGTGAGAGAGCGAGGGAACCATAGGCAAATCCCCTGCCCGCTCCCTAAACTGGGGACCCTGGTCTGGGAAGCAGGTGGGGAGCTAGGAACAACTGCTCCACTACCCTCTTAAACTGGTCTGGGAGGAGCCTGGAGCAGCCAGTGAAGCTTCCAGCCTGCTCCCCAGAGTAGGGATCCCTTCTGAACTAGACTGGTTGGGGAACAAGCAAGCACTCATTCTTCTGAGAGAGTTTCTCTTGCACGGGAGATCTTCGTGGACATGTTTCTGTGGGGAAAAATTGAATGCATACTTGTATACTTGCAGTGACTTTCTCCATATCCACTGTCTCCTGGGTTCAGTTACTTGCTTGGGTCTTTGTAGATTAGGCAATGCTCCAGACTTCTTATGAGATATTACCATAAATAATTTTGCCAGTAGTAGTGTATGTATAGCTTTCATTAACATGGTACAGTAGAATTAACAATTAAATGATATATAAGAATAAAATGATAAGATTTGTGTTTATTATTAAAAGCATACAATAAAATTAAATAGTCTACTAATTTAAACAAAAGGAAAATCAGACATGATATGTGATGATACATGATAATAAAAATAAATAAAATTAAGAAATATAAAATAATATAATCACAAATTAAAAACAAGGAATTCTATTTGATTTTGGCCTTTATTCAATAATATTACCGCTGTGTTGACTTGAGCATTTCACTGAAGTTTGGGTCTGAAAGTTGCTTTTGTTAGGAGAGGTTGTTTGATTATGGAATCAGGTATCAAGCCTCAGCTCGTCAGCCCAGCTCTCTCTAATTTACCGGCTCTAATCCCGATCCTGGCAACTTTCACCCCCTACACTTTTACTCTCTCTCTTACCTTAACCTTTCCCCAGGTATCCCAAGTACACCAAGCACATACATACACACCACAACACCCAAGTTAGGAACTCACCTGTGTGTATGTGTAGGTGGGTGGTACATATGTGAACTGATATACATATGTGTCATTGTGTGCATGATATACGAATTAGCGATCCGTGTATGTGTATTGGGTGTGCAGGTATTGGTAATTGATTCTGGTCTAATTTCTTTTGGTCTGTATAGTGTATGTAGGTGCTTGAATGGGTGATAGGTGTGCATTTGCCTAGGCTGGTAATTTTGGATGTGTATGTGCCTGAATTGGTAGTGTGTGTGTGCAAGCCTGGTGGGGGTGCATGCACCTAGAGTGTGTGTATGCGCCTAGTGTGTGTGTATGCACCTGATTTTTGAGTGTGTGCCTGTTCAATTGTACACCATGCCCTCCTGTCTAACAGCACAATACTGAGATCCTGAGAGTTGGCCTGACCCCACAGGGCAACAAAATCACAGGGGTAGACAATGCCCTCACATGCATAGCATAGCATAGTGTAGCATAGAAGCCACCCCAGATAAGGGTTATATGGAAGAAATGGAGAAGGATAAAGCTTTTGGACTTGAGGGTTCAGTTTGAGAAAACTACTGTATACATAAAGCACACTGTACACAGAGAACATTACTCACAGAATGCCATTTTGGGTGAGTTCATTTTAGACCTTGTAGGTGGGTCTGTACTTGGATGAGAGACTACAGAGTAGAGTTGAATTCTGGAGTCTAAAAGTTCTGGAGGTCTGAATTCTTTATCAGGCATCAATAAAGAAATCCTGGGGTCCCCAATGCCAGGACTTTTGCCAGTGCAGAACTACCCATGAGCTATAGATACAGAAAACTGGTGAAAACCAGGCAGGCATGTTTCCATACAAACCCTTCCTGTTTTTTATTGGGAGTTGTATTTAGACCAAAAAATTTACACAAAAAATGTAGTTAGGATGAATCCAAAGAAAATCAGTTTTGTCAGAAAATTCTGAACTAGTTCTACTGTTAAACAAATTTCCGTAGAGGAAGAACACACTGTACTGTGGAAAATACTGCCTTTTTAATAAAATGTAAAATTGAAATACTGATAGTTTGTCATTACCAATCCTATTTTAATTTCTCAGTTAGCAGGGATCCTAATCACATACAAGCTTTTGGCACTGCATTCTGCCTGCATTTCTATGTAGTTTCAATTAGGTCTGGTATTTTCTTCAAATCTTTGTTACATGAGATCCCTGTATGCTATATACAATTTTTGTATTCTAATTCAGAAAAGGAGCTACTCTGGAAAAGCATTAGAACAGAAAAAAAATCCATGCTTTTAGTCCTCATCCACAATTTGATGCTCACCCTGAAGGATCTATACCTTTAAAGTTAAACATTTGCTACAGGAGGTGGCCCTGGATTAATGGATAACATCATTCCATGTTCTTGGATGGAAGATTTTTTTGAACAGCAGCAGTATCCTTCTATTCACCATCTGTTTCTCATTGCTGGTGGAAACAGAAGAGAAGGCAGTTACCCATTTTTTTCCCACTATGAATACCTAGACTCTCACAGTATAGTTTCACAGCTACCTCACTTTTACATTTCTTTATGCAGATATAAACAAATTTTATTGTCTTTTTTTGGTTTTGGTTAAAAAGTGTTGTCTCATAGAAAGTTGGGAATTGCCATAGTGCTACTACTTTAATGTGTGTTATGCTGCTTGTAACAGATGTCAGTATCAGATGTCTGAGAGGAAAGAGTAAAACACCTTGTAGTGGATAAGTATGGAATAACCTGCCTAAAGAGGAATAGCATATTTATACATTATAGCCTATACTTTTTTTCTTAATCTCTGTGCAATGTTCTCTTTTGAATCTACTGAGCTCTAGACTGGAGTGATATCCTGTGTGCTTTTCATTCTGAGTGAGCATTTTGAATGTCCTGACAAGAGCTGGTCAAAAAAAAGGAGGGTGGGTTTTTGGATGGGTTTTTTTTTTTCAGCTGAAAATTTTGCATGGGAAATATTAACTTTTTTGGCAAAAAAAATGACTGAAAAATGTCTGTTGGGTAGTGCTGCTGCAGTGCCTTGTAGGTACTGTCATTCTTTATTAATTAGATTCCCTGGCAAGTTTTTATCTTCCATAACATGCCATCTATCTCCTTTTCCACAGCCATTACTTTGTGTCATGGGAATCCTTGGCCAGAGTATATCAGGGGATGTGTTGCCTGACTAGCAGCGGGGCACCAGAGAGCAAAGAAAGGGGAAGGGAGGAGACAAAACTTTACCTGCCCTAGGGACACAAAGACTCCCACTGCTCTTGCCATAATCTTACTCCTATGTTCAAGCAGTGCAGGGTGGCTTTTGCCCTGTCTCTGCACTTGGCTCCTATGACCAGGCAGTCTGGGCTGCTCCTGATGTAACAAAAGCTGGGGGAGGGTGCCATTTGGCACCCTTCTAAGTCTGTGCCCAGGGTGGATACCCTTCTCACTTCCCCCCACTAGTTATGCTGCTGTTAATGACCAGTGCTTCAGGTGTGTACCCTATTCTTATATAGTTTAAGTATGTACAGTTCTCATTGCAAAAATACTGAGAGGTTATCATCTCCTATGGTAATTGGGTAGTGGCACTATTTAAGTTGATTCTGGAATGGAAATTCTCTAGTTGTAGCAGGTTTATAAATAGGTCTTTTCTTCAGTCTTAGACTTAGGTTGTTTAGAATAAAATACTACCAAAGAAGCATGACTTGTAATTGTTATATTTTTCCTCTTTTTTTGTGGAAGAATACCAGAAAAATTGCATGATAATTGCTATAGGTGATTTATTTTGAAGGCTTCAATAGGATTTAAACAATGCATTGATTTTCCTGGGTACCTACCTAAGAGTAAATTTCATTCCATGGCAAAACTCATTCTTGTGTCAGTGCAGAGCCTTTTACAGCAATTCACTGGGTATGTCTATGCATGCAATTAATACCCATGAATAAACTCCAGAGCTTATTGCTCTGGACATTTTTGCTCCCAGGCACACTGTTTGAATGTGTGCTTCAGAGCAAAAAACTCCAGATGATATTGGTCTGGACTTTATGTGAAACACATTGAGCCTGGTTGGAGCAGCCCTGGCTGGCAGCAGCTCAGGGCTGCTTTGACCTGGCTCAGTGTGCTGCAAAGGGGCTGTCTGGGGTATGAGGGCACTTCAGCACAGGGCTAGTTGGCAGGCAGCCCCCACACTGAAGCACCCTTATGCCCTAGCCAGCTTTCAGTGTCTACATGTGTGCTGCTGTGCATGAAAAAACTCTGAAGCAGGCTAGTATTTGTATCAAACTGCTCCAACATTTGATAGAGCTAATTAGGCAGCTCTGCAGTAAATGTCTTGTGTAGACACACCCACAGGAATTAGCTTGTAACTCTCCAGGCAATTCTACTAGGGGTCAGTGAGAAGTAGCCTTAGCAGGCGCATGCTTCTTGCAGTGTCTCAACCCCCTTTGAGATACTGCAAGAAGCACATGTCGGAACAAAAAAATATTCTCTATGCTGCAAATTTGCAGCACAGGGGTAAAATTAGACCCCAGGGGTCAAAAAATACCCTGGAGGAAAAAAGCAGGGCAGACAACTGGAGGCTCAGTCCTCCACAGAGATGCTCTGGTAGCCAACCAGAGTGTCTCTATGGTTGGCCCTTGCCCTGGTGCTGAAGCATGCTGCCTGCCTGTGCTGGGCAGGCAGCAGTGAAAGCTGCATGGACCTGGAACCAGCTTCGTGCAAGGTAAGTAGGGGGTTGGGGAGGCTGGAGGAGCGGAGGGAGGAGCCATGGGGGGGCATCTGGTCCCAGCCCCCATTCATGGCAATAGCAGCAGTGTTTGGGGATGCTCAGGGCTTCATGGCACAGCCCCCTGCATGGGGGGGCTGAGGGGCCCAGCCCCAGATGCCTGGCATTCATGCTGCTGTATCACGTGGGTGTGCCTGGCTCAGCAGGGCGTCCTGTACTGTCTCAGCTCTTGCCACTTGGGCTAAGTGGCACTGAGCCCCGGGCAACAACTGCAGCACCCCCAACCTTCCAGACAGCACTCAGCATCCTGTCGAGCCACATGTGCACGATGTGGCAGCGCAGGTACCAGGTGCAGCGTGGGTACCAGGTGGCCAGGGCTGAGCCCCACTGCCCCACACCATGCAGGGGGGCTGTGCCATGAAACCCTGAGCAGCCCTGACTGCCGCTGCTGCTGGTAAGCTGTGGGCAGTGCGGGAGGCTAGAGCTGGGCAGGGGAGTGATCAGGAGGTTGGAGCCAGTGGGGAATGCCTGAATTGTCTCCAGCCTCCTGATCGCTTCCCCACCTATCTCCAGGTTCCTGCTCATTGTCCTGCTCATCTCCAGCCCCCAGAGGACTGGAGACAGAGCAGGAGAATGAGCAGGGGCTGGAGATGAGCAGGAGGCTGGAGGCAAGACCCTGGTGATGAGCTAGAGACATTCCCCTGCTGTCTGCAGCTTCCTACTCATTCTCCTGCTTCTCTCCAGCCTTGGGGGACACTGAGCAGAGCCCCCTGGGCTGCACCCATCAGTCCTCAAAGGCATCAAAGGAGCCGGTGGACACTGCCCACTGGTGCTGTGCCTGGAAACATGTTCGGACAAGTGAGAGGAAAGTGGCCCCACAGTCCCTTGGCACTTTCCCGGGCAGAGCTGCCTTCCTGGTCAACTACAGGGCCCACTTGGCCAGGGCCAGGGCCAGGGTCAGGGCCAGGGCCAGGGCCAGAGCCAGGAGGAAGTGGACAAAGAAGTCCAGGGGTTTGGTGGGGCTGCAGATGAGGTGACCAAAAACGAAAAGGTGGGGGGTGAAATTCAATCAGAATCTCAGGAGGAGGCTCTGGATGTGCAGGTGGAGGGCTGCAGCCTGGTGCACTCAAGGGTCATGTGTGCCAGGGTCTCCCTCTGCCCACAGAAGGGGCAGGAGCCCCCCAGAAGCTCCTGAGGGCAAGGAGCCCTGAGCTGCTTGCCAGGGCAGGTTTTTATACTGCTGGGGCCAGCACAGGTTTTGGGAAGTTTTGTTTGTTTCTGAGAGTTTTATTTCCTTTCAGAAAAAAAGTAGCAAACAATCTATAATCAGGGAAATGGAGATATTCAGACTGCCTTATTGGGTTTGAGCTACTCTGGAAATATAAAGCAGCCATTATTCCAGATGAATCAGGTGATGGAAGAATCCCTGGGTAGTAAATATCTACTGTACCACATGGACCATGTGTAAGGGGAAGTTTGCCTGGCCAGGGTGGCTGAGTTGCATGGATTGCCCATATTGAAGATTGTGGAGAAAGCACAGTGTGTTGTCTAGCTTTTTAGAACAAGGCTTCATTTAGAGAGCTGTGGTTAACAAAGGAAATATTGGTGGTCCACTTAAAAAAAAAAATCCTATACTTCTTTTTTGAATATAGTATTTCAAGGCTTCAGTAGCTCAAGCATTAGAGCTTGATGCCAAAACTGAAATCTATAAAGAAACTGTGTTCTTCTGAGTATTTTGGTAGCTTATCAGAGAACATGGAAGAACTGATGCATTTATTCTTTCTTTTGAGATTAAATGTAATTGGTTTAAAAAGATAATCGTTCCTTTGTTTGAGTTTTATGCATTTCTTATGAAGAGCTAACACATTTTTGTGTAGTCTGACAAAGTGTACAGTCTTTTATCCTCATTTCCCAGTGGATAAATACTTTGTTAATTAATAAAGTATTATACTAGCACTTAGCGTCTGCATTTAACTGTGGAAGGATTTTATTCAAATTATGTTAATAGATTGTCCGCTTTACTTTTTGCATTAATTACAACCTTTTCCTGTGATATTGTCATCAGAGAATTGTCACTATGAATACAGGGAGCTTTTTTGGATTATATTTTGTTTGACTGTTCAAAATAAGGTTGGTTACATATTATATACTCTGATTTAGAGTTGGTGCCCAAATATTTACTGAGAATAACTTTGGTTACAAATTTAGCCTTTTTTCTGCTTCTGCATTGTTTACAAACTAAATCTGATATATTTTTATTGATTTTATTATACATATTTGTTAAATAGTATATGCAAACAATAATGGAAATAATTATTTGTTTTTGAACTGTTTATTCTGAGTATTCACTATTCATTATTTTTTATTTTTAATTGATCATCAGAGTTGAATGGTATTGGTACTGCTTCAGAACAAGATGCCTGAACTTTTTAAAAAGAAAGTTAACAAGTGAAGAAATATCTGTACTTTTATTATTTAGATAGATGAAAAGCTAATAGAATAAGGACATATAAGTGTACAGTTATGAGTCAATAACTTCATTGTGTTACTGGATTGTGAGTGGCTGCAACAACTCCATTTTAGTATCATTCCAACAAAGTGAGGATTTTTCCCAAGGTTCACCATGGATTGGTTTCTTTGTTATTTATGATGCATTATGTCTGTGGAAGGGATCTTTATATGCACTCTCTAATTGTGGCTTGTTCTTACTAATTATTTTTTTCATAGAATGATAGCATTTTGTAGAGTTGTACAGGATCTCCAGGGTCATCTGCTCCAACCCCCTGCATGAATGCATGAATGCTACTCCTAAAACCATTACATTTTTTAATATACTGAGTTCAGTATTTTGTATATTCATCTACTGTCAATATATAGTAAATAGTTGTAATTATTATGTGTCTCATAAGTTGTAATTATAAGCTTCATAAAGAAAATTCTTAAAGTGCTAAAAATATATTCATAGTTTCATAGTTTTTAGGGTCGGAAGGGACCTGAGAAGATCATCTAGTCCGACCTCCTGCCATGGCAGGAAAGAGTACTGGGGTCAAACGACCCCAGCAAGGTGTTCATCTAACCTCTTCTTAAAAACCCCCAGGGTAGGAGCCTGCACCACCTCCCTTGGAAGTTG
>NW_017729005.1:13423340-13436654 GCF_001723915.1 Gavialis gangeticus
ATCTGTGGATGCATGACAAGGTACGGTTGGCCTTCCTAACTGCCTCCCCACACTGCCGACCCATGTTCATCTTGGAGTCAATGATGACTCCAAGATCCTTTTCCACCTCCGTGCTGACAAGGAGGGAGTTCCCCAACCTGTAGGTATGGTGCCGGTTGTTCCTCCCCAGGTGCATCACCTTGCACTTGTCTGTGTTGAAACCCATCCTATTCTCATCTGCCCACCCTTGTAACCTGTCTAGGTCCGATTGTAGCCTGCTTGTTCCTTCTAGTGTGCCCACATCCCCCCCCATCTTAGTGTCATCAGCAAATTTGAACAGGGTGCTTTTCACCCCCTCGTCCAAATCACTGATGAAGATGTTGAACAGTGCGGGCTCGAGGACTGAGCCCTGGGGGACCCCACTGCCCACGTCCTTCCAGGTTGAGAAGGACCCATCCACTACCACCCTCTGGGTGTGGCCCTCCAGCCAGTTGGCAACCCATTTGACTGTGTGGGTGTCTACGCCACAGCCTCCCATTTTCTTAATGAGGACGGGGTGAGAGACAGCCTGAAAATGGACTGCTAAAGTATATCTTAATCCAAGTGCAGTTATTCATGTCTCAGAAGGCCAAACCCTATTTATTAGGTATTATTCTACTTGTTGGTGATATCTTCCCAAATTCCCCTCTATTGCATCTTCTTCCTCCTCATCATCATCACTATTATTGTTATTGCTATTATTATTATTACTATTATCATCATTGCTATTATTATCATTACCGCTATTGTCATTATTATCATTACTATTGTTATTATCATTTTTTAAATTATTGTTATTATGGTTATCTCTAACATTTCTGATCTGCTTAAGTTAAAAGTACACTCATGTATACCTATTATTATTACCATTATTTCTGATCATCCATGTATTTATTGTAACTAGATCACAGCTCTTAGTATACCTAATTTATGCACATAATGAAAATGTAATAAATCTATTGGCATTCTTTGTTGGCAAGACATTCACTGAAGAGATAGGAGAAGTGTTGTATGTGAACCGGCTCCTTGGATGCCTTTGAGGACTGATGGGTGCAGCCCAGGGGGCTCTGCTCAGTGTTCCCCAAGGCTGGAGAGAAGCAGGAGAATGAGTAGGAAATATCTAGACGGTTGTTATATGGAGCATGGTAATAGACCATTATAGACCATTATAATGACTGGTCCATATAAGTCATTCTACTAGTTATATGGACCATGGTAATAGACCATTATCTGTGGTCACAGGGAATAGGACAAGCAATGATCTCAAATCACAGCAAGAAAAAGTTATATTGGATATTAGGGAACATTTTTTATCACTCTGACAATGATTAAGCATTGGAACAGACTACCCAGAAAGGTTGTGGTCTTTTCATTCTTAAAAATCTTTAAAAGTAGGTTAGAAGAATACTTGTCTGGAATAATTTAGCCAAGGATAACCTGACAACAAGATCAATTCTTTCTTTTAGTTTTGTTCTTTTAGGTATTATTTTCTAAGAATTCTGAAATATTATAATAACTAACCTATCAATATTAACACTCCTGTTTTAGAGGGCCAGTAATGTTTGTCATTCAATATATGTAAAATTTAATACAAACAATACTTTGAATAGGAAGCTTTTTCCTTTATAAACTTAGTCTTGTGACAGTAGTCTGTTGTCACTTATTGAAAGGATAATAATGTAATATGGTTGGATTTTCTGAAGCAAATCTGCAGATTCTGTTCTATTTTTGTAACGTGTTTGGAGGTTTTCCAGTTCGTGTTGTCAATATAGACTAAGATGGGCAGGACCAGTTGACTATTTTTTTGATAATTCAGTTTAGCAGTTTGTTTGGAAGGCCATGGGCAATTTGATTAGTGCTGTTTGATGCAGCAATGTCATCAGCATGAAGTGGAACTGTTCTGCTTGTAAGTGTCTGGCAGGAGATCCGAGTTTCTGTGCATCACATGGACATAAGCAATAAACAACATGTTATTGTACATTCCATTTTATATTTTTGTAGCTGAAGAACATTAATAATGCATGAGCATCTGATCAGTTTCCATAAGACTTTGCCTTCAAAATAAAATTACAAATTACAAAGCACAATTTGTAATAGTTTAAATAGTTTAAATGTACTAAGTGGCCCAGCTGTACTCAGAGTTTCATTTGACTTCAGTAAGATCTGTGTTTTGCTCTTGGCTGGTGAGCTGTAGGGTTGTAAGTGAGGCTGTTACTCTGGAGATTTCATTAAATACTGCTGCTAAAAGTGCAGATGTCTGGGTGAGAGCGAACTGTTTTTCCACCATTCAGGTCTTCCACTGTTAGAGCAGCATTTCCCAACCTTTTTCACCCAGAGGCACACTTACCTAAATAAAAAAGCACTGCAGCACATCGATCGTGGAGCAGGGGGAGGGAAGGGGCAGAGAAAAGGGGTGGTGTGCAGCCAGCTAGACATTGATGGGGGGGAGGGCCTGTCACGTGGCCAGCTGGACACTGACAAGTATGAACAACACATGTACCCAGTGGCTGGGGAGCCATGGCGGTGGCAGGAGTGTGGTGGGAGCCCAGCGACAGTGAATCCGGTGTTGGGGAGGGGGTCACAAGTACCAACCAAGGGTCAGCAATCATCTGCAGCCATTGGCAGTGGCCAGTGGGAATCGTGGACTGCCTGCAGATGCTGCTGGCAGTGTTGGTGGCAGAGTGGTGAGTGGAAACTGCCCACAGGCACCACCGACAGTGTCGACAGCGCTTTTTTGTAGGGGGTGCACTGTCATGCTCAGGGGGTGCACGTGCACCCACATGCACCCCCTACACATCACCCCTGCTGACGGGGAGGGTGTCTGTTCATGATAACTGTTAAAGTGTAATTGATGTCAGTCTCACCTCAATTTAAGTAATCAATTAGTCTCAGATGGTTATTGCCTTCTCTGTAAGGTTTTTCTTTTCTTTTTTTTTCTACTAAGACAGTCATTGCTCTTCAGCCAACTGGTTGAAGACTGCCAGGACCCTTTGTGATGCAATATTTCACACACCCACAGTCTTTCCTGCCACAACTTGCTGATAAGGGAGAAAAGAAGAAATGTCTGGGAGTGTAGCTGCTTGCACAATTGGTCCTTATGTCTGCCTTAGTATAGTGAGGGCTCCACCAACCCCTATACTCTTTCCCATTCCATCCAGTGTTAACTTATAGTCCATATAATCTGCCAGACCCTATCAGAGTCCTTCCTATGCCTCTGACTCAAATAAGTCACCACGAACTTTGTCCTGGTTAGCCTCCACCATGGCCTTAGAAAATGAACTGACTTGTGTTTAAACAGCCTCCCGGCTTATGTGTAGGTAGTTACTCATCACTATCACTTTGTGTCTAGGAGGGTACTTCCTCTCTTCCCAGGTGGAGAAAACAAAGTTAACTTACCTTTGTCCTTCTATTCAGGGCTTTATGGTACCTCCTTCTCAGTCCTTCTTGCTGGGTTGCTGTGCTGAGGCTTCAGGTTACCTGAAAGCTGCTTTGTCTTGGATTCTTCCCTGTCAGCTTTCTCACTAGAGCTGACTGCTTGAAGAGCCTTCCTTGCAGCCTCCTGGATGCTCTCAACTCTGTTGGGTTCAGGAAAGTTGGACCTGTGGCCTAGAGATTGACATCATGAGTACATGACTGAAGCTGATCCAGAAGCTTGTTGCCCTGGGCAGTGGGCTGCAAACTAGAGGGCACAGCCAGATTAAAAGTGGCTGGAGGAGCCACAGTCCAGACAAGGGCCCACTACCCAAAGCTCTCTTTACCTGTAGAGCAGCCTCCCCATCAATTTGTTACATCAAGGAGTGGTAGATGAAAATACAAAGTGGGGAGAGACGAGGAGACGTGGGGCACTAGTGGGTAGAGGCCCCTAAAAGTAGTTTCTGACATCAATAGATATGCTACAGGCACGCAGTACTGATTTTGTGGGTTGAGCATATGACAAAATACAAGACCCTTCAATTCCTTCGTTTCTCCCAAGGACTTCCTGTGTTCTACCCTACTATCTGTTGTCCTTCAGCCCCTTCTGTATAGCTCTGTGTGCTCCTTATTCACCACAATCATATGGGCTCTTTTTCTACCTGTGAATTCTCTCCTCCACTGTGTACTGTGGGGCTCTGAGTTCCACTTTCTCCCATATAACAGTTCATGATTCTGCCTTTCCCTGACAGGAGTTCTGTGTCCTCTTTATTTTCTCCCACTTTCAAGCTCCATGGTGGTGGACAGTCTATGTGGTTTCCATTTTGTTGTCCGCCACATGCTAGCTGCTTCTTATGTTCCCCTCTCTCATACCATTCTCCAGCCTTCTACCCCCATGGCACAAGTTATATTCCTCTTTTCCTTTCATGGCTTCCATAGTAGTGTCCCCCAATCTTCCCCCTGTCGTGTCACCATGCAGTAGCTCCTCCTAAGTGAGAGTGAACAGGTGCAGTGGATCTGGGCACAGCACCTTTCCCCCCAGTTATGTTGGCCAGACTGAGGCCTGTAGCCCTGGAGCATCCAGTGGCCATTCAGACCAGCTCTACTTTTGCTGGGCAGAGTGATTTGGTCTGAGCAGGTTGGGGGTGGTGGGGGAGAGGGGAAAGATACCTCCTGCCACCGCTCAAACTGGCTTTGCTCCCACCAGGCAGACAGCTGGTCCAAACAGTGGCAGGAGGCATGATCCCACCCCCGCCCCAGCCACTCAGACCGGCTCGCTCTGCCTGGTGTGTTCAGACTGTGGCTTCTGGGTGCTCCAGAGCTGTGGTGCTTGCTCTGTCTGGTGGGAGCAGTGAACTTGTCCTGCCCCTAGTTCCTAGTCCAGTCCCTGCTTATGAAGCCTCTGTTTGGAAGTCACACCTGTGCAAATGAAGGACATTCAGAGATGGGTCTTTTTGTTGTAAGGTCTGACTGCTTCACTAAACTGAACAGCATTAAGCTGATTAACATTTGTTCAGGTTTCATCATAAGGTGTAACAGGGCCTTAAGTTTGGAAGTGGCATCATGGGGGTTATGTTGTTCCTGTGGCTAGTGTCACTTCTTTTTTAATTTGTCAAGAAGATATAAGTAGCAGGGGAATCAGTTTTATATCAATATGTTGATCTGGCAGGGTTGCATAGATTTAGATTACTTAAAAATTAACCCAAGCAAGATTAAAAATATCAGGGACAATGCAGAGTAGAGAACCTTACCAGAGGCTGCCTTTATAGCTCATCAGTGTAAATTTCTTGTCAAAATGCAACTTGAGCTAAGTAAAGGTTACTTATTCATATGAACACCTGACTTATAAAATCAATCAAGCACTGATATCAAAGATGTGTGGTTTTTTGCATCTATTGAGGTTGATGCTTCCATTAACTTAACTTCATATCCTAAAAGCATATTTCATTTTTAAATTTGCTGTGTATAACTCATTAACATCAGAGCCCCCAACAGTAATTGCCTGAAAGTGAGTAAAGAAAATCGGGAAAGATGAAAAGCTGAATTACCACTTAATGAAAGGAAAAAAGACAGAAAATTTAAATTGACTGCCTCTCTGCCATGTGTAGCCACTCCCTGCTTTATGGAAAATGTTCAGTAAAAATGTTTTTAAGTTGTAGGCTGTATTTACTGTTTGTAGAGATGTCAAAAGAGTGAAAAGCAATATTGAACAGTGTTTTAAACTACAATACTCAATGCACTTCATCTGTAAAGAAAATTATTGAAGGAGCATGTATGTTAGCGATCATTTAAAAAGTTTTGTTTATTAATAATTAAAAGTATTGCTGGAGGGGAAAGCCTCATGACTCTGCAGCTGGTGATTATTTTTTATGGTAGGTGTATAGGTATTGTTAAAATATACAAGAAAATCCTCCAATTTCCTGAAGTTCATACTTATGAAAGGTCTGTTTTTCTGACAATCTAAGTGCATTACATAGCCTATGTTGACTGACTGGTCTTCAGTTAATAGCACATTTCAGTTAGCTGGTGGTAACATAGCTGAGATAATATTAACTGTTGTTTCTATGTATTTTGGGGTTTCACTTGTGGCATGAGGGTAGGTCTAGTCTCTCAGTAGATGTCTGTCATTTTACCTCAACTGGAAGTAATGGAAACTTCACTGTTTTACATCAGGTAAGTATCTGTCCTTCAGTGTTCAGAGAGACCAATCTGGAGACAGATACAGACTATATATTTTTTTAACTTTATGGGGAAAAACCAAAGGCGAGGAAAATTTTTCTTCAGAATTATAGGCCTTCATGATAAATAGGCCTCTTCACAGACAGAGTTAAGCAAGAGGAGATGCCCTTTGACATTTAGTAAAACCTTATGTAAAATAGTTTATAAGAGAATATTATGCCCTATTCTGACCTTATTTTCATCAGTGTACTTCTTTGGTTTCAGTAGAATGATTCCTGTTTTACATCCATATGAAATCAGAATTTTTCTAAATTTCTTTCTAGTTCCTTGAGGTAGATATTGAAAAGACCTTTCATCTGGTGGGGGTGGAAAATGTACATAGCTTAAGAGAACTCATTTACTTTCATTTTTACAATTTCCAAAGAGACTTCATTATAGGATGAATGCTATTATTTCTGGTTTAGAACCTGGTACATTGGTTTTACATAGTTCTACTCAAAAATAAATATGATTTAGACCTCTGCACTGGCAGGTGCAATGCCTAATCCTTTATGGCTCTATGCTTAAGCATAAGAGTGCCTCAAAGTTAGGTGCCTTCTCCAGGAAGGTAATCCAAGTCAACAGGTTAAAGGCCTAGGTTTACCATACAGAAAATGGGGAGATCCAGGTGCCCACCAAGGGCAATCCAGGGAGAAGCCTATTGATAGCCAGTAGGAGTGCTAGGCACAGTGGCATGCCTGAATTCTTGTCCCTCCTCAGAACTTGTGAATCTGACCAATGGCTGCAAAGGAGGCACTTCCAACATTTTGGGATCCAGAACACTCAGAGGAGAGCCTCCTTCCTGGACAACAAAGCGATGACAGCAGCAATGAGTACTCAAGAGAGCAGGATTTGTTGGGCCAGAAGGCAAACAAGCAGCAATAAGATACAGCCTGCTGTGAATATGATAGACCATTTTTCCCCTTACAAGCAAATAATTTATTCTTGCATTTTTTTATGCCAGGTGTCAAAGAACCCTGGTATAATGTGGCCCAGAGTCCAAATCTTCTTGACTGAGCTGAAGGCAGGAATTTGCATGGTAAGAACAGCTTTTTGATCTTGAATGTTCACAGTCAACCCCACTGCAAACAACTTTTCAGTTGCAGAAATAGTAATCGAGTGTCTGCAAGTGTCGTGATATTTTTGTGGTATTTATCTTTCTGGATCAAACATCCTAATCAACCTCAGATTGGTTATCAGACAGCATTGAGAAGCCAGTTCTTCATAGAAACTGTCATGTCTCAATATGCATCTAAAATAAGCTGATTTCTTATAGCATACATAATGAACCAAAGGAGACAACAATGATCACATAAGGAAAGAAAAGTTATTGTCTTCTGATTCTGTTTTGTTGTCTGCACCCCAAGTCATTTAAGGTGCATTACACTGCCGAATATCCTACGGCTGCTGGAATTAATGCACAAGATGCCGCCGAGGCGTGCAAACACTGACACCATTAAAGTGGCTCAAAAGCATTTAGCCTGCTTTAAAGTGTCGTGCACACCCGCCTCTTGTTTTGTCTGCGCATGGCCTAAAGCATTTTCCTGAGAAGGTCAAACAGTTGCTAGACATGCTCCAATCCTGTCCAAGGAACTGAAGACTTTTGTGGAGTTTATGTGCCTTCCAGAATCAGTGTCAATCACAAGACAGCTTAGCAATGCTCTTATACTCTTCCCTTGTACTACAACCAAGTTTCCATTTTTGTAAAACTCATTTTTGAGTCTATCCAAGCTGGCCTTCTGTTACCCTTTGCATTCTTCCATTGCATCAGGATAGCTTGCTTTTACACCCTTAGAAGGGCCTCTGTAAAGTACAGCCAGCTCTCATGGATTCCTTTCCCCCTCAGACTTGACTCCCAGAGGACTTGCCAGTCAGTTCGCTGAGTTTGTTAAAGACTGACTTTCTGAAGTTCAGTGTCCTTATTCTCTTGATCTCCTTCCTAGGGTCTTTATTCTCTTGCTCTCCCCCTAGGGTCTTGAACTCTATCATTTCATGGTCACTGGGCATGTTTACATGTGTGCTTTAATGTGCATCAGCCTATTTTAATGTGCATTAAAGCATCACAAAAAAACTATGCTCTTTAGCTAATGTGCATTAAAATAGCCTACTGTACTAGAGAGAGTGTGCATTTTTCTACTACTTCACAACATACCTCCTCACTGCATTACCTAAAGCGCATTAATTGAATGTGTAGCCACGCTCACAGTTACCCAAGTTATCTTCACTTTCTCAACCTGTTCCTCCCTGTTTGTCAGAACTAAGTCAAGAAGAGGGCTAGTTGGCCTCTCCACCATCTGTATTAAAAAGTTATTCCCAACACATACCAAGAATTTCCTGGACTGCTTATGCACTGTGGTGCTTCTCTCCTAGCAGATGTCCGAACAATTAATATGCCCCATGCAAATTAGGCCCTGTGATTTGGAAGCTTCTGTCTGTTGTTTAAAGAAGGCTTTATCCACCTCCTCCTCCTGATTTGGCGGCCTATAGCATATGTCCAGCATGAAATCCCCCCTGCTGCTCTCCCCCTCTGACCTTTACCCAGAGGCTTTCAAAAGACCTACCTTCCACTCTATACTGTACCTCAGAACATGTATATATCTCCTTTATATATAGCAATGCTTCCCCATTTTTTCTCTGCCTGTTTTTCCTGAACAAGCTATATTGATCCATGACATTTCTCCAGTCATGTGAACTATTCCACCTTGTCTCAAATACATCATCATTCTGTGATTTTACTAGGACCTCCAATTCTTCCTGTTTGTTCCCCATGCTTTTTGCATTAGTATATAAATATTTCAGGTATTGTCCTAGCCTCCTCTGAGATTATTGCTAAGGTTTCCACTATTGCGACTTCTAACTAAATTTTGATTCAGGTCCCCTGCCTCTTTACTTACCTGAATCTAGTTTAAAGCCCTCCTCACTGGGTTAGAAAATCTATATGCAAAGACACTCTTCCCTCTCTTTGGCAGATGGACCCTCCTCTCTTCCCATCAGTCCATCTTCTTGGAACCCACTTCATAGTCAAAGAATCCAAAGCCCTGCTGGTGATACCATCTACATAGCCACGTGCTGATATCCAGAATGCGTCTGATCCAAGGCAGTTCTTTACTTTTGATTGGATTGATTTGAACACCACCTGGGCCCCCATCCCATTCACTCTTGCACCCAGAGTCACGTAGTCAGTTTTGATCTGCTAAGGGTCATCCTCAGCAGTTTCAATAGTGCCCGCATGGATGAGCAACATGGGATAATAGAGGGATACCATTCAGAGGGCTGGATGAGTCTCAACAACTCTTCTGTGATGTCTTGGATGCAGGCTCCTGGCTGGCAGCAGACCTCTCAAGCCAAAAGGTCAGTCTGACAGATGTCCAGCAGGAGGAAGTCACCAACCACTACCACTCGTTACTTCCTCCAGGCAGCAATGGTCTTGTTCCTCCCCCTCAAGGGGTGCATGTCTAGCCATCTCCTGCCACTGGAGTGTGATCCTTCTCATCCAATGCCAGGGCTTAATACCTGTTCACCAGCTGGACAACTACAGGTTCAGAAGGGGAGTTCTGTCTGTTACCAGCATCCACCTTCCAAAGCACCAGTGTCTTCTGCACCTTCTAGTACCTTCTCTGGATATCCTTCTACCATGATACTGGAGGTCTCTTGATGCACAAAGTTGATAAAGGCCTCAAGCTCATGGATGCTTCTGAGTCTATGCACCTATTGCTGCCACTCCCTTGCATAATCATAGAAAATTAGGGTTGGAAGGCATTTCTGGAGGCCATCTAGTCCAACCTCCCAGTCAAGGCAGGACCATCCCCAGCTGATCATCCCAGCCAAAGCTTTGTCTAACCAGGTCTTAAAAACCTCCAAGGATGGAGATTGCATCACCTCTCTGGGTAACCTGTTCCTGTTTTACTACCTTCCTAGTGAGAAAATTCTTCCTAATACCTAACCTAAATTCTAACCTAAACTTCCTTTGCTGCAACTTGCAACTGTTGCTCTTTGTTTTGTCATCTGCCACCACTGAGGACAGTCTAGCTCCATCCTCTTTCAGGTAGTTGAAGGCTGCTATTAAATGCCCTCTCAGTCTCCTCTTCTCTAGACTAAATTAGCCCAGCTCCCTCAGTCTTTTCTCATAAGTCATGTCCCCCAAACCTCCTCACCATTTTTGTTGCCCTCCACTGGACCCTTTCCAATTTGTCCACATCCTTTCAGGAGTTGGGGTCCCAAAACTGATACTACTCCACATGTGGCCTCAGAAGTGCTAAATAGAAGGGAATAATCACTTCCCTTGACCTGATGACAACAATCCTACCAGTGCAGCCCAGTATGCTTGTTAGGCTTCTTTGTAACAACAGCCCACTGTTTGTTCATATTCAGCTTATTGTCCACTGTAACCCTCAGGTCCTTTTCCACACAGCTGATGCCCAGCCAGTCAGCCCCCAGCCTGTACTGGTACATGGGATTGTTCCATCCTAAGTGCAAGACTTTGCACTTGTCCTTGTTGAACCTCATGAGATTTATTTGACCCAATCCTCCAATTTGTCTAGGCCACTCTGAATCCTAACCTTACCATCCAGCATATCTACTGGATGGTACTACTACTCCCCCCAGTTTGGTATCATCTGAAAACTTGCTGAGGGTGCACTCAATGCCATCTTCCAGGTCTTTGATGAAGACATTGAACAAAGCCAGCTCCAGGACTAACCCCTGGGGCACTCCATTTGATACTGGCTGCCAATGGCTCGATGTCTAGTTGATTACTACCCTATGAGCCTGATATTCCAGCCAGTTTTCTATCCACCTCACAGTCCATTCATCCATCTCATACTTCCTTAGCTTGCTTGCAAGAATGTTGTGTGAGACTGTACTAAAAGCCTTGCTAAAATCAAGATATACCACATACACCAATCACCCTACATCCACAGAGCCAATCACCTCATCATAGAAGGCAATCACATTCATCAAGCATGACTTGCCCTTGGTGAATCTATGCTGACTGTTCCTAATTCCTGAGATAATCCACCAGGAGGCACCTCTCACACTGCAAGCCCTCCCCCACCTAGCTGTCCTTGACAGGAACATGCAGGTGACAGTCTCTCAAAAGCCAAACCAGAACCCGGGTAGAAGCTTCAGTGGTTAATGACTATTACTGGACAGAGCCCACACAAATATAAGCAGAGGAATAGCAGGTAGTGGCAGGGGCTTAGGCACTGCACCATTTTCCAGGCATCCTGTTGATTCTCCTGCTAGCTCCTTCTTCCTTCTCTGCTGTTACTTCCTAGGGAAAAAAACTCCCTCTTCCTCCTTCACCTGCTTCCACTTAAAAAGTTTACAATGAAGGAAGGGTGAGAAGGTTCTGGGCAAACTCCTCAGCAAACTCCTCACTTGAACTCCTACTGAGACTCCCCTGTTTGCTGGTCCTGTGTTGCTGGTTCCTGGCTTACCTAGTCTTGCTGTTTAGACAAAATCCACCTCCTTGTTCATTTTCTGGTCAGCTGCAATCAGCTCCTGGGCTCCACAGCTGAGATGTCCTGCAAACAACCTGGCAAAATGGCTTCCAAGCTGAAGCTACACCAAGCCTGAACCCTGACTGGGTCCAGAACATATCATGCCTAAGCAGTCTACCTGGACATGAAACTAAGTCCTCAGGAAACAAATATTAATACAAGATAGTAACACAAGTTGTAATGAGTACTCCAATCAATCCTCTGCTCAGTTGTGTCATATTCATTGTATAAGTCCTTATCATCAGGAAACATGATGATACTAAAAAAATTGCCTTTTAGGACGGCTGAAACTACTCCTAGTTACAGTGTAATTTGCTGCTACAAAGGTAAAACATGTCTGTCTCACCATTTTCACAACCCCATTAAAAACTGTAAAATGAACCACAGCAGTATCAAAACACCCATAAGAAACTTCACTAGTTATTTCAAGAGCAAGTTACAATTTTCAACCTTGCCTTTACTAATAAAAACACATACCACAGTGTCATCCTGAATACAGCATTTAAAGAAACAAAAGTCTATGTGCAATTGTTGCTCTATAGAAGAGGAAAAGGAAAAGAACCATGTATGACATATTAGAACTATATTTGACACATTGGTGAAATGTAACATGAAACAAGTCATGTTGCTTTTGTGCTGCTGGAAGGTGTTCTGTAAGCCTGTGTGAAGTGGCTAGTATTCGCTTTGGATGTAGATTTGGATTCAGCCGATTCTGGGAAGGATGATTCTATTCAGTGATTTGAATCACCGTCCCAAACTGATTTGGCCAAATATGATTCAGAGACTCAGCCACCACCAAATCACCTGAATCTCTGAATCAAACAGGCCCCATCCCCTGCCCACTCTCCCTGCCCCATCAGTGGTTGCTTCACCTGGCCCCAGCATCCCAGCGCTTAAAAAAAAAAAGCCCCTCGCTCACTGGTTGCTTCCAGGTGGGGGGCAATCCCCACTGCCCCCCACTGCCCCATGCTGTGTAGGAGGGCTCTGTCACAAGCCCCCAACTTCTGCCCACTCTCCGAGCCTAGTCAATGCCTGCCCCACCTGGCCCCAGCATCCTGGTGCTCTTTTTTTTTTCTTCATGGATTGCATTGACATTTGGGCTGGAATGGACCCTGGAGGATCATCGAGTCCAGCCCCCTGCCCAGGGGCAGGAAGTCAGCAGTGTCTTGACTAAACATCCAAAAGTGAAGGCGTTGAAAATGGGTGCTTGAACCACCTCTGGTGGCAGTCTATTCCAAACCTTGGGGGCTCAGACAGTAAAGAAGTTCTTATGTCCAGCCTGAAATGGTCACAGAGGAGTTTGTGACCATTCAATCTTGTCATCCGTTGGGGTGCTCTGGTAAACAGGTGTTCCCCCAGATCCTGGTGAGCACCCCTAATAAACTTATAGGTGGCCACCAGATCACCCCTGAGCCTACGCTTTTCTAGGCTAACGAGCCCCATGGCTCTCAGCCTCTCATCATAAGGTCTCTAATCCTGACCTCTGATCATGCGTGTGGGTCTCCTCTGCACTCTTTCAAGCTTCTCCACATCCTTTTTGAATTGTGGAGCCCAAAACTGGACGCAGTACTGCAGCTGCAGCCTCACCAAGGCCAAGTACAATGGGAGAATGATGAGCAGAGATTTGCTTGAGAAGCATCTATGGATGCAAGCCAGTGTTTTGGTC
>NW_017729005.1:13437680-13438080 GCF_001723915.1 Gavialis gangeticus
GGATAGAGGTCAGGCTGATGGGCCTGTAGTTTGCCGGATCTACTTTCCTCCCTTTTTTGAAGATAGGCACCACATTGGCCTCCTTCCAATCTTCAGGCACTTCACCAGAGCACTATGAGTTCTCAAAAATCCGTGCCAGGGTCTGAGCTATGAAGCTTGCCAGCTCCTTGAGTACCCTTGGGTGTAAACCGTCAGGGCCGGCTGACTTGAAGGTACCCAGCCTGTCAAGTTGTTCCTTCATGAGGTCAGCTTCGATGGAGGGCAAGCAATCTCCCTCATCCGGGCCTCCCTGACCCACAGTGGGCAGGGGCGTCCCATGGGACTCGTGAAAAACTGATGCAAAGTACCCATTTAGCAAGTTTTCTTTTTCATGGGCATCAGTTGTCAGTAGTCCCATAGG
>NW_017729005.1:13443672-13455244 GCF_001723915.1 Gavialis gangeticus
ACCCCACTGGTCACAGTGCACCACAACGATTGATTTCCATCAACCACCACCCTCTGGGTCCTGCCACGGAGACAATTCCCCAGCCAGTGGATTGTGGTGAGGTCCACAGTTAGCCAATTTTGCCAAGATGTGATCATGGGATACCAGATTCAAGGCTTTTTTCAAGTCAAGATCTATGACATCAATCTCTTCCCCCTTGTCCAGGTGATAGGTCACCTAGTCATAAAAGGAAATGAGATTGGTCAAGCAAGACCTACCCACAACAAACCCATGCTGGGTATCCCTCAGGATATTGCCATTAGCTTGTCTGTTAAGGATGGCCTCTTTGATAATCTTTTCCAAGACCTTCTCCAGGATAGAGGTCAGGCTGATGGGCCTGTAGTTTGCCGGATCTACTTTCCTCCCTTTTTTGAAGATAGGCACCACATTGGCCTCCTTCCAATCTTCAGGCACTTCACCAGAGCACTATGAGTTCTCAAAAATCCGTGCCAGGGTCTGAGCTATGAAGCTTGCCAGCTCCTTGAGTACCCTTGGGTGTAAACCGTCAGGGCCGGCTGACTTGAAGGTACCCAGCCTGTCAAGTTGTTCCTTCATGAGGTCAGCTTCGATGGAGGGCAAGCAATCTCCCTCATCCGGGCCTCCCTGACCCACAGTGGGCAGGGGCGTCCCATGGGACTCGTGAAAAACTGATGCAAAGTACCCATTTAGCAAGTTTTCTTTTTCATGGGCATCAGTTGTCAGTAGTCCCATAGGGCTTAGCAGGGATCCAATGTTGCCCTTGCTTTTCCTCTAGCTCCCCACATATCTAAAAAAGGACTTTTTATTGTCCTTAATATTTGTAGCTAGCTGAAGTTCCATCGCAGCCTTGGCTTTCCTGGTTTGCTCTCTGCAAGTCCGGACCCGAGCAGAGTATTCCTCCTTGGTGGTTGATCCAGTCCTCCATCCTTTGTAGGTCTTCCTTTTAAGATGCAGGAGGTCCGCCAGTTCCCTGGAGAGCCAAGAGAGATGCTGTGCCCTTTTGCTGCCTTTCCTCTGAGATGGGATAGACTTTGCCTGTGCATCCAGGATTGCTTCCTTGAGGAGCAGGCACTCATCATGAACTTCTCTCCCCTTTGGGTTGTGGCCCTTTAGGGCCTCACTGACAAGCCTCCTGAGCTTGTCAAAGCCAGATTTCCTGAAGTTGAGGACTTCTGTATTACTGACTGACTTGCCAGCTTTACAGCTGATGGTGAAGGTGATCAGTTCGTGGTCACTGTCACCCAGGTTCCCTTAGGTCACTGATTAGGTCATCCCCGGTTGCTAGTACCAAGTCAAGCAGTGCTTTATCTCTCATCAGCCCATAGACTTCCTGCATCAGATAGAGGTCATCCACACATGAGAGAAAGCTTTGCAACTGCTTGGATTTGGCTGAGCGCTCCTCCTATGAGATGTCTGGGTAGTTAAAGTCTCCCATAACAACCATACACTGGGAGTGTGCAGCCTCAGCCAATTCCCTGGCAAACTTCTGGTCAAGGTTGTGACCCTGGATAGGGGGTCTGTAGTATACTCCCACCATAGTATCCCCTGTACTGTGTTCCCCAGGGATTTTAATGCAGAAGGTCTCAAGTCCACCATGGGTGCCAATGTGAGCTTGCAGGGATGTTTAGCTTTCCTTGACTTAGAGAGCTACATCCGCTCCCCTTTTGTCCACTCAATCCCTCCTGTACAGGGTATAGCCCCACACTCACTGGCTGCTGCCTAGGGGTGGGGGGTGATCCCTGCTGCCCCACACTGCATGGGGGGCTCTGCCACAAGCCCCCAGAAGCCCCAAGGGCAACAGCAGCAGGCAGTGAGTGCAGGCTTTTTTTTTTAAAGCACCAGGATGCTGGGGCTGGGTGGGGCAGCCATTGATGGGGCTGGGAGAGTGAAAGGGAGATGGGGGATCGTGGCAGAGTCCCCCATGCAGCACAGGGCAGTGAGGTGCAGCAGGGATTACACCCTCACCTGGCAGGAGTCAGTGAGTGTGAGGCTTTTTTTTTTTAAGAGTCGGGACACTGGGGTTGGGCGGGGCAGCCATTGATGGGGTTGGGAGAGTGGGCAGGGGTTCTGGGGCACTCAGGGGGACTGGGGAACCAGGAAGGGGATGGGGCCTGGTGGGGGGTTCTTCCATGGTCGCCTCCCCTCTCCTCCAGCACCCCAACCCCACTTACTGACAAGGAGTCCAGGTCCAGCTGTCTACAGTGGTGAGTGGGGACTGCCCAAGTCTCCAAATCTCTCTGAAGCTCTCCAAATCTTTTCCAAGTCAATTCAGAGAGTTTCAAATCAATTCAGACCTTTTTATTGGTCTCCCAATTTGATTAGGATTCAGAGATCTGGCTGCCAAATCAGGCCGAATCTCCTCTGAATTGAATCAGCAGCCAAAGCTTTGCACAGCTCTAGTATTCTGGTACTATGGTAATGGGTACATTAAAGAATCTGAATAGAAGAGAAAAACACATAGATTTCATTGCTAAGATGCAATGTCATCTCTTACCATTGTTTTGAAAATGTTAAGGGGAAGGGAGTGCTGATTTTTCCAGCAGTAAGAAATTTGTTTTTCACAACTCTGGCCAGTGGCAAAAGCTGAAAGTGAGGTTTATTTTACAGAAATCCAAAATTTCTGGAGAGTCATCTAAGACTTACTTTGAAAGGACTGGATGGGAGCCTGCAAAATATGTAGGGAGAACTGAAGCTGTTTAAACACTTCAGACAAACCCTTCATGTGTGACTGCCGATTGCTAGTTCTTCAGTGTCATAAGGCGCATTTGCGATCAAATAGTAGTTGACAGAACCTCCCTGGCTTACAATTAAATCTGAGGACTTTAAACTAAACTCTACATTGTTAAATTGCTATGCTCAAAGAAGCCTGGAACTGCAGATCATTCAGGAATTCCTGTATACTGTATTATTTCTGGAGCCATTTTCCTCTATCAATACATGACAAAATTATTAATTTGAGAGCCAGATCCTTGTAAACAACAAATTTTCCAACTATTTAGTTGGTCTAATAAAAGATATTGCATTTGCGTAAAGAGCCTTGTCTGCCAAGCAACCTGTAAAGCACCTAAACACAACTGAGGCAGAATTTAAGTTCGCAAGTAACAAAGAACACTCCAAAGAGACCCTGCACAGAAGCTGCAGAAACACTAGGCACCTAGATTCATGGGATGCCTCTATTTTGTCCACAAAAGATCCATAGGGTGCTCAGGGTTTGGTTCTTGTGCATGGTTAGAAGCAGTGCTCACCAGTCACCTAAACGCCTTACTGTTGCCTAAGCTCTGTTGTGATTGACATCATTGCTGGGAAGAGTTAAACTCCATGCAACTCTGCAGTTCTTGGGAAAAATCAGAGCATGTCTAGCAGCTGTTTATCCCTCTCCCAGGGAAATGCCATAACAACTAAATGATGGCATGCTTCCATACACCAGTTTGCAAATGGTTGATACCAGTTTGAGATAAACCTTGTTGAATATAGTATCAGACTCAACTGATTTCTGTCAAACTGGTTTATGCAATGTCTGTCCCAGACCCCTTCCTGGTTTAAGTTAAATTAGCATCCTGGCTAGCTCTCTGGGCAGGGTGGAGCTCTTTGCTCCAGAGAGCTGGGGTGGCCCCTCCCCTCTTATCCCTGGCTGCAGTTCTGGCAGAGACTGCAGGTACAGCAGGGTCTGCCTGGCTTCCTCCTGCTCCACCCTCTCCCCCTCACCACTCCCTGCTTAAGAAGTGATCCCCCCACTCCTCTCTGCCCTACACAGACACCTCTCAGCATTAGCTAGCATACTGCATGCTGGCTATGGTCGATGCTGTGGGAGACGGGACAAAGGCAGACAAAACTGTGTCAGTTTAGGGCTTTTTGGAGCTAATCAACAGGTAGCTGGTAATGTCCCTCCATTCCTTCCTTGGAAAAGCAGTTTAAGAAGAGCTTGAACTAATGGAGAGAGGCTGTTGTTTTCTTAATGGGCTGATAAACACCAAGTTAGGGGTGATAAACACTGTGTTATCAACTCCCTGCTGGGCTGATCTGGGGGGTGGGGGGGTTGTTCTCCCTAATCAAAGCGTCCTGCCAGGGCCTGGCCATGACCCCCCTCAGCTTAGCACAGTGGAAGGGAAGGGAGATCTGCTGTAGCACCCCCTAGTTTCTAGCCTCAGCCACTGTAGGCATGTGCCAGCATTTCTTCAGTCCAGAGGGAATGTCTGTACAGTTACAAACCAGTTTAACCAGGTCAAGTTAAACTAACATGCAAAAATTGAATCAATTTTGGCTTAGGCTTTTTGATTGTCTCTCCCTAGCCATAGTGTATTAATCACTCATGTAGGACTTAGTCAAATCTCTCTCTCCATATTGGCAAAATATGCTTGTTGGTATTAGAAATGTACAGTTCCACTGTGCAGTAGGCCTTGTATGGAAATGTTCACAGAGTGAGAAATGGCAGGGTATGGGCAGGGAAGGATGGTACAAGAACAGAAGTGTGCTGAATGTGTTGTGCATCAGCACCTACTATGACTGTTATCCTTGTTCACCAGTTTGTAAGCAATAAGATACCGTTGCAGATGTGTGATAGCTCTTTCTTTCTGAAGACCTGTTTTCAGACAGGAGAGAAAATAAATTCCTTGGCCATGCTTATACTTATTCTTTGATAGCAAAATCAGTGTAACATACATCAGAGCTAAATATTGCCACTGATTTCAGCTTCTTAATATTAGTATACAACAGCTTATTACACACTGATGATAATCCATATTTTGTTATCTTTTAAATTGTAGATAATGTTAGACGATACATAGCAAATTTGAAACACTTGATTATGAAAGGCATATTTTAAAACTGTTTCTCAAATTAGCATTTTGGAAAGAAAGATAGGAAGCAGAAGCAGAGATTCACCTCTGTCACATGTTTCTGTATTTTATATTCTGTATAAGGTAGAAATCATTGTCTCAAATAAATAAATTATCTGTTTGTACTGCTTTGATTAATGTATTCTTATTATTTCTAATTGGATACCTTACAACATTGCAACCTGCAGGTTTGTCGGTAGAGTTTCTAGTGCTGAAGAAATCTCTCGGAGCATGTCAATAAAATCCAACTCTTATCAGACAAAAATTACAAACCCATTTTAACTATGGCATTACAGTTTAGTCTTAGGCCCCATCTACATGTACAGGTAAAGGCACAATGGAATCTATTGCATGATCCGCACAATTGTGCCTCTTGCTATGGCACACATGCTACAGGACCAGAGTTGGCAGCTGATGGGGCTCTCAGCCACAGGGGAGACCCTGCTAGGTATGTGAATTAAAGTACAATAGCAACGAGCTATAAATTTAATACACATTTTTTTAGATCTAACTGTATAGTTGTTTGGAGCTTTTATGGTGTGATTGATACTTTGCACACATATCTAGTCTTAAGGCAATTGCTCAATGAACCGGTTAATTGCATTATATCTGTAATGTGTAGAGGAGGCCTTATTCTCATAAAGTTAAAGCTTCCCCCCTGTTTGCAGCCAGCTGACCTATTCTTTTAAAGTATGTGTGTTTAGGAACCCATGTAGGAACATAAGCACAAAGAACTGGAAGGGATCTCTAGGTCTTTGATTCCAATCTCCTGCTATTGCAAACACTCTGTTATGCAATCTAGTTCATAACCATATCAACCTTGTCTTATTTTGCACCCAGTACTCCTATTGGAATGTTATTCCTGAATTTCACTTTTGTGATAGCTAGAAATTTAATTTCAAGCCTAAATTTATTCATGGCCAGTTTGTATCTGCTTAGGCCAGCATTGTCCTTTGCTTAAAGGATGTTTTTATGGAAAGTAACCATATGCCCTCCCAGGATTTGCTAAATAATCAAAGCTCTGCTATAGTCTCCTAGTCTCCTTTTGTATGATAGGCATGCCATTCCCTTGATCACCCTAGTAGACTTGCTGTTCAGCTGTTTCACTGTAAGTTCATCTTTCTTGAACTGGGTGGCCAGAACTGCATACAGTATTTCAAGTGAGATTGTACCAGTTACTGCTACTTATAATGTAATGTCATTAATGCTTTTTTATCGTTTCCTGGAAACCTTGTTTGATACTTCCAATGATTACTTTTGTATAGCTACATCATATTGGCAGCTGTAGTATCTACTACATCCAAGTCCTGCTCTTTTTCAGTCATTTCCAACTCACCAACTGCCAGAGCATAGCAGATTCTTAAGTGAAATGTCTTGGAGTTTTGTACTGTAGAGTTCATCCAGTTTTAGTTTCTCTAGCGCTCTAGTTTTACCTCTATGATATCCAGATCTTCAGTACTAGTGATGCTTCCTAACTTTGTGTTGTTAGCAAAAATCATCAACACACCCATACTTTTTTTTGCAACCCCATTAATAAAAATATTAATAAAATGGATCCTAAGGCTGATCCTTGAGTAACTTCACTAATAAACTCTACCCACCCCAGCCTTTCCCTTCCAACATTACACATTATGGTCTCCTCCTCAATCAGTTCCTTACCTACTTGACACTTTTCTATTAATCTCCATTCTACTCTCCTTAACTGAGAATTTCCCATGCTATACCATTTCAAAGGTCTGACAAAAGTCCAAATGGATGTATTGAATTACCTTTATCTAGGAAATCATTAATCTTATCAAAGACAGACATCAAGCTTACTTAGAATGATCTGCCTTTGGATCATGTTGCATTTTATCCCTATATCCATTTACGTTCATGTTATTAATTATTTTTCCTTCAATATTTGTTGTAATGTCTTATATGCCACTGAGGTCAGACTAAAGAGTCAATAATTACCCAGATTATCTTTTTTCGTTTTTCTTCTTCTTAATATAGGCACTATATTTGCTATTCTTCAGCCAAATACATCTACCCTGATTCAATATATGTATTAAAATATTTGCTACTAGAGTTGCAGGAGTTCTTACAGAATTCTGCTATGTGGATTACCTTCATTCAGTATATGAAATGTCTCCCTACATTCAGTATATGAAATTCTGAAATATTCTTCTACTACTCTGCTTCTGTATTTTCTTGCATACAATACATGCCTTTTCTCTAAAACTCATTCCCCCAAATTGGGGTGCATGTCTTAAGCAGGGATGATGTTTTCTTTTCTGGAGACCATGCATGTCATGCAAGCTGCCAGTATGCTGCTTGTGTTTAGCTCAGAAAGCTGAAGGGGTAGAGTCCCATGTTAGCCCTCTCACAGCCAAAGCAACTGGCTGAGCATTTTAGCTTCTGCCTAAAGCAGCAAGTGAGCTGCTGGTAGTATCTTGATAAGGCTTGATATGGAAATAATGCTTTATTTGCAGGAATTTATATAAAGAACTACTTACAGTAAAGAACTAAGTGTCTTTTTGCTTCACTTACAAAGGTCTGGGGGACTAACCTTATGTGACATAGACTAAGTCCTCCTGGAAATGGAATGTTTTCACTAATAATGGTCGGGCCAAGAAATTTTTGGCTGGATACAGATTTATTTACTAAAGTGGCAATGAATCAAAAGAGGTTATGGTCCTTTAAACTTGGGAAATAACAGATATTGTAGAAGAGTTAATTATAGATAGGGACCTATTTAATTTGCAGTTTCACAGTTTTTGCAGAAACTGCAAAAACTGATGGTATATCGGGGAAATATTCCATTGGTTGCAATTTCCCACTAAATCACTGCCTCCCGCCCTGCCATCAGTATATTATTGATATAATACGCTGTTTTAGAATCTCCCATTCCTTACCATGATACTTAGACAACATGGCAATCCCTGCAGCCACTCTCATGTACTTAAGACCGCTAACTGTCTGCAGCAGTGGTGGGGTCTCTGCCAATCAGTAGCATGAGGCAGGGTCACTGGGAAATGCCTGTAAATCAGCCCCTCATGCTGAGAGCAAGGTGTGAAGATGGCTCCATCTTGCTGTAAAGTTCTTAATGATAGAAAATAATGAAGAACTGAATTGATTCCACTCAAATTAAATGAAAGCATAAACGTAAGTCGGTTTGTAACAAAGCTTTAGGTATCAAAAGGGAAAACTGTATTTATTTAAATTTAGGGAGTTAATTAGTAATATCAGCTTCTTGGCATCAGGAAGTTCCTGCTGCTTCCTGCCTTACCCACACTGTCTGCTGAGTTGCCACACTTCCTGCATACTTTATGTTCTCAGGAGTACTTACTCTGTCACACAGGAAGTCATGAGTCTGGAAAACTATTTTCTCATTTTGACTTCCAAAAAAAAGGGTGCATGTTTTATTTGCAGTGTGTTGTAGACAAGTGAATATGGTAATTTGTTTCCATTTCCTTTTTCTATTAGCCAACTATCCTTTTCCTCCATGCTGAAAACATCATTCTCATTGAAAATTAAGATGAAGTATTCATTTCATTTTTGGGCCATACATTATACTTTCATCTCTACCTCATCCTTAAGGCACACACTCCCACTTCATCTTTTCTTATTCTCTTTTGATTTACAGATCTGAAAAAAAAAACTTTTGCTATTTGTTTACTAGCAAAACTGATTTAAAAGTTGATTTTTGTCAGTTCTCACCTCAATTTATAGTTCTTGATCTCTATTTGCCCATCAATCCTTGTTTTTTTCATTTCTTGTAGGTTATTGGCAGCCAGTAAGGATCCTTCCCTAAGATAGCTTTTCTTTATTAATTTGGCTGTGTTAAGAAGACTGGCTGAGGGGCTTCCAAGGGAGCAAAGCCAGACAGCAAGGCTGGAGGTATCCTACGCTGCTTGCATACTATTTATTGAACTGTCTGAAGGGCAGCATGAGGGATTATCAGGGACTGAGTTCAGGATAAAACCCTGCAAATGTCTAGAAACCGGTAGATTGTGGTTCAAAGCCAAGTAGTTCAGAGGCAGCAAGTGAGCAGCCCTGGGAAGGTGACAGGAACCCAGTGAGCTGTAGTCAAACAGGGTCGGGGGACCTAGAGCTAGAGAGGACATAGCCAGAGAGCCCAGGGTAAAAGAAGTATGGTCAAGGAGATCAAGCAGGCTGAAGTCATGAGTAGGACCAGGGGCCCAAATGCCAGGAAATTAATGCAGGACCAGAGGTCCAGGGAAGGATGATGGAGTGAGAGCTGCGAGGTATGACTATAGCTATATGGATGGCTGGAAACCATGATTAATGCCCCTAAAACAATTTAGTGCTACTGACATGGACAAAGCCAGCAGGACCGTGAGTGTGGAGAATAAGTGCTGATAGGGCACAGGTGAGAATCCAGAGAGAGACTAATAGGACTGAAAGTCTGCAGTCAGGTGCAACTAGGGTCACTTGAAGACTCTGAGAGCAGCGTCCCACTTCATATAAAATGTATGTCAAGGTGTGGCAGGTAAAACAGTGAAGGAATACACAGGGAGTTGTAGTGAGGCAGGTTTAACATGGCTGCCAGGTGGCAACATGGCCACCCTCAGGGGCCAGACCTGCTACAACATAGTCCATTTGCTTTGTGGTTGTAGCTCCAGGGTTTGAATACAGGCAGTCCTCCACCAACAATCCCACCATTTTCTGTTCCTTTTCCTTCTGGACTTTCTGCAGGCCTGTTTCTTTCTATAGTGCATCAAAGATGGACAGCATTCTACAACTCTCTATTTGTTGTTCAGCCTAGTCAGTTTTCTGATGAGCTTCACCACACAGCACCTACTAGCCCAGTCTCCACTCTGCCAGTCTGAACACATGCTCTTGAAGAACAGCTAATTGTCTGTGACAGGCCTATGGCACACTCATCACAGTGCTGGCATCCAGGCGGCCAGTCTGCTGGGGAATTGGCTGGCACCACATGACCAGAAGAGGGCCTGCAAGGATAAAAGGGGGACTCTTGGGATAAAAGGAACTCCTCAGTGGCAGCATGGGGGAGGGAGAAAGAGGGAACACTGCTAGTGCAACCTGAAGCCCTCCCCACAGCTGAAGTGGGAGCAGCACACACCCATGGGGGCAGGTCACCAGTCCAGGCTGCAGGAGTCCTGGTTGCCATGGGAACCCTCCCATGGAAACAAGACTCACACTTACCTGTGGCATCACAGCAGGGATTCCTTCCAGGGGCAGGAAGCCCTGCCAGAAAAGGAGACATCGTGCATGACCGAGCACTGGTAGGAGAAAGAGCAGGTACTGGCATGGAAGCCATGAGAGGCAAACCCAATGGCACAGACCTGACTGAGCCTCTGCTCACACAGCATGATGCTGAAAGGTACCATGAGGGCAGCTGTGATGGGAGGAGGCCAGCCCAAGGAGTGGCAGAGCCCACTGGGGGAGCAAACCTGTCCGGTGCCCCTGTAACCACTGTTGCCACATTTGAGTGGGTACCCCAAATCCACTGTTAAAGCAGCAGCGATCACGAAGCACTCTAGGGAGCATGAGGGGATGTTGCCTGAAGTACTGGGGTATGTGGCTGGGTGCCAGCAGGTCTAGAACCCCAGGTCACCTGGGGAATACCCACAAAGGGGAACCCTGCAGGGGCCAGGTGAAGCCTGCCTCACTGAACACAGAAAACTAAAGTAAAGTGTTGGGTGGGGGTAGCAACAATGTCCTGCTTACCCATACTACGTGCACATGTTTAGTTTTATTATCATTAAGTTGTGCATTCATTGGCCAAGAAGACCTCAACACGCTCCTGCGGGGACTGTGCAGGCAGATGCACCAGGAGAATGGGTGGTGCCAGTGGCCCATCGCAGACATCACCAAGACCAGAGTGGACCACCTGAGTCAAAAGGGGCGAGGCGTAGGGGTGGTGGAGCCTCACAGAAGATCTACCAGCTGAGTTTCCTGGGGCCAGATGGAAGCACTGAGCAGCACCCCCAACTAATCTCAAATAACATTAAGTAGTAGCAGGTGAGTAGGCCTCGGGGTGGTGCCCAGGTGGGCAGGGCACGCCAGCGGTGGTGCTGCAAGCATGGGCTTGCCACACTGTCAGAAAATAATACATGAGAACGTAGATAACTTCACTTCATTGATCAATGTCAAAGTAGTGTTTTCTGCTGGGCATTTGCTAGACTAAATTGCAATGATGTGAGTTCATGATGTACGTTCGTGGCAGTGCACCTTTGGGTCCCTGCCACTTCAAGAATAGAGTCAGGCAGCTAGCAGGTGCCTGGTGGTGGCAGCCATTTAGAGAGCCAGGTATATAGAGGCTGCAGTTTGCTGCTGCCAGCCCAGGTAGAAACATCACCTGGCTGAGCTGCAGCAGGAACATCAGAAGGTAAGAGAAGGAGTCTCTTGATCCTGGGCATGACCTAAAACTGCACCCTGCTGGGGATGGGTGGCCTGGTAGGGCTGGTTATGGTGGGACAGCCCCCAAGAAATGCCAGGCCAGTTACCACCATGGTGAAAGATGGGTTGGGACACCATAATCCCTAACCCCCACAATTTGGTGTGTAAGAGGGCCAGGCACAGCTACGGTCACCTAAGCCTTAGAGGGTGGAAGACCCCAGGAGAGGAGTGGGGCCAGGAATGGCTGTGGTCACCTGAGCCTGGAGGCCCCCATTGGAGATAGTTGTGTAGTCCTGGAAAGGGGAGTGGGGAAATGTTTTGTAAGTTTCCTTTGAGGATCAGGACTGAGA
>NW_017729005.1:13460244-13464701 GCF_001723915.1 Gavialis gangeticus
AATAGCTGTGTAGCCCAAGAGAGAGGGCAGGGATGTAGGGGGCCCTGCACAGAGTAGGAATGAAGGGGAGTAGGCCTGAATGTTTGTCTATGAGGGGGGGCTGAGTAGGGCTGAACAGAGAGTAGGCCTGAAAGGCAGTCCCAGGGGTGTATTGAGTAGGGCCAAACTGGGAGTAAGCCTCAAGGGCAGTGCATGGGCCAGCCCCATGAGTAGTTGATTGTGAAGATGATGAGAAGACCCCAGGGTGGGGTATGGTGTAGAGGCCCTAGAGTAGGCGTAGTGGGAACCCCATGTGAGGTGAGTAGGCCAAGGTATGTTTTCAGATGCCTGAAGCCGTAGTTGGGCCCGAGGCTGAACAGGGGGGCTCAGCCAGGAAGCTAGAGGCAAATCCTGACTCTGATAAGTCCTCCACCGCATGGAGGCTGAGTGTGGGTCAAAATTACATCAAGGGAAAACACAATGACCAGCTGCTCCAGGGAGGGAGTGAGAGTCCCTGTGAGACCTGGGAGCACCAGTCGTGGTGTGGGGGAACATTGCGTGGGTGTCATCTGCAAGGCTGGGGATGCAGTACAGGGGTGGTTGGAGCTACATACAAAAGCCCAGGAGAACAGGGCCACAAAAAAGCCAGCCTCCCACCTAATTGAGAAACCAATTATTAAACAACAAGGCATGGCAGATGAGAGAGGTGGGCGGTTAGCCCAGGAACAGGTGGGCAGGCCAAGTCCTAATCGGCCCAGGGAAGGCCCCCTGTTATAACCTTAAATCTATCAGAAGACAAAGGATGTGAACCAGAGGTCTGGTAATAGCACATCTTTGTCCCTTTGCTTTATGGAGCTAAATGGGGAACTTGCCACTGAGCTTGAAGATCACCCCTGCTAATTCCCACAACCCCATTCTTTCTCCTTGAAAACATACATTTCAGCAAGAACAGCGAGTGACAGAGAAGTCCTGGGCTGTGACCAGAGCTATAGAGCTTATATGTGTGGTGAACCCAGAACAGCCTGCATAGCTACCTGTTTCTCTGAACTTCTTGTATGATTTTGGGGAGGAAGTTTTCAGTGACCCCATGGATGCCCTTGCAATGTACTATCCTGAGAAACCAGAACCTCAGCTCCATTAAATGCTGTCTGTCATCCTCATAGGTTTTGAGGGAAGTTCTGATGTAAAGGGGGAGGGTTTCTTGTAGATGATCAGTAAGTGCAAAATTAGGGTGTGACAGGCTTCAGTTTAGGGATGAAGCTGCATGAAGGTTTATGCATCAGTTTACCTGTTTCCCTTCCTTGCCCCAGTAATCTCATATGTGCTAAGATGGCTACTAAATAATAAGAAGAAAAAATTTAAAAAGCATAAGCCAGACTTTAAATTACCCCCTATTGTCTTCATGATTATAACTACATGGTTGCTTTTAGGTTACTCTTAAGTCAAATTTATTTTTCCCCCTTAATATATTATCATGGTCTGTATAAATACAGTGTTTATGGTTACAGCCCAAGAAAAACTTTTTATCCAAATGAGTTTGTGATTAGGTTTGTAAATTATATAACTTCATTAGCAGAGAACATTTATTAATGATAGAAGTCTCTAGAAGTATGTATTTTCCTTGTTTTTTTCTTCAGAAACTTTCTGCGGAGGGTGGACAATATTTTGGGGCACATAATTTATTGGATGCTCACAGTTTCTGACGACAAAAATAATTCCAACCCTCAATGGAGAAGTTCATGCCATTTGGTAGTTCTGCCTTTTTTGTTCTGCTAGACAAAAGCTTGATGGTAGGTATTATTCAAGCTGTCATTGTTTCATAGTTTATCAGTCTTCATCATGATCTTTCCTTGCTCCTGGGAAGTGATGCTTTAAGGTTTTTCATGCAGCAGGAGTTCTAATTGGTAAGGCAGCTGAGCTGGTAGGGCAAATTTTGCTGGCCCACCTACATGCCACCTATGCGCTTGACCATTTGCTTGTTGATTGTGCTTTCACCAGCTTTTAAGAAGCTCCTTCACATACTCTGAGGCAATTCTGTCCTGGAATATTATTCTCCTTTTGCACTGCATCCTTATATATGTTATTGTAAATATTTGTGAACTTAATAAAGTTTTGCATATTCCTGTCCGCCCCATTGAAACAAAGTAGGAAGTCCTTACAATATTTAAAAATATTTTCTTGAAATATTTAAAGAATAAATACAGCTACTTAAATAGCACCCTATGGTCTCAACCCAGTAATCAGGGAAAGTAACAGTTGGCAAAAAATCAACTCTTTATCTGGCACAATCTATAAAAATCATCAAAGGCAAAATATCCTGCACAGATTAGCAGCCCCTCATCCTAGACATTTTTTTTTTAAAAGTATGACAGCTAACTCTTAGCCCTGTAACAAATTAGGAGCATGGGTTTCTGGGGGGTTTGTGTCCCACAGAACAACATATGCATTAGCAGATGGTTACTCATTAAAACTGCCATCTATGCCTTGTGTGGTATAGATACGGGTATATATGACATTCCTCATTTCATTAACCTCTCTTAATCCTCAGCCTGTACAGTTTATAGGGACATTTCTGGTTGTGTAAATCAGCCAAGGAGCCTAAAAATGTCCAGGCTCCATGTGAAATACTTATGTCTAGCTTAGCAGATGTTCTGCAGAGCGCAGCAGGTCACAGTCATCTGCGCAATGTTTGCATTGCTGGCCTTCAAAAGACTTTGGAAGGAGTGCCTTTTTACCTTCAGTTTTTCCAAATGCATGGTTGAGTGTAATTTAATGTTCTGTTTGGCTATAGTTTCATAAAGCCATAGCAAGTGAAGTTATGCTGGGTCTCCATAACATTAAGTCCCCTGGCCATGTCTTTGGGCAAAAATACAGATGGCTATCTTGCTCAAGCATACGAATGCCTCAACTCAGAACCCTGGTATCTGTCAGCTTGCCAGTGCTTTCTACATCAGCATTACTGAACTTTCCCTTCTGGTCAACTAAGCCAAACCTGTGTTGCTACACTTGTTGGCTGCTTCAGAGGGTAAAACATGGGCCCACAACAGGAAACTGCCCCTCAGTTCTGTTTGGTTACCCCATTCTCTGAAAGCTGGCTATAATTTTGAGCTGGTTCCTGATTCAAAGAACCCTTGGGTCGACAACCCTCATAACAACATTGCAAATCTTTTTTTGCAGTTACCTCTCTGTCACTTTTTAACTTACCATTGCCACAGTAATTAGCCATGGATTTTTCAGCTTGGGGAAGTCAGTTTTCATATAGCAATATCAATCTACTTCTCTATTGGTAGAGATTCTTTTGGTTGTGTGCTATTGCACCAGAAGTCAGGCCGCTTGAACGGGTCCATGAAAGACTACTTTCTCATGCAGAATGTGTTGATACTGTTTGTCACCCATGTGGGGGGGAAAGGAGGTGGATAGTGGGGTCCCACAGGGCTTGGTCCTTGAAACTGTACTCTTCAATGTCTTCATCAGTGACTTGGATGTGGGCGTGAAGTGTACTCTGTCCAAGTTTGCAGATGATTCTAAATGTTAGGGGAACTGAACACTCCAGAGGGTAAGAAACGATTGCAGGCAGACCTGGACAGGTTGGATAAGTGGACAAAACACAATAGGATGCAGTACAACAAGGACAAGTGCAGAGTGCTGCACCTAGGGCATACAAATATCCAGCAGACCTATTGGCTAGAAAATGACCCTCTCAGCAGCACAGAAGCAGAAAGGGATCTCGGAGTCATAATGGACTCTAAGATGAACATGAGTCACCAGTGTGATGAAATCATCAGCAAAGCTAATCACACTTTATCATGCATCAGCAGATGCATGACAAATAGAACCAAGGAAGTGATACTTCCCCTCTATGTGGCATTGGTCAGACTGCAGTTGGAGTACTGCATCCAGTTTTGGGTGCATACTTTAAGAAGGATGTGGATAGCCTTGAGAGGGTCCAGAGCAGGGCCACCCATATGGTTATGGGTTTACATGCCAAGCCCAGTTCAGAGAGACTAAGGAACCTGACCTCTTTAGCCTCCACCAGAGGAGGCTGAGAGTTGATCCTGTGGCCACCTACAAATTCATTAGGCGCAGCAAAGTATTGGAGATGCTCTGTTCACCAGGGCGCCTCTTGGGGTAACAAGGAGCAAAGGTCACAAACTGACAAAGAGCAGATTTAGGCTGGATATCATGAAAAACTTCTTCATGGTAAGGGTGGCCAAAATTTGGAATGGGCTTCCAAGGGAGGTGGTGCTCTCCCCTATCATGGAGGTCTTTAAGAGAAGGCTGGATAGGCATCTGGCTGGGATCATCTGACCCCAGCACTCTTTCCTGCCCAGGCAGGAGGTCAGACGCAATGATCCATTGAAGTCCTGTCCAACCCTAGCATCTATCTATGTCTGTGAAATAATACAATCCCACTATACCATACTAGTTACTAGTTTTATTGCTTCAAAAATGCTGGTATATGCTTGAGATTAGGATGA
>NW_017729005.1:13464819-13469241 GCF_001723915.1 Gavialis gangeticus
ACACTAGATGGTGGTCTTGCCACATCAGTGTCCAGGTAATGAAAAATATTTTCTTAAATATAGTGTAGAAAGTCCTGGTTTGAAAATAATGCTTCATTTTATTCATGGAAGAAATATGACAAATATACCAATACTGAAATTCTTCATCATGTCCTGGAAGAACAGTGTATGGCATTCTGTATTTATGAATCGAAGACAGTTGATTTTTCTGAACTTTATAAATCCTGCTTAAACTACAGTCATTAATGGGTGTGTCTACATGTGTGGATTTAATGATTGATAGCTCAGTTTTTAAGGTGCATTAAGGCCGCATGTCTACACATGCACACCTTTAATGCACCTTAAAAATGGCAATTTTAGGTTAATCATGCCTAAATTTGATACTTGCATAAAGCAAGTACCAAATTTAGGTGCAATTAGTTAAAGTGTATTAACACATGTGTAGACATGTTAATGCACATTAATGCAGGGACTTCAGCACTGGGTCTGCCCAGCCTCTAGGGGGACAACCAGAGCCCAGCCCCAGGGCTCCTGGCTGGCTGCCTCTCCTGCTCCAGGGCTGGCCTGCTCTCTGGCAGCCCCTACCTGCAGCCCGATAAAAACCTCCAGCCATATTGTGTCTTGGGGTGCACACACCAGGGAGCCTAGAGGAGCCAGTGCTCTCTGCAGGAACCTACCATGCTACCACATGCCTCTGCCTGTCCTGTCTCCTAGCTGGAGCTGCTTCTTGGCCACAGGTGAGTGTTGCAAAGGACTTCCGCCTGCTCCATCCCTTGACCAGCACTGAGATTCTCCCCAGGGCTGCTGGCCTTGCTTTCTGTGGAAGCAGGGCCAGCACTTATTCCATGCTCCTGCTCAACCACAGCTCTGTCTCTTTGCAGGTACTCTGGTGAAGTACTCCTGCCACATGGCTCCCTGTCCCTGGCTGTGGCCTTGTCCTGGATGCTGCGGGAAGCCCTCCAGTGATAGTATTGCAGGGATAATGCTCAGGGGTCCAAACAGCCGGTGCAGGGGCATATCCAGCACATTTTCCCCATCAAGTCTTGGCCCTGCCTTTGTGCTGATGCCCATCTCAAATGCCCAACTTGACCCAAGAGGAGTTGCACAACTTTGTGGCACTCTGGGGCAGGGTTGGTATTCAGAGGCATTTCACACAGAACGGGCACTTGAACACCCACATTTATGAGGCCATTTTAGCCAGGATACAGGCATGAGGCCACTCGTAGAATGCCTCTCAGCCTTCTCTTGTGATGGCCAAGGTCTTGCGGGCAGAAGGGATGTGGACAACATCTAAGGGTCCAGAAGAGGGCCACTCACATGATCAGGGGGCAGCAGGGCAGGCCCTATGAGGAGAGGCTATGAGACCTGAGCCTGTTCAGCCTCCACAAGAGAAGGCTGAGAGGGGATCTGGTGGCCATCTATAAACTGGCAAGGGGGACCAGCAGGCAATGGGAGAGTCCCTGTTCCCCTGAGCACTACCGGGAGTAACAAGGAATAACGGCCATAAGTTGACAGAGAGTAGATTCAGGCTAAATATCAGGAGGCACTACTTCACAGTCAGGGTGGCTAGGATCTGGAACCAACTTCTAAGGGAAATAGTACTCACTCCTACCCTGGAGGTCTTCAAAAGGAGGCTAGATAGACACTCTGCCAGGGTCGTTTTACCCCAGCATTCTTTCCTGCCCATGGCAGGGGGTCAGACTTGATGATCTGCTCAGGTCCCTTCCGACTCTACCAACTACGAAACTATGGCACAGTGGGTGACCATGACTGACTTCAATTGTTGGTCCAGTTGTGCCCAGAAGACCATTATGTGAGAGCTGACCTGCATTTTGGAGCCCCAGGATCCAAACTGCACCCTTACAAGTGCTACCAGCAGGGGCAGTCTTCCCTCACCCACACCCTGCCCCGATGCCTCTGGTGACTTGGACCTTCAGCACCCCACTCCACCCACCTCCCCAGCTGCTGCATCCATGGCAGCTCAGGGAGCCCAGGCTAGCAGTTGCCTCACCCTCAGCCCAGCCCCAAACCCTGCCACAAGGAGCAGCTGGCCATGTCACTGCCAGGCACCAGTACTGCCTGCTCCTCCCCCGGGGGGAGGGGCTCACCACAGGCCATGGACACCCATCAAAGCTGGATGCTGTCACTGATGGGGAGCCCCGCATCAAGCTCCCAGTGTCATCAGACCCAGATACGTGTAAGTCCTACACTGGGGGAGAGCTCTTTCAGTCCCTGGTCCTGCCCCCAGCCCAGCCTAGCATGCCTACACTCCCCTAGGCCCAAGTTCCCCCGCACAGCACACAGAGAGGCAGGGCACAGTTCAAAACTTTATTGAGCATCCAGTGTCCCTGCTGACAGGTAGGCACAAGCCTCTTGCATGCTGAGGTAGGCATCAATGCTGATGGCAATATCCTTCTTGGCAGTGGGGAGCAGGGACATATAGTGCTGCCACAGGTAATTCTCCAGGAAGCAGCTGAGGTTGCAGGGCATCCCAGGCTTGTCCTCATGCCATTGTAGCTCAGGGTACCAAACCAGGAACGCAGGTGTACCTAGCACAGCAGCAGGGTATAGTGGCTAGGGCAGCCCTCTGCTTGCACAGACAGGTTATGCTGCACTGCCTGCTGCACATGTAGTAGGGGCATACTCAGAGTGCAGTGGCAGCATGGGGAGGGGCAGCCCTGAGGCACCTCCCTGGAGAGGCCCCCTGTGTGGAGGGACCCAGGGGAGAAAGTGGGGCCAGGGGGCTTGGATAACAGCTGCCTGGGCATAGCCTTTCCCAGACAGCTTTCCATTGTCCCAGGGCACCTGCGCATGGCTGACCTCTGATCTGAGCCTGGACAGTGCAGGGCTCCTAGTGCAGAACACATTACCCATGAAATCTTTCAATCTTGCACAAAAGGCTTCTGTCTCTTACCTCTGCAGGGCCAATGTCTGGATGCAAGGGAGAGGCTGGAGGGCCCTGTGGAACTCTCATAGCATGGTTGTAGTCACCTGCTGCTGTAGCTGTCCAGATGCACCAGTGACCCTGCAGGGACTGGACCCTCTTGCTTCAGTGGCTGGTGGTGGCTGTTGAGAACTGGGGAGTACAGCAGCAGGCATAGTTGGCATAGGAGCTAGCCTGGCGGGATGCAGACATCACCTGGGAAACCACCCAGGACGAGGTATGGGACCAGGTGTAGTGAGCATACTGGGCTCAGCTGGAGGCCCTCGAGCAGCACTGTGTGAAGCTGTTCCAGCAGCAACGGGCCATCCAGGGTCCCACCCACTGCCCTGAAGCAGGCCTCTGCCTAGACCTTGGAGGAGGACTTCTGTCGCCTCCCACCCACAGAAGGCCGTAGCATTCACTGCAGCCCCCAGACCTGCGGGGAACTGTCCACAGCCAGGGTGCTGGCTGCCTGCCACCAGGCTCTGCACTCTAGGCACCCCCACTGCACAGCCCACAACTCTGGGACTCAGAGAGCAACTGAGAGCGATGTATATAGTTTTCAATTTTAGAGGAGGGCTTTTTATTGTTAGTGGGTAGGGGAGGGGCTCTGTGTGCTGGGGAAAGAGGAGGGAGGGGGTCTGTTGGTTGAGGGGGCAGATGGAGGGAAGGGGGTGGGAGTTGCAAGGGGAATAAAGGTTTTAATTAGAAATGTGCATGTCCTTCAGTAGTGCTGGGGAGTGAGTAGACGGTAGGGGGTGTGTGGGTGGTGGGGCAGGCATGTGTTGGCAGGGATGGCCAGACACATCTCCATGTGCTGGCACTCTAGGTGGAGCTGGAAATGGCACAGCAGGTCTTCAAAGGTGGCCCCGATTATTTGGAATGTGTTGATCCACTGGTCATTAGCCCATTCCTGCAGCATAATGCACTGCCACCAGTGCTGGCTGGTGTGGTGGGCTGCCCAGAGGCGGCAGAACTGGTGATACAGGAAGGTGATTGATGTCTCGGTAGGGGCATCCTGGAGCCTGTGGTTGCCCTTGCTGGTGGTAGCAGCTGTGCAGCAGCAGGAGCCCCAGAAGGCCATGTGCCAGTCATCCAACAGGCAGCTGGAGTGGAGGGGTGGGGGAGGGGAGTCAGGTAATGCAAGGTGACTGAGCAGCAGGAATTTGGAATGGTGGTGGGTGACCAGGACAGCTGCAGCAGCCCTGAAGAGTGGGGGACCCTATCCAGGGGTGCCAAGGTGAGGAGCTGGGGCAGGCAGGGTTGCAGAGTGCAGCTGTGGCAGGAGCAGAGCAGGTACATGTTATCTGTGTTTTTGCCATGCTGCTGCTCTGACACAGGAAACATCAGCCCAGAGGCCACAGTGCAGAGGGTGTGCTTTCAAGATGGCTTCCAAGTGCTGGAAGCTGGCTCTGGCAGCCTTGTGTCTGGAGCTAGAGCTTCCCCTGGTGGCCACCAGGCCACTTGGCAGGGCTGGATTGACCTGGGACTAAAGTTAG
>NW_017729005.1:13469382-13482209 GCF_001723915.1 Gavialis gangeticus
CCACCAGGCCACTTGGCAGGGCTGGAGTGACCTGGGACTAAAGTTAGCTTCAGAGTTTGGTGCTAATAACACCAAGGTTGCAGGTCCAATTCCTAGTTGGACTAGATGATCTAATGAGGTCCCTTCCAGCTTTACTTCTCTATGAAAGTCCCACCATGTGTAGCCATGTGCCAAAAATGCTTAATGCACATTAACTTAATGCACAATAAATTTAAGCCTGCTTAAATTAACATGGAAGACACACCCACAGTGATTTTTTTTGTTTCCTAATGGAGAGATCTAGATATGAAAAATGGAATTAATCACTCTACAGTTGTAATGCCTGAACTACATCTTTCAAATGCAACATTTGCATTTGCATTATACTTGCCAATTTCCTTGTTCACCATTTTGCTTTTTTATTATTGACTTGATTTCATTATATTTTCAATGTTATGATAAGATCATGAATGGATACTGCAAGGTATTTAAAATTTCAAGGCAAGTTATGAGGAAGGATAATTCCAATCTGGGAATAATGTTTCATTGTCTCTGCATCATGCATAGTGCTTGCACTATATATCTTGATGTTTGAAGTCAGACAACAAAAACAGTCAGAACAGATGAACCAGCTACATCAATCTAGATACAAACATTGTTGTATTTTAGCAAGTTCAGATCAACACTTAAGGACTGAGTCTGTAGTATAACTTCAGGGCAAATGGCACCTGGGCACCAGCCCCCAGGCGCTAAGTCAGAGGGGACACCAAATAGGCAGCCCCTAAGGAGCCTGCATCACTGGCACAGCCCATGTTGGGACAGCTTGTGCCAAGGCAGCAGCAGCCCATGTCACAGCCTGAGCAAGAAGGTACATGCTTCCCTGACCCTTGCCTTGCCCTGGGTATCAATTTCAATAAAAAATTTCAATTCATAACTCTGAGCTGAACCTTGTGTCTCATGTCAATCTGCATGTCTGCAACTAGTAGGGATGTGTGAAGCTTCAGTCCCTGATTCAATTCAGCAGAGACTTGGCCTGATTAGATTCAGAGATTTGGCCACCAAATCGAATCAGAGGACCCTTTAATCTCTCTGAATCGAATTGGAACCCTCCAAATAAATTCAGAGAGATTCGTAAAGATTCAGAGATTTGGACATAGACACAGCTTTAAATATTTTTTCTACATACCTCAAGGTAGCAGGCAGCTCATGAATGCTGAGATGCTGGGGCAGATGCAGCATCCCGCAGGATGCTGCCCAGCACGCTCAGGAGCAGAGCCATAAGAGGACCAGAAGCACTTCCGGTCCACTTCCGGGTCCATCGGGGAGTATGCTGGGCCCCCCCCCCACATGGTCCCCTGGCTTGGCAACTGGTGCCTCCTGGGTCTGTGGGGGCACCTGGGGTCCCCCTGAAGCCAACTGCTGAGCCAGGGGGGCACAAGGGGGACCCCCAGCATGCTACCCAGTGGATGCAGAAATGGACTGGAAGTACTTCCGATCCACTTCCGGGTTTGCCATTGAGTGCGCGGGGCGCCCCCCTGCGCTTTTGTGGGATGCTCCATCTGCCCCAGCATTGCAGCATTCATGAGCCATGCCTGGCATCTCGAGATATGTAGAAAAAACATTTAAAGCTGTGTCTATGGCCAAATTGCTGATTCTCTGAATCAGCATTGAATCTTCAGATTTGGATTTGGCCGAACTGAATTGGGGACAATGATCCGAATCAACGAATTGAATCACTGTCCATGATGCTGGTCGAATCTGAATCCAAAACGAATACGGCCTGTTTCGCACACCCATAGCAACTAGGGAACAACAAGGCTTAGAGGGAGATTTTCAAACCCATAGACAAAAGGTAGGGACTTATCTATAATAATAGCTATTTCATAGACATTTCATAGACATTTGGGCTGGAAGGGACCCCGGAGGATCATTGAGTCCAGCTATAATAGCTATTTCCATTGAAAACCTCATTCTGTACCTCTACTCAAATACTTTTAATATGGCAAAAAGGTCAGTTGCTAAGGTTATCCAATTTTCTAATACATAAGACAGGGAAGTTACCTGGAGGTTACAGTGGACAATAAGATGGATATGAAGCAATAGTGTGTCATTGTTGCCAAGAAGGCTAATAGCATACTGGGCTGCATTAGTAGGATTGTTGCTAGCAGATCAATGGAAATAATTTATCTCTTCTATTCTGCACTGGTGAGGTTACATCTGGAAAACTGTGTCTATAGTGCCTCGCACTATAGAAAAGATGGGAACAAGTTGGAAAGAGTCCAAGGGAGGACAACAAAAATGGTTCAGAGGCTGGGACATCAGTTATGAGGAAAGGCTGAGGGAACTGGGCTCATTTAGTCTGCGGAAGAGAAGACTGAGCAAGGATCTAATAGCAGCCTTTAACTACCTGAAGCATGAGGATGGAGCTAGACTGTTCTCAGTGGTGGCAGATGGCAGAACAAGGAACAATGATCTCAAGTTGAAACATGGGAGGTTTAAGTTGAATATTGGGAAAAACTTTCTCGCTAGCAGGGTGGTAAAGCAGTGGAATGGGTTACCTAGAAAGGTGGTAGAATCTCCATCCTTGGAGGTTTTTAAGGGCCAGCTCAATAAAGCCTTGGCTGAGATGATTTAGTTGGGGATAGTCCTGCTTTGAGCAGGGGGGTTGGACTAGATGACATCCTGAGGTCCCTTCCAACTCTAATTTTCTATGATTCTATGAACCTTCTGACACCTAGCCATGTCTAGGAATGAGCTTATTGGGGCTGGGTGAAATATTTGTAATATTTGTTGGGCTTTTTTAACTGAAAGTGATTATTTTTGAGGTTATGAAGACTTTCAGTATTCCAGATTATTCAGAAGCCACTTAAATTGTTTTTGCTACCTGATTAGATCAGGTTTCCAGTGAATATGTTCATGATTACAAATGCAGAATTCCTTCTGCAGTATTGTCTTAAAATTCATTATTTTAGTTAGTTAATTTCCTAGAGTGAATTTGGGGAATGTACAGGGTTCACAAACAGGATTGAAATGAACTCATTTAAAAATTCTAATGAAATTCACCAAAATACGTTATTTTCAACCACTGCTACTAAACAAATATTGTTGGCTGTGATAAAGCTGGCTTACAATATCCTTTCACATATAATTTGAGTGTATCAATTCTGTTTTTTTTTTCTTTTTGTTTTGTTTTGATTTGCGTTTAATAATATTGTTCCCATGATGGTCACACCGTAAGAGAAAGTATGACTTTGAATAGGGTGGAGCATGGGGGGTTGGGAAACTCTTGTAAGGTTTCTGTGGAAAAGTGACTGGTTTGCTTGTTTGTAGCCTTTCAGAGTTACTTTGCACTCTGCCCCAATCCAGCAAACCACATAAATGTTCAGCTTTAACCATGAAGACTTGTTGGTGAGACTACTCTACTCCATATTTAAAGCTAACAATAAAACTTAAGTGTATTCTGGATAAAGCATTTATTCAGCATCTACTCTATACAAAGATGCAGACCTGGGACAGGTCCCCCATCTTTGAAGGACATGGAATGTAACTGCAGACATCTCAGCCTAGCTACCTTACTTGGCAGGTAGAGGAATGCATGTGGACATGTCTATAAATGTGCATGGTCTATATCTATTGCTGTACTACTGCTTGTCTCTCCTATCACTGGCCAAATTAAAAACAAACAAACGTGCTATGGCAATTTCACTACAATTTTGAATACACAGAACTGTGAATTCAAGACTTTATTGAGATACTCCAGAAGCAAATTCCACAAAATGATCTGTAGAAAAATACCCCTGAAATTTCAACTCCTCCCTACCAAAAAATTGAAGTATTGTAAGCTATCCAAAATTGTCTAAATTTCAACCACTCAGTATTATTCTTCAGGTCAATTCTGTTCATTTATTCTTCAGTGAATTAACAGCATTATTTCAATAACCAGTGTTGTTCCTTTTTCCCCCCATTCATTTAAATTTAGGAGGAAATTACTACCTGTAGGATATTTTATTTACATATGGCAGGAAGATTTTTTAAAGTTATCTGTGCTTTTATATTTATTATGCTACACTGTTAGAGTATTAACTATAACTTATTAGAAATTAAGTATTGTGTCTTTATGATCATAGCATAGCATGATAGTTGATTCTGATTCAGAGTCTATTGAGGTCAATGGTAAGACTCCCTTTTTCTAGTCTGGTAAAGGAATGTACAACATTTCAAAAATTGTATTAGAATGTTATAAGAAAGTCCGTGATTTCATCACCCTCATGGTCTAACTTGATAATACTTTTTCAATAGACATTCAAGAAATTTGATAAATTGTACATGCACCATGCAATGAAGAGCTTCTGTAAGAAATAAAATCACAAATGCTAACATTCATTTTAAAATCTATTCTTTATTAACTCTTCAATATCACGTAAGAAGCTCAGACTAATTTTATCCATTCTTTATAATTTTGCCTTGACCCAAAAACATCCTAAGTTTAACTAACGCATGATAATAAAGTCTGATTTAATTAAACCATTTTTTCCTCACTGGGAAAATTTTAGTAGTTATCGATGTACATTCAGGCCACCAAAAATATTGATAGCCATTCCCTAATAGTCTTTATCAAAGTCATGCCAAGCAGGTGGCTTGGTTTCCACAGGAAATTTAAAAGTTAAAACTGATGTGGACAGGGTGTTGTTTGCAGCTTAGTATTGTTGCCAACAAAGGTTGGGGCCAAATGCTTTAGAGTTTAAGGGGCAGGCAGTTCATAGTGGCATGAAAAATTTCTAGGCTTCATCATCTGCATTTGACAGGATTTCTGTAGACAAGGCATATATCATTATATCGATTATTTTCTTCATTGGCTTCCCACATTCAAAACCTACTGAAGTCAATGGTTATCTTTCTCATTTACTTCACTGGACTTTGAATCAGGCTTAAGATGTGCAATTGTGTAATACTTGTAGATTTACACTATGGTCTCTTTGTCACAAGGCAGTGACATTTTCCAAAAAGAGGATACATACAAAAAGAAAACATCATTTTTTTGTGAATTTGATGGAATTTTATTAATTTAGAAAAATATGGAAAGGTAACTTCAGGGGGCAAGCAGGGCATCAAGTCCAAGCATCAGTTCAGAGAGGGTGCCATAATGACAGTCCCCAGGAAGCCCATGCCACCACAGCAACCTGTATTCAGGGAGCTTGACCTGAGGCAGCAGCAGTCCATGCCACTGCCACAGCCGTCTGTGTGAGGAGGTAAGTGTTTACTCCCCACTGTACCTCCCCAGAAGCACCCAGGGTACAAAAAAATTAAGTTCACCTCTAGAAAAATACACTAATTTAGTAGTGGAACTAATGATTTTCAATTTTTTAAATTTATTTATAATGGATAGATATGACCTCAGATTAGGAGCAGCACTAGATTCTATAGTTTTTGTTTAATTTTAGATTTATACTTTTTTTTTTCCAGATATGATTATCTTTTTGACAATAGGTGGCACTCTACCTTAAAAGACTGTAAGGCTAGGTACAGACATTCAAAAAGCCTGACACGGAGCAATCTAAGTGACATAGTTTTCTGCAAGTGGTACAGCTTGGATTGGTAGCGAACAGAACAGACATTCTCCCTTTGGTGGGGGCAGCAAATGTTAGACCAGATACAGCCATTTTTAAACTAGTCTGTGTAAACTGAATTTCTGTTCTGTTACAGGTATTACTTGTACTGTTGTTCAGATCACTTGTACCGCTAAAAATGTAAAGTGTATACCCAGCCTAAGTGTGTTACCATGTTGTCCCAGGGGAAGGACCCCTGAAAAGAAGAAACACTAACTTCCTGGAGGGAAGAGTGAGCCGCGCCAAGGAGAACCACTGGCGTGGTTCATCAGCCACTTCTCTTGCCAGCTGGTGGTGGTGCCGGCGGATGACATCATAAAAAACCACTGCCCGGCGGATTTAAAAGCTGGCGGTGGGAAAGCAGTGGCAGAGGAGACTGGGAAGCTGAGGGGGTGAAGGTGCTCCCCAGCCAACGTTCCAGGGAAGCCAACAGCCCCAGCAGGGGTGAGACAGAGATCCCTTAAAAGGGGCTTGCCCCACACCGATGGGTCCCACTACATTGACAGGCAGGACAGCCAAGAAAGAGAGGGACAAAATCGGGGGACCAGAGATGGTCTAAGACGGCAGACCTGTGAGTAGGGTGGGCAGAAGTCTACACCTAGACTCTTTCGGTTTTTTTTCTCATTTTTTTTCTGTTCTTGACCTATCCTATCTTTGAGGGTGCACAGAGGGCACCCTCCCCCCACCCCTGAAAGACCCTCCACAAGTCCAGGGCCATGGAGAAAGATTGAGGCCAGTTTGGGCAAGAGCCTCAGAGGAGGGGCAAGAGCAAAAAGGGAGATAATTGTATGCCCCGCAATTGTCGGGAGTAGCTGAGCCAAGGAGCAGGCCGAAGACCCATCATCCAGCAGCCTGGAAGGTTGGCACTTGGTTGGGGTGTAGGGGAAGTGGAGCCCCAAGAACACCTCTGGTGAGGGATACCAGGAGTAGCAAGAAACCCCAGGAGGAACCCCACTCCAGGAACATATAGAGTCAACCCGCAGCAGGCGACTGTCAGGACTCCCCTCAGGGTGGAGCGTTGCCTGACACTAAGTTCCGGGGACACACCCCTCAGACGGGGCCAGGAGAACATTGAAGGCTGCCTGTGATCACCTATTCAAAGTCCGATGGGGGCACATGTATTACTGCTTTTCTAGAAAGCTCTAGATATTACCCATCAGTTTTCTTGCATAAGAATGGACTATTATCAAAGGAAATACTTTCTTAAAAAGAAAAGAAAAGAATGTATGCAGAATTTAATATGTTGTTTTACTGAGTGGTATAGAATGAAAATCTTATTACTAATTTGTAGAATTTGGCATTTGGCCCACAAAACTGAAAGCAGAACTCATAAATCAATAGAGTTAAGCAAAATTAAATCATGGAGAACTTTCCTTGGATGCTGGATTTGTACCAGATCTCTGAGATGTGCATTATGTGTTCTGTGTATAATACCATTAGGAAGCAAAAATAATTATCCCTGAAAACTGGACTTAAATAATGTTAAATTTGTGAATTAAACCAATACAAGCAAGGAAATTTAAAGTTAAAATCAATATACTATCCTCAAATCATTCTGTTCAATATCAGAAAGTGTAAGGTTATCCACTTACTGAAAGCACATCTAAAAATGTGGATACTTGCTAGACAGAAAGGAGCTTAGGGCAACTTGAAACAGGAAAGCTAGTTATGGAAACGGGTAGGGGAATGGAAGCACCAAGAAATCAGATAAAATCACTGGGTATAGAGACATACAGTAGTTGAATCCTGCCACCTGGATTGATTCTTTCCATTTTTGACCACTGTATTTTAAATAATGAGCTCCAAAGGACTCTATGAGCATTAAGGTTTGTGAAACACAACCTTCAGAAGATGTCAATTCTCAAAAAAAATAGGGAAACTTCCTTTCAGTTTCTTGTTAGAACTGCAGTGTCCAAAAAGAGCACCCAGGAGGCTTTCAGGTCAGGCCTTGTGTCTCTGTCCAGCTTTTTGTTACTGATGTCTTTTTGATAATATACTGTATAGCTATTCCATGATAAATAATAACACCAAATTACTTATTTTGCTGTGTTTCAAATGAAGCTTTGCTAATGTCATACACAGTGTTTGGTGAATCGGAACAGTACCCCTCAAATGAAATAAAACCTTCCTGTTCACGTTTAGTCTGTAGTCATTTACCATACATAATATAATTAGGAAGTAAGAAAAACAAAGCTAGAAATGGGACACAGATATAACAAGCTTGCCAGGGCTTTATAAATATCAAGGAAAAAATGAAATTGTGATAAATCAAACTAAAGTAATGGAGAAACAAAGCAAAAATATGGTAATATCACTTTTACATCAGACAAACTAATACTTCATGTTCTATGTTATAGAAAAATATTTAAGAAAATATATATATTGGTTTTTTTACACCCCAAATATTGTTGGAGATAATTTAACATTTTGGAAAGAAAAAAATAGAAAATAATTTTGAAATATTTTTTTCTCCAACACAATTAACTCCTACTTCTTGTATATACTATTACAGTATAATGACACCTACAGGTCAGTTTAGGCATCACTGCAACTATCAGTTCAAATTAATTATAATTTGCTTAAATATTCAATTCACGTAAAACTATATTTTTTTGTAAGGGGGTAAAGTAAGTGTACTAAGCAAGGAGAAATTCCTTTTTACATTTTTTTCTTAATTTCCTTATCAGTTTTCAGAGTCAAAAGTGCATGTTCATCTAAACCCTGATCCTGAATTCTAATATGCATGTGGTCTGATGAGCCGCCAACAATCTTGTTTTGACTTGCAGTGCTCACATATTTTGTAAATTACAAGACTGGGTCTCTAGAATGTTGTATAATGTTGAGATCATAGGCCAAAAGCCCTGGTGACATAACTCCCATGAAGCCTGTGCCTGTGTTACTTGGCCATCTGTCTACATAAGGAGGTTTCAAATATTTAATTACTGAGGTCAAACCGGGGCTGCAGGAACACACTGATACCAATTCTGTAAAGATTTGTGCACTGAGGGTTTCCTCCTTGAAGATGCTAATCCTGTAAATTGCTTGAGCCTTGATTCAGTAAAACACCATACATCATACTTAAGAATGCCAGCAATCCTTTAGTAGGATTACCTATATGTTTAAATATATTTTTCAAGTCCTTGTCTAGATCAGGGCCAGAGAACTTCACACCTTCTAGGTCTGAGCTCTTATCAAAAAGATCAGTAATATGCCATAACAAGCATGTGTTTGTAGGACTTGAATACTTGAGGAAAAAAAGTATGTGGACTGAACATACCTTGAGTAGTCTTATTGAGAATTCTCATGCATGTAAGCTTAATGTCTACATCGGTGTTTGAAAGACTAAGGGCAAGACTGGGTTTTATGCATGTGACAGTTCTGCCACAGGTCCAGTTGAAAACAGTAGAAGTCCAATAATGTAGGGAGGGATGAATAAGCAAGGGTGTGTGTTTGTGCCTGCACCAGAATGGTTTGGAGGCAATTCACCTTTCTGTCCCCTCTTCTTCCTGTACTTTCCAGCTCCATCTCTAACAGAATGTGTTAGTGAGTGAAGGGCATTCTGGGAAAGGTAGTTCTTTGAATCCCATGCTTCTGGGGGGGATATGTCAACCTAATTTTTTCCAGCCACCCCATTTTTTTTGCCTGCTTGACAGACATGGGTGTCTGTGGCAAAAAAATGAGGTAACATCTCCCCTCAGCAACAGTGAACTCAAATGCTGCTCCTATGCATTGCTTCCTGCTCCACCCGGAACCCTGCAAAGAAGGTGCAGGAGATGGGGGCAGGGGTGCCACCTGGGTGTAGCCCCGGCCAGTTCCTTCTAGTGCAAATATTCAGCTGAGTAAGTGTTGTTTTGGACAGAAGATTAGTATGATTACTTTCCAATGGAATTGTCGCAGAAGGATTGGATAGGAAGCACATTTCCAAACTTTCTGTCGATATCATTTGTATTAATTTACAATAATTGTATTATTTTAGTATAACTGTATGCAAAAGATACAGCTGATGATTGTCTGCCATTTTGTTTGTATTTTCATTTGGCAGACAGATTGAATTGAGGTGCAACATGAATTGGCATAGAATTTCTTATCTAACAATCATTCATATTTCTCCTTTAATCATCATTTAATTACTGTCTATATCACTCATTAATATGATCTTCTGTAGGTTTGTCTACACTGTTACGACCAATGAAGTTGCTTCCATCTGGTTTCATTTGGGCAGGCATAAAGCATGCCATCCCTTAGTGCAAATACCCAGTACTGCAGTAGTGTAGGCAACCTGCTGGGCCTAGTGATTATAATGTGGGTCTCATCAAATGTTGTAGAATTGGTATCTAAACCAGGCAAATCCCTCAGGCCAGTTTTTAAAGATATTTAGCTCCTTAAAGCACTAGGAGCCCAGTGAAGTAAACAAAGGCACAGAATCTGATCAAGTACCAACGACTTATTGAAATAAATGGAATTTAGAAACCTAACTTTCTTAGGGACTTAACTCCCATCAGGGACCTTATTGTATCTTGGGCACCTAAATACATTTGTAATCTCAGCCCTTCTTCCACTGAAGCCAGTGGAAATTTTGCCATTGACTTTATTGAAAGCAGAACCTGGTCCATGTACTATATTGTTTATTGGCTATAATAAAGTAAGATTAATTAAAATCATCCATTTAAAACTAGCATTAAATTCAGGGTGTATATGGAGACTATTAAGAAATAAAGTTTGATACATAGTTTTTGGCTGCAGAGATTAAAGCAGTCATTGACTGAAGTAAAGAAGACTAAGGAGTGAAAATTTAACCCAAGATTTACATACATACTTTTCCTAATTTTCTCAGAGTTAACATACTTTATTTCAAAACTCAAATCCCATCCTATGTTCTGTTGTATTCATTTTATTAGGATAAATAATAGAAATAGGGCCCATAGAACCAATGCTGTAAACATGACATTAAACAGATTTGGAGTTTTGAGTACAGAGACCTTGGGATGCTTACCTGTCAAGATAAACACAGTTGAAATTTTCTGTGAAAGTTACAGAAGAGAAGAAGCTTTATTGCTCACTTCTGAACTGTGACGTACCCACTCTCCTCTCTTTTTTAACACAAAAAGAAAAAGATAAAGATAGAAGGGAAAGAAAAAAATATAGTTAAGGGGTGGAAGGTACAAGTTCTTTTGATGTTCTCTGGATATAGGGCCATCTGGTCAGCCATAAATAGATGTTCTAGGTTGGCAGATCATCTCTGGCAGCTGTTGTTCTGGGATCTGGCTATCTTTCCAGTTCCAAGATGTCATCCTTTTAGTTTGGTCATGTTCTGCTACTCTACCTTTCTCAGGATGGACCACTCCCCATCACTGCTCCAGCTTCAGCAACAGTCAGGGTTTTTTGGCTCCTCGTCTGTCCTCTGGCTTCTACTACCTGCCCCTGTCCCAGAGGCAGTAAGGTAGAGTCCACAGTGCTGATAGAGCTTGCAGTTGTTGGGCTTTGTTATCTCATCATGACAAGCAGTACATTTGGTTTTAGAATCAGATGAAAAGCTGAGGTGGAAAGAGCAGTAGTACAAGAAAAGGTTAGTAAAAGATGGAAGGTTCTTGTTGGCGCAACCTTGATGATCAGATGTCACTATTAGGTTTGGGTATCACAAGGATGCAAGACAGAGGAACAAGGTCCTTGGACAGTCACACTGAAAGTGTGATTTTTGTTTCCTCCTCAGCAAGTCTCTCAGGGTGAGATTACACATTACATTTAGATCATGTTAAGAGCACTTAAAACTTGAATGATAACATAATTAAGGTGTATTAACTAGTGCAAAGTGCCTTTCAACATTTATACACATGCCTTTTCACGTTGCAATGTGCTAGAGATCTGATACGTTGGAGCAGACTCAATTAGATGAGTGTGCTCTGCATGTGAGCTAACAGGAATTGCGCTGTCACGTCCAGTTGTATAAGTGGAGAAATGCACGTCAGTGTGCAGAGAATGGCAGTGGTGCACTTTTGAGCTAAAATACCGTTGGTGTGTTTTAGTTCAAAAGCACACACCTGCCATTTTCTCAGCACTAATGTGCATTTTGCCATTTACACAAATGCATGCACCACAGCGCCAGGTGCTTTTAAAAGTGTGTGGCACTGTGGTAGAAGCATGTGTACAAATGCCCTTTGAGGTGTCAAAGTTATGCCGCTTTGGGCCAGGATTATCCTTGAACTGGGATAATTAGTTTGAGTTAAATTAACTTCTGGGGATTCACCTGAAATAAAGCCAAATATTTGCAGTCCTCCAGTATCCTAGGAAGCACTGCTTTCCCAGATGGATTAGCTATCATCCAGGATTCTATAGTCCTGGACTGACAGCTGGGAACAGATATACAATAGATGGATAGGGATGGGTTGAGTGGGAAAGGAAGAAAAAAGGGGTGAAGCAGGGTAGGAGATCCAAGAGGAGCAGTGCATGAGGAAGGGATGAATGGGGCAGGAGTGGGTGGGTGGGAAGCTGCTGGGCTGCTGCCACCTCTAATCCCAGATCAATCCCCTGCCAACCCAGTTTCCCCCTCTGCCCCCCATCAGCCCCTCCATCTCTGCCCTGATCTGCCCAAAATTGGCAGAGATGCTGGAAGGAGTGGGGAAGGTCCCCTCTCCCTGTCTGCTCCTGGGGTCCCTGAAGACCATACTGCCACAGCACTTCCAGATCCAGCCCCTACCAGGCCCTGCAACCAAAGGGGAGGTAGGGACAATAGGGGTAGGGTTAGGGGGTCAAGGAGGTGCTAAGCAGCTATGGGGTTTAGTGGGGTTTGGTTTCTGGTGTGTGGGGGTGGCATAGACTTCAGGGAATCTGGGAACAGGGAAGGAGGGGGACCCCCTGCTTCCTCTGTTCCTCTGCCACAGCTCTTTGGCTTATTAGGGTGGCAGGATGGGGTGGGGTACCCAAAACACCCATTAGGTTTTCCAGGTGCTATCTACTGTCCTGTATATATTTAAGTTGATACTGTAGCCTCCATCTAAGACTACCTTAGTTTGGCACTGAGAAATCATGGGTTCAAGAAATACATTTTCAGTGTTAATGGGGACAAAGTGTTATTTGGCATAAGCATTCCAAAGGTTACAGTAGCCTCAAATGTATCACCAGATCCCCTGGCTATAGCTGGGGACTGTGTGAAAGAGCCTGACAGGAGAAACAGCAATTTTCCATTGCATCCTTCAAGATTTTTTCAGAAGGGGAGTGAACAGAGCCATGGTTAAACACCCCCTG
>NW_017729005.1:13487209-13501107 GCF_001723915.1 Gavialis gangeticus
GGATGGGGTGGGGGGGTGAACTATGAGTGGAGGGGGAAATCTGGGGTCGATGGGTGGGGGAAGTGGGGTTATTTGGAGGGCATAGGGGGTGATCCAAGCAGTATGAGGGTGCCTATCTCTACTTCCTCCCTGCCCTATACTGTGGCTAGAGGGCTGGCAAGCAGGACAGGCATGAGGACTTGAATCCCCTAACCTTGCCCCTGCTCACCAGCCCTCTAGTGGCAGGTCTCATCAGTGCACATTAGAGATGGTATGAACCTGAATGTGTGACTAGTCACTAGCACTAGTTAACTTTAACAGAGACTAACATTCCTTAGAATTAGCACTTGCTAACATGTAATCCCACCTTCATATAATCATTCTCTAAAGACTCTTTTTTATTATTATTATTCTTAAAGGAGCCCCAAAAGGAAGAATGGCAGAATAGATACTCTTCTTATTACTTTGTTCACCAGTAAGACCTAATTTTTAATATACCAGTTTTTTGATCCTTTGATCCTGGTCCCATACAATTCTTTGTACTAAGTCCTATGCCTACATCTGTTTGGACTACTTCAGCTCTTCACCTATCTTCTGATGTTTTCTCATCACCATTTCTTGTTAAGACTGATTGAAGCATTTTAGAAATCTCTTTTCACTTTTCTGTGTTTGAGTTCACATCTGAGGTAGGACTCCAGGCCCTAGTTATTTCACCAGTTCTTTAGGTCATGTGTGAGATGGTATATCCTTACTTTGCATCATTGGGAAGCTGTTCACCAAAGTTGTCCTGCTAAGACTGAAGACCCTTGTGCACAGAGTCTACCCTGAGTCTCGATGTGGTTTCAGATCTGGTAGATCCATGACAGATCCTGTTTCCTTGAGGCAGCTACAAGAAAAGTGCTGCAAACAAAGGAAATCTCTGTACATAGCATTTATCTATCTCATCAGAGCTTTTGATCTTGTCAGCAGAGATGGTTTATTCTGAACCCCAAAGAAGATTGGCTGCTCTTCTAAACTCCTGAGCATCATCAAGTCCTTCCACATCAGTATGCCTGGAACAGTGCAGTTTGATCCCCATGTTCAGAAGAATTTGAAATCAAGAGTGGTGTCAAACAGGGCTGTCTCCTACCTTCATTGCTTTTTGGGATTTTCTTTGCTGTCCTAATTAAATATGCATTCAGTGGCTGTTCAGAAGGAACCTTTGGACCAGATCCGATGGGAAACTTTAACCATTTTTTGTCTCAAAGTGAAAACAAAAACTCAAGAAGGTCTTATCCCTGAAATGCTCTTTGCTGATGATGCAGCAATTGTTAGTCCTTCAGAAAGAGGACTGTAAAGTCTCATAAACTGCCTTTCTCATGCTTGTGATGATTTTGGTCTGACAATTAGCTTAAAGAAGACAGTAGTCATGGGTCAACAAGTTGACCGCCATCCAAAAGTTAGAATAAATGATGGAAGTCTGGAAGTAGTTGAAAAAATGACTTACTTGGGCTTCACTGTCTCACAAAATCTTGACTTGGAAGCCAAAATTAATTCTTACATTGGAAAAGCAAGCAAGTCAAAGGCTGAACTTCAAAAGAGAGTTTAGAAAAACAGAGTGCTTACTGTCAACAAAGATGTCCATCTACAGTGCTTGTGTACTTAACTCCCTATTGTATGGCAGCAAAATGTGGACTACTTATGCCAAGAAAGAAAGAAAACTGAATAGTTTCCATTGCCAATGTCTTTGCCATATCTTGGGCATAACATGGCATGACAAAATCTCCAACTCCACTGTTGTGGAACGGGACAAGATACCCAGTATGTTTGGCTCCTGAGACAGAGACACTTCTGTTGGTTAGGACATGTGAATTGTATGAGTGATGGCCAAATCCCCAAGGACATACTCTATGGTGAGCTGACCACTGTCACACATCAACTTGGATGGCCCAAACTCCATTTTGTCAATGTCTGCAAGAAAGACCTTCATTAGCTGCGCATTGATGGCCAATGCTGGGAATCAGTTGCTTTGGACTGTTGTGAGTGGAAAGCTGCCATGAAGGAGGTCCTACATTGCTATAAGAAGAGAGTCAGTGATGATGAGCTAGAGAAGAAGTGTCAGAGGCAGGCAAAACAAAACAGTACTCGGCATGCCAGTTCAAGCTCAACTGAGTTTGTATGTGCAACTTGATGGACGGTCTGCCTGTCGCGCATCAGGCTCCTCAGCCAATCAAGAAGTTGTGGTGATACCCAGTAACCTACCAAGGGCACAATCCCCATGGTCTAATGGCTGGCAATGATGAATGATTAAGGTCACATTTTTATTACTTCTGCAGTTGTTCAATTTTAATATTGTATTTCTGAATGAACAGCTTATAAACTGTGTAACTAACCAAATAGTAAAACATTTATGTCAAGTAGAGAGACACTGTAATAAAATTGAAAATATTGCACAATAAAATATCTGAACACTAAATATAATGCTATTATACTATTGGCTCTATTGTGTTGTCCAGAAAAATATCCCTCACACAAAGAGTATGCAATGTCATTCAAGTTACTATCTCTAATGAATTTCTGTTCACTACTTTGAACATGAAAGCACTACCTAGTAAGTTGTACAAATTTAAAAGTAATGTATGGTTCTAGCTATGCTGTCTTTCATTTTGACAACAAAAACTGAAAAGTTACTGTACAAGATCTTGTAAACTAATTTTAATAATCTCTTTGGGGGCTACTACCTAACTTCTAAAATAGATACTAAGTTTCCTAGGACAAATTATGCACACTAACTAGGCTTAGCAGTAGGCTGTAATTACTTATGCTAATACCCATTTGAGTGCACATTAGATGGATACACAGGTGTGTATGAGTCTCAGCTTGAGTCTCTCACCATATGCATCCTTTTGGAGTCATCCTAGAGCATCAGATGCATCCAAAATTCTGAAGATGTCCATAAGCATTAGAACATTATAAAAAATATTTGTAGAATATTTTGAAATGAAAGAATGTTCCTTACATTGGAAAACCTCTGTGTTGTTACTTTCCGGGTTTGATCTATTTCCGGATCTATGACTAGACCTGAAGAAGAACATCTTTCATTCAAAAGATTGTCTAACTCTTTCCCAATTATGCAGCTGGTCCAATGAAAGATATCAACCAAAGAGATTCTTGCCTCTCACATTAATTCCTGTACCATCATGGCTACAACAGCACTCTAACACTAGTCTATTAAACACTTTATGAGCACAAACAACTGCAAAAGAACAAACCTAGTCTACACTAGTTAACCTGAATATTCTCATATGTTGAGCGTAAATTTTAAATTCATATTTCTTGACTACCCAGAAGAGCTTGTAGACTCTCTATCACTGGAAGTTTTTAAATGTAGGTGAGACAAATGTCTGTCTGGGATGGCTTAGACAGAAATGATCTTTCCCATAAGCAGGGGGTTTGATTAAGTGACCTCTTAAAATGCATTTCAGCTCTATTTTTCTATGAATTCTATAATTCTGATTTTTCTATGATTCTTTCCTTTGAAAATGTTACCCTTGTTGCTGGTTAACTGAATAACTAACTAATCAGGGAAATGATGTAATACAGGGCTGCCCAACTGATGTCCTGTGAGCTGCATGCAGCCAATGGGGGATTAATTTGTGACCCCATGGGCTCCCACTTGGCTGCCACTCCCCTCTACTGCTCCAGCTTCAGCAACAGCCAGGGTTTTTTGGCTCTTCCTCTCTCCTCTGGATTCTGCTACCTGTCCCTATCCCAGTAAGGCAGCAAGGTAGAGTCCACAGTGCTGGTAGAGCCTGTGGCTAAAAAACTGAGCGTGGCTCCCAGGATGCCCACATGGTGCTGTGATGGGGATACCTGCATGGCATGGTGCCTGTGGCATGCAGCCCAGGGGGCCCATTACTTATGCCGGTGTGGCCCACATAGTGTGCAACCCATGCAGCATGCAGCCTCTGGTGCTTTGAAATTAGAAAGCCCTGATATGATACTGTGTGTCATTTCTGTTTGGATGTGAATGTTGAATACAAGGTATGTGTGAATACAAATGGTGTCCAGGAATTATCTGCTGAAGGAATTTAGGAATCAATTTTGAGAAAAAACTAAATTATAGAATTTTTTAGTATATTAGTGATGAGAAAAATAAGTTTAAAATTACATATTTCTAATTCATTGAACTCTACACTCCAGTACAAAAAGTAGAGTTAAAGTTCTGAATGACTCATTTCAGAAGATCACTCAGATTAGTTTGTTGAGGACTTGGGTACCAATCATACAAAGTACTTAGGTAGAATCTCATCTTTACATATAATTAACTTTCCATTAATTTCAGTGGGATTACATGGACATTTATAGCTCAGTATGTGCTTAAGTGCACACCCAGGATTCAGAAACTTGCAGGATTACGCTGCTAGAGTGAATTTTCCCATTCAAACTTGAAATAAAAATTAAAAGCTAGATTTTCCAACCCTGTTCAGGGACCTACAGAGGTCATCTGGTCCAATCCTCTTGTCTGAGACAGAATCATCCCTATTCAAACCATCCTATACAGATCTATTTATTATCTAACCTATTAGCAAACTACAGAGTCAGCCCTGACACAACCAGAACCTATAACACCCTAATCTACCACCCTAATTTGCCTAATCTCCAGATTAAACAGGGGGACCTCATCAGCCAATAACCTGCAGCTGCAAAAGTTGTTAAAATCAAGAGATCCAAGGAAGAGGGCCTTCCTGCCAGTATAGAGGAAGGCAAAACCCTTTACGGACAGGGGTAGCATTGGGGGGGGGAGGGGTTGGAAGGCCTATAGCCACCCCAAAATTCACCTTAGCCCCACCTTAGCCACCCTTCCCAGTGCTGCCACCCGGTCCAAGCCCCCCACATCCCTCCTGGGCCACTGTCACCCACCCCACACAGCTGAGCCTGCCCTGCTCCCACCCACAGTCCACAGAGGCATGGCACTCCTGGCCCAGCCCCAACCAATCTGTTTGCATATGATATACATTTTTATTCTCCTTTTGCAGATAACATAGATAAAATACATGTTTAAATGTGTATTGTTAAAAAAATGAATAAGTATATTTGGCCAGAAGATGTATATATAGCACAGCCCCAACATTTTTTTTATCTAGTCCACCTCAGCCCCCCCAACAGGAAGAGGCTGGCACGACCCCTGCTTATGGACTGTACAGATCTGACCATGGGGTAAAATTCCTTCCTGACTCCAAATATGGTGATTGGTCTGACCCTGGGCACAGTGGCAAGACCCCCTAGATAGAAACTTCTAGGTTTAAGTCCCAACAGGAGCACTGGCACAAAATCCCCAGCCTTTGCTGCACCCAGCACCCAATACTTCTTGAGGAACCATGCCCCGCTCCTGCCCTCCCCTTCCTGAGGCATAGATTCATAAATGGTAAGCCCAGAAGGGACCTTGGATTATCATCGGATCCAGCCCCCTGCAATCAGCAGGAAAGATAACTGAGGGTCAGGCATGAACGCCTCGTGCCTCCTGAGTCTGGGGGGGCATGGCAACTTCTCATAGGTGGCAGGGCATGGCAGTGGTGAGTGGGGACTGCCCACAGGTGGCCGCAGCAGTCTCAGAGGTGGTGGTGAGGTGGCAAGCACCAAGTGGTGATCAGCGACTGCCCACAGATGCTGCCAGCAGCATTGGTGATGGGGGAGGGGGAGTGGCAACTGCCTGCAGGTGGCCAATCTCAGGGGGGCCCGGCTAATTTCAGGGAGTGCATGTGCACCTGCGTGCACCCCCTGCATATCAGCAATGGGGTCAGGTGATCCCAGCAAGGTGACTGTCTAGTCTCCTTTTGAAGATTTCCAGGGTAGGTGACTGCATCACCTCTGGAGGGAGCTTATTCCACAGTCTGGCCACCCTGACCGTGAAGAAGTTTTTTTTTTATATTAAGCCTGAATCGCTCTTCCAGGAGCTTGTAGCCATTACTCCTAGTTTTCCCCCTGGGTGCCCTGGTGAACAGTTGCTCACCAAGCCATTAATGTACTCCCCTAGTGTAGCAGTAAGCTGCTACCAGGTCCCCTCTTGGCCCCATGTGGCAACCAGGAAAACCCAGAACCCTGGGAAATATCGATAGTAGAACATAGGCATAACTACTTCTGGATCATACCTGACCAGTGCCTGTCCAACTTCTTGTTGAACATCTCCAATGATGGAGAGTACACAACTTCCCCATGTAGTCTGTTTCACTGCCTCACTGTTATAACTATAAAGATGCATTTTTCCCGATATCTATGAAATGGTCTTAGCTGTGGTGCATAAAGACATATCAGGTGATGTAGGTATGGCTAGGGGGTGTTCCTTCACCACATCCCCCTGTGCCAACAGTATAGGGGTCATAAGTGAACTACTCCTACTCCTATTTTGAATTGTTCTTAAGTTGTAATCCTGGCCCATGCGGCTTGTTTTTAGCTAGTGTATCGTAGAGAAGATCCAAGGCACAGAAACCACAGAACTGAATGAATACAAAGGCAAATTTTTAGAATTTTTGCAGTCCTCTGCCTGAGACCTGTGTAAGTATACATTTCAGCTGAATTCCAGGATCAACTTTCCTTTTAACATTGCATTTCTAGTAAATGAGGACTGCTGCTTCTGTGATTCCTTTAAAATCAAAGAATTCACAGATGACAGTGCATTCCTGTCCATTTTGATAAAGTAGATTAGGCTCAGGGTAGAAATCTCTTAAAGCCATTTTAACTCAAAATACGAATTCCTTGAAAATTGGCTTTATAGTATGAAAGTTGACACAATCTTCAATGCCATAAAAGACGACAAAAATGTGGTAAATTGGCAATGTATTTTGAACTATCTGTATTGCTATTCTGGCAGAAATTGTGAATGTATGGATGAAAATGATTTATACAAAGCCTTTTTATTACTTTAATTTTGTTCAGTGTTCAGAGCAAAAATAGTGAATTACACGCATGTTCTGAACCAAATTCTGTAGCTATATCAAAGCTTCCTACATGGCAGTAAATTCCACTGTATGTAAGAAACTTTTCCTTAAAATCAAATCAAGAATGTGCAAACTGTTATGCATAATAAAGACTAAGATATTAAATGTAACCTGACTAGGGAACAGATTATATTATAATCAGGATTTTATGAGACTTATGTAATTACTACAAGGTTAGAAATTTCATATAAAACGTATTCTACATGTATTGTCCTTGATCCTACATTCAGATCCCCAGTTGATGCCTATATCTATGTGTATGGGCATGTGTTCATTTGCAGTGCTACAAAAATGTAGGCTTTTGTGGGCGTATGAGTCTTCAAGCCTCTTGGCTGGAGAGCTACAAAGTTGCCTCTAGTGAGCGGGTGATACTGGGCTCCTCATTTGTTCCTTCCACCCCAGAGAAGCCCATCAATGATGCAGTTACTGCTTGCAAGCTCACGACCTCTCTCCATGGTTTCAGCGTAACTGCCAGAGACAAAAGTAGCACCAAGTAACCTTTGAGTTTCTTCCTGGATTTTAGCAGCATCTTGAGTATTGTAACCTGCAACCTCTCAGAAGAGCTTTTTTGCTTGTCAAAGACAAGCAGGTGAAAGGTTCAACAACCAAGCACCTTATATGCTGCTGCTAAGCCAACAGAACATACTCTTCACTCCATACCAGGGGCGGGCAATTATTTCAGGTGGAGGGCTGCTTACCCAGTTTTGGCAAGTTGTCAAGGGCCGCATGGGTAGCCCCGCCCCTTGACAGGTGCCCCGCCCCCTGGTCACCATCTTGGGACCAATGTCTCAGGGCCAGCGCCGGTGGGGCCCAGAGCAGGGCGCAGGCTGGTAGGGCTCTGTGGAGCTGGGTTGGGCTGCACCAGCAGAGAGAGTGGGGAGCTGGCCTGGCTCCATAGAGCCCCTGCCAGCCGGGACCCTGTACTTCTGCTGCCCTGCTCTGGGCCCCACTGGTGCTGGCCCCGGGACACTGGTGTGGACCCTGCTCACTCCCAGTGCCCTCCAGCCCTGTGGTACAGGTGGGGGGCAGCGTGCACCCCTGACACCCTGCTCCGTGGCAATGAATGAGCTGGTACTGAGCACGGGGAAAAGAAGCCCCTGCCCTGCCCTGTGGCCAGCGCTCCCTGCTGCAGCCACTCACAGCCCATGCAGGGCTGTCCTGAGCAGGCACAGGTGGTGGCCAGGGCAGACAGGCAGCAGATGTTTGCAGCTGGCCCAGGTTCTGGGTAGCTACCAACGGCTACAGAGCCTGGGCTGGGGGGCAGGAACTTTGGGTGGGGGGGCAAAGGAAAGCAGGGCTGGGGCAAAGGGTCACAAGCAGGGCATCCTGCCATGTACCCCTTGCCCTCATTTTGTTTTGAGCATGCACAGGCAGCCCCGTGCGGGCTGCGAGTGGCTGCAGCAGGGAGTGCCGGCCATGGGGCGGGCAACAGGCTGCTTTTCCCTGTGCTCCTTCCTTGCCCTCCCCCCATCCCTTACCTGAGGTTCCTGCGCCGGGGCAGCCACATGGTCCCAGGCCAGAAGCCCCTCCTGGGGCTTCCGGCTGTGGGGGGCAGGGCCAGGGAGGCCCTGCTGTTGTGGGAGCTTGCTGGGCTTCCCCTGGGTCCTACTGCTCCTGGATCCTATCATTTTTGACAGGAACCAAAGACAGAGAAATATTAATTTTCTAAATTTTTTAGGGGCCCTGCAGGCCAGGTAGAATGGCCTCATGGGCTGCATTTGGCCTGTGGGTTGTATTTTGCCCACCCCTGCTCCATACCATCTGAAAAAGTCTGCATACAGCCCATTAAAGCCAATAGAAGTTGGAGCATGACTTAAATACTCATTTGAATCCTTAATTTCACTTATTTGATATCACTTTGTCACCTCCCTTCACCTTTCTATCTTCACGCCCTACCCTTCTTCCTATGAAGGGTATGAAAAGAGTATAATGTCTCTTTTCCTGTGCCAGATGTTCTTACTATTTTCTATTACATCCTCCCTGCAAACTCACTTTGTCCACCTTCCTTTCTGTGTTTTATTTCTCCACCTATGATATCAAATACTCTCTGTTCTTCTATTTATAAATTCCTGAACTTACATGATTTGTTCTGTATATAATATTACTCATTTTTATTTGTTGTAATATGTATCCCGTCTTTTCCCATCCACTTACTCTGTCTCTTCATTTTGATATGTATATTCAAGTACATGTCTTTTAAGAAGAAAATCCTTCTAAAGTGTGATTCGAAATCATGTTTTGTATGATTATTATTCTTAATAATTATAAGAAGAACAAGAAGAACAAAGGAGATTCATTTAAGTCAGTTGCCAAGGTATATTATTTCTACCAAATACAAAAGTGATAAGCTGTCCTGATGCTGACTTATCCAAACCAGTCTTAATGGCCTCATGAGAAAGAGAAATAATAAAGCTGTTATTAAGAAAGGAAAGCAGTTGATGAGTTGGAGAAGATTGAGTAGCTGATCAATCGGTATTAAAGCTGAACTCTTGCTGAGCTCAGGTTACTCTCTACTGTTCCTTAATTGACTAGGCTGTTTTCTTCTGTAGTACACATAGTGCAGACAGTTTTTCACGTACAAAAGGTAGGCTACTGTCATGTAATACAAGTGTAGAGAAATATATACTGAACTTACATAAATGGGAAACACAAATATTTGGAAATGTGTATTCAAAGGAAACTAATTTAAAGACCAGGAAGCAAATGGAAAGACTCCCTCTGATTCCACTGGCTTTGGACAGGCCTCTGCCTTGTGCTAAATTGTAAGGCAAGGGTTTTTTTCCCCCCATGTTAAATTGCGGGGGGGACCCCACATCTAATTGTGTAAATATGGTATGCTATGCACTGCTTCTCCCTTTCTCTTCTCCTCTGTTGCACTCTTTTTGTTTTGTGCTGGCAGTTTCCATCCCTGATGCAGCCTTGGCATGGAGCATGGCTCCAGCCTGGCCCCGTAACAACAGCAGTGGGAAGCAGGTGCTGCTGCTATGGGACCGGGCTGGAACAGCAGTGCCAGTTCCATGTTGCTGCTATGGGGCTGGGCTGGAACAATGCTCCATGCTCCAGGCTGCAGTAGGGATGGAGATTTCCAGCATGGAGCAAAGGTAAAAGGGGGTGGAGGGGTAGGCAGGGGATAGAAGTGGCAAGAGACAGAAGGCTGCAGGGGACAGAAGCAGCATGGAGAGGGTTAAGAGGAGGGGTTAGAGGAAGGGGGAACTGGGGCAGCCGGATGCTGTGGAGGAGGCAGTAGGGGGGAAAGATGGTAGGGCAGGTGGGAGGGAAGTAATGGGGCAGGTAGTAGGCAGTAGTGGAGGGTGGTAGGGAGCAGGCAGCATACAGACAGTAGGACAGGCAGCAAGAGAAGCAGGCAGCTTTCCCCCTGCTGCCTGCCCTCCCCTCCCCCTGCACATACCCCCTATTGTGCCTGCCCCACACCACCTGCCCCTTTACTACACCCCCCATCACCTCAACCCCAATCTGCAGCAGCGGGGCAGGGGGTGGATAAATTTAAGATGATCCTCCAATAATTAGATTCCATACGTGGAGAATTATAATAAATTTATAAAACGTCCATGTCTAGAATCTAATTATTGGGGAGTCGTCCTACAGTCAAGGTCATCTTGTACCCTGGTAAATCTGGTGAAAATTCACATCCCTTGAAGTAAATGGGACTTTTGGAAGTGCAAGTTGCCCTATAATTTGGAGAATTCTTCCTGCTCTAGGGTATGCAGGAAAGAGTCTTTCCTTTCTTTCTTTTGGCAGCAAACAGACATGCTGTAGTAACTTTAATAACCCCATCTTAAAGCACCAATACTGGGATACTGAAATGTACCTACTCTTACAGTTAATTAACTTATTATTTCTTTCCCATTATTAGCCCATGTTGCCAATTTCACCTTCCTGAATGCATGCACAGATCTGACTGCAGTTTTTATAGAACGATTCAAATGAATCCTTGACAAACTGTGGAGCCAGCTGAAATGGTTTGGGCTATGCACTTTTTTTTCTTCCACTGAAAAATATAGACTCAAGTGGATTGAAACATGTGAGATCTGAACCAAAAAATCAACTATTCACATTGTTCTAGTTACAAGTCAATGTATGAGATGTAGCTTTAAATACATGAGCATATAGTTGTTGAGCGGTTTATGTAGAGCTCCATTTGCTGGGACATAGAGCTATGTAATATTATTAATATTATTATTAAAATGTGTAGGAACAGTGAAATTACTGGGCAAATGGTTTCTGAATTGCATTGTTTTTAACATAAAGTGGTTAATCTTGTCTCAATTTAAGATAATCCTTTTCTGCTCATGAACTCACAATATATAGACATGCTACAATCACTTTCTTTCTCATGAACATTAAATCTGTTAATCAAGGTACAAGGTGTCTATTTTAATAATAATAATATATTTTTGCCCCTTGATGTAGTATTTGTATGTCAAAAATAAATGTTAAGTTTTTTTACATAGTGTATGTAACACTATATATTTAAAATGGAGTAAAAATGCAGTTTTTATCAGAATGTTTTTTTAATTTCCATTTTGTTTAAAATATCTTGCAGATTAATTTTTAAACAACAAAAACTCTAAACAATGTGAAAGTTTTCATTTAGTTTATGTAATTTTTAATTTCAGTTTTAAAAACTAAAGCAATAAGTTTTGGATTTGAGAGCTCCCTCTTTGTTTCCCTGTCATAACATTCCTATCATTTTTTAAAAAGGTGGGAAAGAACAATGCAAGAGAAAGGAATGAAAAACAGCAAAATCCAAATCCCTGATTTTTTTTCCACTTTTGAAACTGAACTAAATAAACATTTCAATTAAACATTGAATACATTTTTCATTTTATTTTCTCAATAAAAAGTTGAACGTTTTGTCCAAATTGATTTTCTGTAAAACATTTTGATTTTGATTAACCTATATTTTTACTAAAGTGGCAATACATACTTTATAGTCATATTGCATTTTATTAAACATATCATAAACAATGCCTATAGGCATTTGAATTGTAAGTATTTTATCTCTTTAAAAAATGAAATTTATGTTCAAATATCTTGTATAAGTGTTTAAAGCTACTAGAAATTAAATGGTAATGATACATCAAGGATATGGTAAAGCCTATATATTTTTAAACTTGGTTATCAATATGCATACAGTCCTTTTTATCAAAGTTTAAGGGGTTTTGATACTTATTAAGATATGTATAGTTAAGTCCTCAAGGTGCAAGTTGCATTTGACATGTTGAGAATAATAATGACTGATGATTTCTTTGTAAAACAAAAATGCTGAGAAAGCTAACATTCACAAAGTTAATTGCAGTAGGCAAGTTATTTACACAATATGAGTGATACTAGACAATACAAATGTATTACAAATGTATATAGGAACAAAGTTCAGTTTTAGACTGAGACCTTCCTTTTGCTGACAGTAAGATTCATGTTAAATGTTAGATGCTCAGCTAACATCAATTGCCATATCTCTTGATGTAAATGGAATTATGCTAAATTATACTACCAGAGTACATTATGCATCTCCTATCAATTGTAATATATCACCAGTCACTATCTATTCTTGATATACTACCATGTTTGTATTTGTAAGCAGAAAGGTTTAGGTTGTCCTTAGCATGGGTTTTAAAAATTTATTTCTGTAGAGTGAAATGTCCTATTTAATTTTTTAATCATATTGCACACCTACCTAGACTTACATTCTTCATGTGACAGCACTACTTTGCATTTGTTTCTCTACTGTTCAGGGGGATGAAAAGAAGGTAATATGTGGAATGCTGATGGTGCTGTTAGTGCTGCACATTGGGAAGAATAATAAAAAACACAAGTGTTAAATAAGTGACACCTGGCTGGATGGCAGCAGTAAAGAGAAGGATCTAGGAGTCCTGGTGGATCATAGACTCAATATAAGTCTGCAGTATGATGTAGCTGTGCAGAAGGTGAATGCAGTTTGGGGCTGCATCAATAGGAATATTAGGTCCAAGACACAGGATGTAATAGTACTTCTTTACTTGCCAATGGTTAGGATTTATCTAGAGTATTGTGTTCAGTTTTGGACTCCACATTTTAAAAAGGACACAAAGAAGTGAAAAAGGGTCCAAAGGCCTGCGACAAAACTGATAAAGAGCTTGGAAGGGAAGTCATATGAGAAGAGCTTCAGCTTATGAAAAAGGTGCTTAAGAGTGGTCATGCTAGTAGTCTTCAAATATCTGAAGGGCTGCCATAAGGAAGAACAGCTTTTCTCTCTTACTGAAGCAGGCAGGATATGGATCAATGGGTTGAAGTTGCAACAAAGTAAGTTTAGATTAGATACCAGGAAAAATTTCTCTGTTCAGAATGTGAGGTAGTGGAATACACTGTCTAGTGAAGTTGTGGAATCTTTTTCATTGGAGATTCAGGAAGAGGTTGCATAAGTATTGGTCAAGGATGATATTTGAATATCTGTGCCTATGAAATACTATAAGTGTTTTTCATGCTTCTGGGCTTTACTGGTGTCGGGCAACATGGAGCTGGGAAGCCAAGCTCGTGGTGTTGGTCACGGTGGTGCGGCCAGGTGGTGGCAAATTGGATACGGACAGGTGGGAGTTTTGGCGATGCAGTCTGAGCGGCACGGGAAGCGTAATGGTTCCTTAAACAAGATGGAATTTATTTAACTTACGCTTAGATGCGTAGGAAACGATGTCTTCAGTTACAGTGAACAAACAGGTAAACAAACAAAGGGGTCTGTTGGCCCACAGGGTTCTCCAACAAGCCCTTGCTTTCTACCTCTGACGAGATAGGTGCGGCTGCCTGTTGGATAGTCCTAGGGCTGGTCAACAGCTCATAAATTGGTAACACACACAACAAACTGTAACGATGTGACGCCAGTCCAGTAAGGACAACGAAGAGCTGGAATGGTGTCCGAAGCAGAAGTCAGAAGCCGGTGAAACGAAG
>NW_017729005.1:13506107-13518217 GCF_001723915.1 Gavialis gangeticus
CTGGGTGCTGCATTTGGCTGGGAAACAATTTATTTTCTCATCTTGATGCTAGACATGAGGCTTTTTCTTTGGGGAGGGTTAGTAGTGCAGGGGGAGGGGAAGGGAGGGAGGGAGGGAGGGCAGGGACTTGGTTTACATTCCTCAGAAGCATTAGGTATAGCTTGCAGCCAAGGCAGGAGATTTTGACTAGGTTATGCCTGTGATCCTGCTGCGACTAAAACCCAGAGGTTCATGGCTAGAGGGTCTTGCCTCTACACTGATGGCTGCATTTGAGGTCAGGAAGGAATTTTGCCCCATAACCATATTGGTAAGGACTGTGGGGGTTCCTGCCTTTCTCTGTTGTAGAGGGCACAGCCCTCTCCCTGGGAGCTCTCAAGCATATTTAACAACTTTTGCAGCAGTAGGACACTGGGTGCCATTGTCCCTCTGATTTACTTGTGGTAGTTTGGTAAATAGGTTGGTAAATAATTTACACAAGGATTTGTATGGATGGCTTCATGGGGATGATCCTGCCTCAGGCAGAGAGTTGGACATGCTGACCTTCAGAAGTTCCTTCCAGTCCTACTTTCCTATGATCTTGTGAACTTTGAGTAAACAGACTTATATGTAATAACTAGAACACATGATAGTGTTAATGGGTTCTTCAGTTTTCAATCTCATATCTTAATATAAGAACTTTTATTTTTCTCATTGTCAAAAGAAGTAAGGTCTAAGATGGTAAGATGGTAATAAAAATCACTAATGCTGTGCTGGTTTTCCTTTAATGAGAACTTTGAAAAAATGATCAAACGTGTAAACTATAGTGAAGATATAATTACAGTAAGATATTCATCTTTTTTTATAGCTTTCTCCCTGTTGGCAGCTAATAGTACCAGACTCAAGTCAGATTATAGGAACCAGGCTGGGAAATCTTTACCATTCTCATAATCAGTACAAGAATATCCATAAAAATAAATTAGTGTTGCCATAGTATTATACCATATTTTCTTGCATAAATATACCATTGAATATAGGGCACATCTTGTTTTCAAAAGAAAAAGTATTTCCATAGTTAGGTCTGCAGAGAGCAGTGACAGAGCCTCATCTTCAGCTGGCTCATCCTTACATTCCTGATTAACTAAAAGCCTAGCTGATGCTGAAGACTGATTTCCATGGGTGGACCCAGTCATGGTAGACCCATGACTTGAAAATACCTAAAAAGCCGTAGAATAGGAGAAGAGCCCTGGCAGACAGGAACACTAATAGAATCATAGAAATCAAGGGCTGGAAGGGACCTCAAAACATCATTCAATCTAAGCCCCCTACTCTGGGCAGGAATACTGCTGAGATCAAATGATCCCAGTAAGGTGTTTGTCCAGTCTCTTTTTGAAGACTTCCGAGGTTGGAGACTGCACCACCTCCTTGGGAAATCTATTCCAGGTTCTGGCCACCCATACCATAAAGAAGTTGCTTCTTACATCCGACCTGAAACCATCTTCTAACAGTTTATGGCCATTGCTCCTTGTCCTCCCCTGGGGTGCCCTAGTGAACAGTTTTTCTCCCAGCTCCAGATATTCACCCTTTACATACTTATAATAGACAGCCACCAAGTCCCCCCTCAGTCTTCTCTTACCCAGGCTCAGCAGTCCTATATCCCTTAGTCTTTCCTCATAAGGTTTGTCCTCCAGGCTCTTAATGCTTCTTGTGGCCCTTCTCTGGACCCTTTCAAGATTCTCCACATCTTTTTTGAAGTGTGGCACTCAGAACCGGGCACAGTACTCCAGCTGTGGTCTCACCAATGCTGAGTAGAGGAAATATCACTTCCTTAGCCCAGCTCGCAATGCATCGGCTAATGCATCCCAGTATGCTACTAGCTCTGTTGACTACAGCATTGCACTGGCAGCTCATGTTCATCCTATGATCAGCCATAACTCTGAGATCCCTTTCAGCCATTGTGCTGGCCAGGACATCTCCTCTTAACCTATATTCATGCCACCGGTTACTTCTGCCCAGATGCAGCACTCTGTACTCATCCCTATTGAACTGCATCTGGTTCTGCTTCGCCCACCTTTCCAGCTTGTCCAGGTCTGCTTGGATCTGCATCCTATCCCCTAGCATGACTGCTTTTCCCTATAACTTAGTATCATCTGCAGACTTGGCCACTTTGCTTTCCACATCTTCATCTAAATCATTGATAAAGATGTTGAACAGTACAGGGCCAAGAACCAAACCCTGTGGGACACCACTGGCCACCTCCTACCAAGAGAGTACAGACCCGTCCACTAACACTCTCTGGGTTTAACCGCCTCAGCCAATTCTCAACCCACCTGACCATGAACTGTGCCAGGCCACAATCCCCCAGGTTTTTTTTTATAAGAGCATCATGGGAGACCATACCAAAGGACTTTTTAAAATCCAAGTATGTGACACCAACCACATCTCCCACATCTAAGTGGTTTGTTGCTTGTCCTAAGAAAGGTTCACTTGATTGGTGGAACATTAAGACCATTAAAAAGGAGAGATGATTGTTAACGACTCTGAAGAACAATGGACCATTATGTCAATTGAGTGTCTCAGCTGCCGGAATAGTAAATCAGAGCTGCTGCTCTGTAGAGCAGGACTCAAAAAAGGGGAGCTATCTTGAGCAGAAAATCAGCTTCCTTGCTTAGTATACATACCCCAGTTTTGGTGGGGGTGGGGGATGCTGATTTGTGGGGCGGATGTGTTGTATGCAAAGAAATATGGGAATTATTCCCTATATTAATACTTTGCAAGTGAGAAAAACTGATAAATAAGTACATATGGTAAATGTCATTCTGGTCTTATTTAAGCACTGAAAAACAGGAGTGAGCCTCCTGAATTCATTGGAGTTATATTAGGGTAGAACTGGCATAGTTAAACAGAGCATGAGGTCCTGTAGAGGTTGAATGCAAACCATATTAGAAAAAAATAAGTGCTTAGTCTTAGCATCTTTTTCTAATATAGGCAATTTAATCACTCAAAAATAAATGCAGGTGGGCAGTAATCTGGGCTACATTTTGAACTATAATTTTAACACTGGTGCTTGGAAAATGATCAAACTAAGGGTAAACTCTACTGTCAGAGAAATTTTCACACTTAGTTCCCAAAGTTCAGGGGATCTCTGCATACTAGTAAGGCAGCATACTTTCTAACACATTCTATGGATCTGTAGGAGGGACAGGATTACAGATCTATACTTCAGAAAAACATGTTCAGGGTTTACTAGTATATGCTGTGTTTCAGACTATGCTTGAGCACCCTCAGTGTGACTACTAAATACCAAATAGTTTCAATATCATCACCTAAAATCACAGACCTAGATTCTGCTACACTAACATCCACAGAAAAGTACCTCATTTTACAAACAACCCTATTCATTTTCAAGGTGCTGATTATGGAATGAGGGTAGTTGAATTCAGCACATAATAATCATGTTTGTTATCTGGAATGGCTTATTTTGAAAACTATGCTTTTTTTTTAGTTTGTCAAAGGTATTGGATTCCAGCAGATAAAATTAAAAGATTATTTCACAATAATAACTAGTATGTTTTTAAAAATTGCAGATCAGAAATAAGCCAAGGATTATAATAGTCTGTGATGAAGATTGAATTAACCACATCTTCTAACCATTAGAAAAAAAGTAGTGAGAACAGCAGTAGCATTTATTGAACAGAATACATGAGGCATTTTTAGCTGAGTGGTAAGCTACAAGATTTTTCATATCAGTGTTATTTTATTATATGCTGCAGTGAAGCAACAGTTGTTTGATATGCCTGTTCTATCAAGGCAGTGATTCTTATCCAGGGTTATGTCCAGGTTGCTGTGGTTCCCTGGAGTGGTTTGAGATTCTGTCAAGAGTGCTGCAGGGTCCTAAGCAATTTTAGTACTCTTAGGTGTGCAAATATGATTCACAAGATAAAACCAGAGTTGTCATATATGAATCCATAGTGTTCAAAACCTATTATGGTCTTCTTGAGTTCTTTGCAAGAGAACAATTATTCTATTATCTTTTCTGTTGTCAAAAATCAAGTGAAAACTATGAGCTGACATTTTCTAAAGGGTTCCTTGAGTTTATCAAAGGGTGCCTTGAATCTAAACAGGTTGAGAACCACTGTATCAAGGAAATGCAAGTGATGAGCCATTACATTCTCCAGCCTTTCCTGCCCCTTCACAAATCACTTCTATTTTGTTCTTTTTTCTCGCATGTAATTTCTTTTTCATAACTTGTTCTCATTTTGTTTTGCCCTAAACTTTGGCTTTATCCTAGGAACATCAGAGGTTTATTTTTTTCCTTGAAAAAAAAATCTGAACTGGATTTTGATTCATGCTTAGTATTGTTTCTCATTTGTAATTACAATTTCACTTTAAAAAGCCTTGTCCACTTGGGAGTCGTGACATAGGTTTGTAAGAAAGATGCCTATGGAGAGCTTGTCGAAAATGTTTGCCAGATGTTTGGCTGCAGATATTTGCATCAAGACATTTCCAGTGTCTTTATCTTTGTGTTAGGATGACTGTCTCATTCAGTATATATGGGTGGGGCTCAGTTATTGCTTAGTTAAATAAAACTTTTGTTAGCTTCTCATTGGGCAATGCATGCCCCCCTCTGTACTGCATACTATCCAAACATCATCCTAATGATATCATTATTGTTTTACTCATCAGTGTTTCTATAGTGCTTACTATCATAGTATTTGAGTTCTTCTCAATGCTCCCAGGAGATGAAAGACTATATTTTAATAGATAAGGAATTGAGACACTGAGATTAAGGTCAAATATATCCACTAAGTTGGGGTGCCTACTTTGAGACTATTAGTATTTGAGTACAGAGCATCATATAGCTCTTTATATGTTTAGAGAAAAGCTCTCACTGACTTCATTTACAACTCTGGGGGCTCAACACTTTTGGAAAGAAGACCTGGGATCTCAAGTCAGGCAGCCAGAAGTTAGGAACTCACAAGTAATAATGATCACCTATGAAAGGTTTGGTTTAAGTGACTTGCTTAGCATCCCAGAACTACGTGGCCGGGGCTTGGGGGGGAAAATGATGCCTTGTGGCAATATTTAGAATGCTTAAACATTAGACCTTCTTTTTTTTCCTGCAGTCCTTTGTCTGTATTTGTACACTACAATTCCAGGAAAAAAGGGGACCAGGACAAAAATTCTCATAAGCACCACCTTCCTTCACTATGATACCCAGATTCATTAAGGGAAGCTTCCCTTGCACAATGAATGAGGCAGAAGTCCTGTTGAAAAAAATGCTGCAAGATAATGTAATTAAAGACTGTATAATAATACATGTGTAAAAGGGAACCAAGACATCTTCATTCAATCATTTCATAACTTTTAAAAAGTGATTCTTTTAAAATAATGCACTGTAGTTCTTCTCGTATGTGGCTTTTTAAAAGCCAAACTGGATTTCCCTTCTCCCAAATTCTGTTACCTGGCAATTTCTTGATTTCACATAAGTCATCATTTGGGTTAAATCTTTTAAAGCTGCTGCATAGGCCTCTGGTATGCGAGCTAATGGATAGCAGCAGTAGGCTGTAATCCTCAGAGTTGACTGATACTAAAGGGGACTAAAATGTTTTGCCAGAAGATTTAATAAATATTTGCTAACACCAAAGGAAATCTGTTCAGACAGCTCCATGTAGCTCGATTGAGATCAATGGGCTTCTTTTCAGGAGGAATTCTTTCCAGGAATAGAAATTCTTTATCTCATTTTCTATACTTAGCAAATCCCAATCTCCATTCCCCAAGGTATTAATCTCAAACAGGGTTTTTAACCCAATGTGTCAGGAGTCAGGGCAGCAGAAAAATTTATTAGTTCCTAACTGGTCTTCATTACCCAGGTGAGGCTGGCTGACAAAAGCCTAACTACTTCCAGCTGGTATGAATTACCTGCACAGACATAGCTGCCTGATGATAAGCAGCAGCCCCTTCAGTACTCAGCAGCCTACTCAACAGCACAGAAAAGTCTTTGGGGTTTTTTCCCTTTGGTCCTGACCTGTTAGTTTATCATACCCTAGATTGCGACTCTAAGGTCAGGTTCTGACCACTCATGTCATAACACAATCTGTGTCAGGCCTTCTGTTTCTCCTCCAATCAATGAAGTCACCCTGTTTCCTTGTCAAATCTGTTTCCCCTTCTTTCTATTCTTCTTCTTTCTTTCTATTTCTCAAGCTCCAGTTTCTTTGCTCAGGTTGGACTAGTCTTTTCCTACCCCAATTCCAGTTGCACCTTCCCATATTTTCTGGTCTGCCTTTTGTCCTCTCTTAATTCAATTCAGGTGACTTTTTTTTTTTTCTTCATGATTCTTGACTACAGTTGAGGGAAAAATGAGAGACAGAAAGGGACTTCCTGCTTTTAGTTGTAAGTGTAGATTTGGATTGAGCATAGTCTGAAGCAGGTAGGAATTGCAGTTGCAAGAACAATCCTCATCAGTAATCTGTAGTCCTGGATTGGATTGTGTTCAGTGCGGATGGAATTTTTGGGGAATTTAACTTTAGGAAATTGCTAGGAACATGTGTGAATTTAATTTTTTCAAACTCTTATAACTTGGCCAAATCTGCATATTTATTTGTTTTGAAGGCTATACCTGACACAGGCCATCTTCCCTTCCAAATTTCAAGTCCCTGCCCCAAAGTTTGTGAAAGATAAGATTACCAGTGGGGTTTTTTAGGTGGGCAGAGATCTATATTATTTTCAAGAATTCATCCAAAGAAAAGGCTAAACTGTTTGGCTGAAATAGTCCAAAAATATTCTGCCCAAGGCAGATACCCAGCTCAAATGGTTAAATTTTAGCAAAGTTATACCTAACTGAAGCTGAGGTATTATGATGGGGAGTGTTGGGCAACCTTAATAGCAGGGAGAGCAGCAAGCCTTATGTATAACAAGTATGTATAAGCTGGTGCTCCTAAAATGGAATTTCTTTAAGTCATGTGTAGGCCAAATCTTCAGCTGGTATAAATTGGTATATCTTCATTGACCTCAGTGGAGCTACACAGAGCCAAGTCTTCACAGATCTAATTGTATACTAACTTAAAACCCAGAATATATATATATAAAACCTACACAAATTTGGTCCAGATTATACCTTCCTAAATAAATGTTTAATTTCAAGATGAGCAGGCTGATGAAATACAGATGATGCCACTTTATTGTTATACAAGCTCCATTGCTGAGTTACAGTTAATTAAAAACTAAAAGTTCAGAGATACTGGGTATTCATGATACAATGCTATTCCTAACAGGCACTATTTCAGATTACATTAGCCTTCTCATGGCAGATGAACAGCAGATTGCTACTCTTTGCCCTTTTCCTAATATTTTTAGATTCTTACCTTCCCTCTCTTCACCCTTGGGTTGCCCATGTTAACAAACAGCTAAGTAGGTGGCCATTTCAAGCACAAAAGGATACTGTAGGCAGTCCTTTTTGATCAGTAATTTGATTTCTTGCTTATTATTTTCAGTTGCCTGGTTTCTGCAGTAGGTAGGGTCAAGTGCTTATGCTGTGAGAACAGAAAGCAGCTTTTAAGATGCTCTTAAAATGGGATATTCATCACGGACTTTGATTGGGAAATACAGTTTGTAACTAGTACAGATTCTTTTCAGTGGGCCTAAATCTAAGGAAGGAGAAATATCTCTGTGAAAGAGTAATAAAACATAGGGGAGGTATTCTTAGCCCCAATATGTGCTCCAGGGTCAGGGCATCTGCCCAGCTGGCCTGCTATTAATGGAGATGGGTACCCTGCTGATGAAGCATGCTCGTCTTTTATCAGTTTTGTGTAAGGCTTACTGACCATGTCTCACTTTTTGCATAACTAGCACTATTTGAAAGAAAAATATTAAATTAATCCAGTACAATACTCTATATTAAATGATTGAATACTTGTGGTTTGGGAACCTTATCACTAAGTTTATATTTTGTATGTTGTTGAGCAATCTAAAGCAATATGCTTTTTTGAGCAATATGCTTACTTTTTTGAGTTGTAGCAAATTATAAACGCTTGACTAAATCAGGCTTACAGTAAAAACACTTGTGATTTAAACTACAACAGTCCTATAATATCATTTTCATAGGACTTTCTATAGCTTCTGCTTATGCTCAGTAAAATCATCTAACTTACTAATGTAAATGAAGAGGAATAAATGTAATGAGCTATTTACTCTGCCAAAAATAGTAATGCAGGTATATAAACAGGAACTAAAAATCAAGTCTCCAATCACTCTTAATTTGCTGTCTTTGGCAGCAGTACATGAATGATTTGGTAAAGGCAGTGCCTACTTAACTGCCAAACTTTGGACTTAGTATAACAAAAGTAAAATACATTCACTGATAGTTAAGAATAAAATATAAATCTTTTATTTAGAGTCTTTCCATGTATCAAAGAAGAGAAGTGTAAAAAGAGGGAAAATATTTGAATACATTGTGCAAACCACCAAAATTCATATTTTAATCAAAAGCCTGAGACCCTGACTATAAACTTTCTCTATTCAACACATTTAGTTCCCTCATTTGCTTTCCTGAACTCCATGTACTCAACTCACAGCTATTTCAAGCTACTTATTTATCTCTTTCTAACTATTGCAGACTTGTTGCTTCCCTGATTTTTTTTTAAATCACCTGCATAACACATAGCTACAACGGTTCCAAAGGGAAGCTCTTGTGAATAAAGGTTGGTTGTATCAATCCCAATTGATTGCAACCTGGTGTGCAAAATAAAATGCTGCTGCTGATGCAACACCGTCTTCAGTCATGTCCCAGTACTTTTTAGTAGTGTGGTGACCCTTGTTGTGTGTATCAAATATTCTGACTCTTGTTTTACAGCATGTGAAATAAGAAGGTAGTGTATAAGTCCAGTTCTTTGTTGTCCACCCTACAAAAGCCACTGCCATAACTGGCACCATGACTGTTTATTTGTATTATGATAAGATAAAGCATATGCCATGCTTGGTTCCCATATATACTGAAAAACAATCCCTGTCACTGGCCCCAAAGGACTCATAAATTAGGAGACCTTTGCCTTTTCAGCTGAGAAACAAAAGAATGAAAGGTAATAAAGAATTAAATAGTCTCTCACCCTCCTTTGCAGTTCCTCTAATCTAAGGCCTATTGCTGGTACAGTTTGCACTGCTGTTGTCAGTACTGGCTAATGCTGAGAGAGTCTGGTAATTGTGAGTGTCAGACCATCACCTTTCACCAGCCAAGCCTTTGTGTCTGAAGCATACAGGAGAGCTTGCCTGGCAGGTGTTGGTTATGTGCCTATGTGTCCTTTATTTTTGTCTGTGTAGATTTTTTATTTTTTTTTACAAAAGCCTTAATTAAATGTTTTGGCTTTCGCAGTGACTTTTTTCTTTTATTTTTTAAAAACTTTTTTTTCTTCATGTTTATTATGAAGTCACTGGGTATTCTTTATGAACTCCAGATACTTTCATCTAATGATATTGCCAAATATGCAGTTGGCTAAGTCCCACCCAGTTATGGAAATTCCATATCCTAGCACAATGGTTATGGTTCATGCTTCTGTGCCATGTGATATGAAGTACGTATGGTATGAGTCACTGAGAATTGGCAGAGTTGAGTTTTCTCATAATTAATTGATTCCCTTGGAGAATCTTAATGTCTTTTTTTTTGCGGCAGGTAACTGGCAGGGACAAAATGCAAGTTTCTAACTCCCTCCACAAACATACATATTGGTTATAATATATAAATACATATATGACTTCTTTACCCCTCGCCCATTAAGGATTCAATGACTTTTCTTTCTTCTTCATCCTGTCCTACTTGCATGGCACTGTGACTTAGGACAACTAGAAGGAAAGGTCACAAACCAGATCTTGACCTTCATCATCTACAATTGATTATACCCCTTTGAAAATGCTGAAACGGTGAGTGAAAGTCCCATCCAAAGCGGTAAACTTTTAAAAGTTTAGCGGTACCAGTGTTGCCTTACCTTAGCAAAGGGGATGATTCTGCTGCTGCCAATAACTGTGTGAAACCTAATTTTAATGAGATCTGCACTTCATGGTGAGACAATGTTCAATAGAAATGAAAAGTTACTTTCTGTATAACATCTATTCCTCTTGGATTTCCTTTAAACAGTTTTGAAGCAAAGAGGTAACAATTGCCTGACATTTCAGTGTATACAGTTTTTTATTACTGATCTGTACTGCTTATGTTCCCTGTAGGTGAGACCCACTATTCACATGACATTCAGCCAGCCAACTGGAAAAGATGATGATTCCTGAGGATGGTGAAGGCTTTTAAAGTGACATCAGGTAACTGCAAGGCAAAGAATCCTGCTTTTCACGTCTCATGAAAACCAAGCTGGGACTTCTCTGTTGCTTTGTCCTGTGAGCACAGCTGGGACCTGCGGGTGTTTCCCACGGGCTTCCCAGTACAAGGAGGATTGGAAGGATTAATGTAATTTCTGTAAAATACTACTGTATTGCAATGCCAAGGTGGGTGTTCCATGTGCAGGCTTTATGCTGTGCGGTAAAACCTGTGCATTAGCATCCTCACAGCCTATGAATCTCATCAATCATGTTGCAAAGAACAGTTTTATCCCTCCTGGAACCCCCATCTGTGCTGTTCTTCCTGGGGAGTGAGAAATGAGATCCTTTTTGTATTGTCAAAAGGAAAGGAGAATGACAAAGAATTAGAAATAGTGAGAAATAAGAAAAGGAATGTGAGAACCATTCTGAAATGTATAATGATTTACAGGGTTTCCCTGTTTGATACACACTGATGTAGAAATGTGCCCTCGTCTTCCTGTTCCTCAACTTCTTTGGCGTTTAAAAGAACAGAGAGTTGGTTTGCCATTCGTATTGCTGCAATGAGCAAAATGGATTTACCCTGGAGAGTTACAGCTGGCAATAATCAAACAGCAGTTCTACTAGCCTGAGCAAATCATTAGTTCCAATGAAGGTTTGGCATGCAAGTTTATATCCTTTACTGTCTTTTTGGTTTACAAACTTGGCTTCCTTTCTAGTGGCTTGAATTGCCACACTTTCTTTTGTTGGTAAAATGGTAGTTTTTCAGTTGAACCAGAATTAAACAGTACTACATTTATGATGAGCCTGGAGTAGCCCCAAGATTGTACTGGTTTTAGAATACAGATAATGCTGCAAACTTATAGATAGATCAGTTTAGATCTTATGCAGTCCTTGGTTCTATTAATTTACATACATACAAGTTAATTCTTTCTCTAAGTTGGTGATTTGCAACCAGGGTGCTATGGCACCCTGAGGTGCCTTAAGATCCTTTCAAGGATGTTGTGGAGTGTCATGCAATGTTAGAACTGCTAGCTGTGCAAACATAATTTGTAAAGATATACCCAGAGATTTCAAACAGGAAGCCACAATGTTAAAAATATTCTCATCTGCTGTGATCTTTCTGAGTTCTTTGCAACAGAAAAATTGCTCCACTATGTTCTGCAGTAAAAAAAAATGAGCGAAAAACTAAGAACTAACATTTTCCAAGGGGTAGCTTGAGCCTAAAGAGGTGGAGCACCACTGTTCTAGCTGAATAGGATCCTACTGAATATCCAAATCTTGGTGTCCCCACTGCAAAATTCAGATCCAGCAGTCCAGATGGGACCCAGCTGGATTCAGTTGCTGGTTCTGTTTCTGCAGCATTACTGCACAGTACATTAGGATTCAAACTCTTCTAGTGGACTAAGATAAACTAGGCATGTACACTAGGCTTAGACAATAAAACAAGAATACATATTGGCAAAAGTCAGCTGGATTCAGCAGATAAAATCTCTACAATTTTGGAGCCGTCTGTTGCTTGGAGGCCCGGTATCTTTGAGAGGAATTATAGGTGCATTTGGGATTTTTTTTTTCCTCTGGCCCATTTTGATAGCAGTGCTTCTTGCTTTGTGCCCCGAACATGACAGGGCTCAGAGGGTGAGCTGTTTTTTTAAACTCGTACTGTTTTGCATTGGTACCTGGATTTTATTTTATTGGGGGGGATGGAAAGGGAACACCCAGCCCTGCTTTTGTCTGTTTAGGGTGCAGTACACCTAAGAGGGTGCAGGTTTGGCACCACTGGGATTTTATTCAGGCAAAGGGGGGCCGAGGAGGCAGAAGCAAGTGGGGGGGGGGAG
>NW_017729005.1:13518759-13523154 GCF_001723915.1 Gavialis gangeticus
CCCCGCCACTCCCCGGGCTCCCTGCAGGCAGGGGAGAGCCGAGGGAGGCGCAGGCTCCACGGTTGGCTTTGCGAGTTGTTCCCCACCCCTCTCCCCCTCACTTAAACCTGGCGAACCAGCTTAATTCCCCTAAGTCAGGGGCTGTATGGGCCTGGCAGCTGTGCCGGGGGGCGGCTGCACGCGGCGTGTTCGGCCATTTCATGGAGCCGCGCTGCGATCGCCGCCGCGGCCGCCTGCTTTCAGGACCGCGGACAGATCCCCCCTCCCCTCAGCGGTCCCTCGCAGCTCGGCTGCTCCCGGCTCCCTGCCTGCACCGCCCGGCTCCGGGGAGCTTGCTCTCGCGCAGCAGCTCCTTTGCCAGAGGCTCCTCCAGGTGCGGGAAGTTCCCGTGTAGCTGGAGACTTCAGCCTCTTGGCGAGGAGCTGTCAGTGTTTCCCCAGATGCTTGTCTTCATTCCGGGGAGGGCTGGAAGAGCCTCCTCCTGCCAAACTGGGACTCTTTTAGAAGAGGATCTGGAGAGACTCAGACGGGAAGGAAAATGAACCCGTGCCATGTGAGGGCACACTTGCAGGGCTAGCTATTGAGGGGGGTGTTTTACATACCTTGAATTCTGGATCCAGCAGCCGGGGTTTATCATCTCGCTATTCCTGTGGGAGGAAGAAAGAGGTGAACTCTAAATACTTATCCATAAGTTGTAAAATGCCAGTGGGAATGACACAACGACTCGGATCCGTTGCAGAGATGCATAAAATCACATGGCAGCTATGACTTTTGTTTGAGGCTAGGTTGGTAATATAATTCAAGGCTGTTTGAACTCAGTATTTAACTATAAAGCAACTACTAACAGTGCTTAGGTGCACTTTAAAAGTGCTCCCTCTATCTTTTTAGCAAGTGTATCTTACTCATATTCTAAGTGTGTTTTTTCCCCCCAGTAATTTATTTGAGAGAAATGCATTTGGACTTAATGTTGCAAGATTGTTGTGGTGGATGCTATCATTTACCAGAAAAATAATTCCCTGCTGCTCTCTCTTTAGAACCTTCCTATAATGGCTTCTAGTTCAAAGCAAAGAACACAGCATGTGGGGAATCTACGCAAAAACTCTTGGGAAACAGCCATTTATTTTTTCAGGGATCAAATTTAGCAAAGTCCATTACCAATGAAATATAGTTTTTAATAATTTAACACTGCTAATGAATATTTTTTATCTGTAGTCCGAATGACACCTCAGATGCTATGGCAAGAAGTTTATTGGGCTGTTGGATCTTATGGCCATGTAACAGATTCTTTCTACAAATAAAAATTCCTTTAATCTACATAATTAAATGTAGTTATTCTATTTGTTACCCATTCTTCACACCTCCAGCAGGACAACATAAACCAAAACACCCAAAGAAATCTATCTGGAATTTCAGGTGTGGACAGGGGAGGTTTTTGAAGACCATACCAGTTTTAATAATAATCCTTCTTTTCTTAAGAAAAAGTAACAGGCAGCATCTTCTTGAGGTCTTTATTGGTGTTAGTGGAAGTTTCCCTTTAACTAGGACTTCAGGATTTGGCTTGAATATTCAATGAACTGTCATTAGTTACAAGACAAAGGCAAATTTGTGTCTTCTTTTAGACGTTCTCAATATTCAGAAAGGAAAAAAAGTTCAATGGCTACATATTTAGGCCACCTTATTCAGTGCAGGTTATTACTGTGGAACTATCTCAGAGGAACAGTATCATATCATAAACACAGCATCTGCTTCTTAATTTACAGAGGACAAGAACAACACATCTTTTTCTGTTATTCTTATGCATTAACTTAAAATAGATGTTAACAACAATTATTAAACTATATCTTTCTTTGAAGAATATACTATATACCAAAGTCTTAATGTGGTGTAATTTAAATTTACATAAATATCTTTAACTTAATGCTGACTTGATAAGTTATTCCTTTTTGGGAAAAAAATCCTAAAATTAAATTTTAAAATATTTATTACTACTTTAGATCAGCAAAATATTCTTTGTGTAAGAGAAATAGACTTTTTTAAAGTCTAGAGCAAACTCAGAGCCCACAATGTCAAACACATAAGCAAGTAAGGAATTTTACTTATTGAGGCAGTTCTACTAATATCGATAGGGCTGCTCTAGTAAGTAAAGGTATTCACATGTGCAATTCTTTCAGGAAAAGGCCCTATTTGTTTTGATCAATTTAATAGTCTTCTCTAGTTGGAGATGGGGATATTTAACACTAAACATTGGAGAAGTTTCACAAAATCTTTTGACCTTATATGTAATGATAGTCTTCTGTGATACATATTTTGTGAAGGTTTTTATATAGTAATTTGGTCTGTAATTAACAGACCTCATTTTATCTTAAGCCTTTGGGAAGGATATATTATGTTGTCATCAATGATAGACTAATCCACCAATGCATCTTTAATCCAGAGGAGAATTAATTCTAATTCTGGGCAATAGTGCAGAAAAGGATTCCAGATAATATTTGAAAATATGCTTCATTTTGCATAGAACCTTCATGAAAACTGATTCCTATAATAAAAGTCTCCCAGTTTTATTAACTTAACAATTTCTTTCTAAATACATATCATAATGAAAAGAACTGTGAATATTGATAATTTGTAGATACCATGAGTTGTCAAACAACATTTTTTTGTTTTTGTAGTTATTCAGAACCTTCTCAATAGCAATAATGTTGGTTGTGTTATTAAACTCTGCTGCCATTTTCTTTATATCACAGTTTGTATTAAACTACTCATCAGCCAAGGGAAATTATGGAAACACAGGCTGCTCCATTCCTTTACTCCTGGGAGTACACAGTGCCGCCCAAATCCTTTTTCTCCTTGTGCATTTCTTCTGGGACAAACTTTTCACATGGGGGAGTAGGAAGAACCACTTAAGAAGTATAGTGGCAGGCATATACCATCTGCATGCCAGAAAACTTTGCTTGCTCTGCTACTAACACAGGGCTGTGCTTAATGAGCACAGTATAGTGTAGTCAGTTAGGAACTTTTCAGTGAAATATTTTCTTTCTTATTAAATGCTGATTTATCAAAAGAAAAAACTTTTTAATGGAAAAAGGTCAGTTTTGATACATTTTTTCTAAGTGAAAAAATTCACAAATACTTTGAAAGCATCAGTGTTGCTTTTCAGCACTTCAAAAAAAGGTGTAATTGTTCCTGTTTGAAATGATATATTTTTAAAGAAATTTAAATTAACTTTGGTCTTTGTAAACAGAAATTGAAAGCAAAATGTTATGAAATTCTGAAATTTCTTAGCTTTTCAAATTTTCAATTCAGAAACTTTTTACAATTTTCTGAATTTTCATACAGCTTTCTAAAAGCTCAAAATCTCAATATTATTTGTGAAATTAGTGTTTGATGCACTCAAATTCGATGTTAAATATTGGCTTTATTTCCCCATGTAGCCAACAAAAACTGTTCACCAAGATACAGTAAAGGCCACAAATGCCACTGGTTAAAAACATATGGGACCCATTCTGCTACCAACTGCATAGTAAATGTTCTGTCTGCGCAGTCTCCATCCAGAGGGTATCACCAGGTAGTATTCTCTTCGGATTTCAATTCGGCTGATTTGGGGGACAGTGATTCGATTCAGTTACTGGAATCACTGTCCTGAATCAATTCGGCCAAATCTGATTCAGAGATTTGGCTGCTGCCAAATCAGCCGAATCTCCAAAATGGACAGGCCCCATGCCTTGCCCAGCCCCAGCTCCCTGTTGTTTAAAAAAACCCCAAAAAACCCTACATTCACCAGCTCCTGCCAGGTGGGGGTGGTGATCCCCGCTGTCCCCCACTGTCCCATGCTGAATGTGGGGGGCTCCGTCATGAGCCCCCATCCCCTGCCCCTCTCACAGGCCCAGCCATCAACTCTTTAAAAAAAAATTTAAAAACCCCCACTTACTAGCTATTGCCAGGCAGGGGGACAATCATCACTGCCCCGCACTGCCGTGAGCAGTGGTGGGGGGCATCCCCCTCCCACTCTCCCAGCCCTGTCAATGCTTGCTCCACCCAGCCCCAGCTCCTGGCTCTTTAAAACAAAATTTAAAAAAAGGCCTGGACTCAACAGCTCCTGCCAGGTGGGGGGTGGGGAAGGTGATCCCTGCTTCCCCTCACTGCCCCATGCTGCCATGAGCAGTGGGGGCCCATCCTCTGCCTGCTTTCCCAGCCCTGTCAATGGCTGCTCTTCCTGGCCCCAGCTCCTGGCTCTTTAAAGCAAAATTTAAAAAAAGCCCCAGGCTCACTGGCTCCTGCCAGGCAGGGGGGTGATCCCTGCTGCCCCCCACTTCCCTGTGCTGTGTGGGGGGCTCTGTCATGAGTCTCCAGAAGCCCCAAGGTTGCTGCAGCAGCCAGTGAGTGTGGGGCTTTTTT
>NW_017729005.1:13523318-13540822 GCF_001723915.1 Gavialis gangeticus
GGGCTGGGAGAGTGGGTGGGGGTCAGGGGGCACTCAGGGGGGCTGGAGGAGCAGGCAGGGGATGTGACCTAGTGGGGGTCCCCCCATGGTCCCCTCCCCTCCCCCCTGCCCCCTACTTACCAGCATGAAGTCTGGGTCCAGCTCCCTGTGGCAGCGAGTGAGGACTGCCCAAATCTCTAAAGCTCTCTGAATCTTTTCCAAATTGATTCAGAGTGCTTCAAATCAATTCAAAACTTTTTACTGGTCTCTGGATTCAGATTCAGAGATCTGGCTGTTGAATCGGACCGAATCTCCTCTGAATTGAATTGGCACCCAAAGCTTTGCACAGGCCTAGAAAGCAGTACAGCTCATTAAAATTATTACCAAGAAGTCTAAAGTGCCCCTTTAAAGTGTATCCAATGTCTGCAGATAATATCTGGAATTACAATATCATAAATTAGCAACCAGAAAGCAAACTCTCCATTTATAGATTCAAGATGGACATTTGTAATTTATCAAGGGAGGAGAATCGCTCAGCATTTTCATAGTTGCATAGGAATAGCATATTTGAGCCCAGCCCTCTGCTCTGAGAAGATAACTATCTGCACAGCCAAAGAGCCACCAGAGTTGTTATCCCAACTCAATCATGGGATATCATTATACCCAACAAATCCCTTTGTATAAGCTATAGTAGCCAGGAGCCTGCTGGAAACTGCATAAGTTGCCAGTAGCTTCAAGGAATTGTTTTAATATATAGGACATAATGTAGCCATGCTGCCTTTCTCCCCAGCCACACATAGCTGAGACTTGGTGTATGAGTTGCCACGGAAACTCCATATCAGATGAGTGAGATGACTCCCATTGTGCAGTGGAGATCTTCAAGGGGCCAAGCAAGCAGCACACAGCTGCCCTACTGCAAAGGAGGATCCTGCCCTTAGTCCACATATTTCTAAAGCATCTCTCAGGGAGTTTTGCTGACAGTAACGATCCCTCACAGTACAGTGAGTGGGTAAATAATGTTGTCTCCATTTAACATATGAGTTGCAGAAGTGTAGTGATTTTCAACAAAAGCAGTATGGAAAGGGGGAGTTTGGTAAGACTCCGGACTTCCAGCTCTGTACTCTAGCTGTTAGTTGACCGCGGCATAAAAAGTAGTTTCTGCAGCAAGGGTGGCTGGGGAACAGCAATGGCAGCAGTGACCGCCACCATTCTTTTATCCCCTTCATTGTGCCCAGGTCTAGTGCCCTGTTCACCCAACTCTAATTATGCTACTGGCACTTTGTTTAATAGATTATAGTAGAAACTCCAAATCTTAAAAAACGATGAAGCTTTCTTTTGCTTATTATAGTTGTATGGCAGAATAATAAGGAGTTTAGATTTAAAGATTTAGGACTGTAGATTTAATAGTGCATGACGTCAAGTCAAATTTGACTTTAGCATAAGTCCAACGAAGTAAGTTAAATGACTGCAGAGATGGAGTTAGACCCTTCTTTGCTTTGGAAGCTATGGAGTAGATTGAAAACTTGATTCTACTTATGAATTAAAAATGTATTTTATCCTCCTTTTTGCCATTTATACCTGTAGCAGTTTTGTAAATTTCTCTGTTCCATGCACACACACAGCAGATGTGCTTAAGGCATTGCACAAACACAGTAAATAAGTTAAAATATGAGAAATTCCTAATACTGCCTTCAGTATGTGTCAAAATGTAAATAACCAGTATTTGTGTAGAGCTGTGCTGTACATCCAATATTCACTGGAAACTAAGGAAAAGCTTAATGTAGGAGTATCTTCTTTCCAAAGCACTAGTCACCTGCTGGGCCATCAGCCTTCAGTAAAAGAAAAAAAAAGGTTGGAGATGGATATCAAGGGGGAAAGGAACCAAAGTAAAGAACTGTAAATCTCAAAGCTCATTCTAAAACTGCAGACAAGGGGAAACCTTCCTTGACAGAAGGAAGAATTTTGTTTGTGGAGCTTCTCTGTGCTAAGGATTGCTGGCTCCTTTTGTGTTCCAGGACCTAATAACAGGACACAGAGGCTTTAGAACAGCTGTTATTCTTAAAATATTAGACTGTTCAGCATTGAACATGCCACTGAATACCTCTTGAACACCTCTGGTACTTTAATCTAGTCTGTCAATCACTACAGAGAGAGTTAAAACAGAATGCAATGTGGGAAAACTCCCTTCCTTCCCTTGTTGACCTAATACCTGGGGCTAGATTTAAAAAAATGATATCTGGAAATGAAATGTGCTGTCTAAAAGCTAGTGGGCAGCGATTTTCTACAAGCTGTGTATCTTATTTTCAAGGGTAGTTTATGGCTGGAACTAAGGTATCCTTGGATCTCTTTATGAGAATGCCCCTTCCAAGTCTTTCAAGAAGGGCAACTATCCTGGAATATTTAAAAAGTCTCTTCAAAAGTTCTAAAAGCAGCACTTTTTCAGGATTTAGCAATAGCTTAAATAATTTTCCATGCATAGTCTTCATCTGAAAACATAAGAGTGATAATAGTTTACAGAAATCCTTTGGGTGTAATTTTAATAGTTGTTAGGGCTGTGCAAGATGGTGCCATTCTGTTTCGCCTTTAGTTTTGACAGTTCGACAGAGCAGCATTCCATTTCAAATTTCATTTTGAGTCGAAACAGCTGTTCTGTTTTGTTCGGTCAAAACAGAAAGGCTGTTTCAACACTGTTTCGACGTTTCGTTGGGGATGGGAAGTCACTCCAGCTGGGCTGACTTCCCATCCCCAGTGCTAGATCATGCCAGGGTGGAAGAAAGCTCAGCTGGGCTGCTTCCCCATCCTCCACACTAGATTGCGTGGGAGGCGGGAGGCAGCCCAGCTGGGTTGCTTTCCCATCCTCTGTGCTAGATTGTGGGGGGGATGGAGAAGCAACGCAACTGGGCTGCCTCTCACCCCCGTGCAATCTAGTGCTGGGGATGGGAAAGCAGCCCAGCTGGGCTGCCGTCCACCCTGGTGTGATCTAGTGCTGGGGATAAGGAAGCAGCCCAGCTCAGCTGCCTTCCGCCCCGATGTGATCTAGTGCTGGGGATGGGGAAGCAGCCCGGCTGGACAGCTTCCCACCCCCAGCATGATCTAGCACTGGGGATGGGGATCTAGTGCAGGGGATGGGGAGTCAACCCAGCTCGACTGACTTCCCATCCCCAGCCTCTGGTCAAAATATTTCAACTTTTGAAACGTTTCAACTAGCCTTGTTTTGTTTCGAGGCTATTTCGATGGCCTTTGTTTTGTTCTGATTTTGCTGTTTCGACCTTGAAATTGGTCAAAACAGTATCAAAATGAAACAGACGGTGAAATTTCGCATAGCCCTAATAGTCATCTCCCTAATGGAAGTTTATTTCTCCTTTATGGAGACAAACTGAATCTGATAGATAAATATGTATTCCATATAAAGGGGTACATGTAACAGGCAACAAAAAATGCAAGAGGGTTGCCCTTGCATTACAAGTTTTCCAGGTAAATTTTTCTTCCTTGTGATAAGAAGGGATAAAAAACTTATTCTATAACATTTTTCCTCTTCTAAATAAAATTAAAAGGCAAAAAGAATATACTAACTGGCATATTATGTATTTACTGTGTGGACAATATTTTCTGAAAAGTAGAGATGGAATTTTCAGAAATAGCTCAGGATTGACCCAACTCTTTCCATGCTGATATCAAAAGGTATTTTATTCCCATCAATGTCAATGTTTTTTGAACTAGTTAGAACTAAATCAGTGTTGATACATTAAAAAAAAATCACAAACAAAAGTGTTTAGGATTAATAAATGGATACTAGTTCATGGGTGCATCTATACATGCAATTAGCACATGGCAATAAACTCTGGCACAGTTCATGCTGGAGTTTATTGCTCCCAGGCACAGCGTTTACATGTGCACCAAGGATCTCAGCACATTGAGCCAAGGCGGAGCATCCCCGGCTGGCAGGGGGCCAAGGGTCAGTTAGCCAGCCTGGGGTTGCTCCACCCTGGCTTAACATGCTGTGGAAGGGCGGTCTGTGGCACAAGGGAGATAAAGTGTGGGGCTGGCTGGCAGTGGCTCCTGCACTGTATGTAGTACCTTGTGCCCCAGTCAGCCTGGTCACCATCTACATAGTGCACATATCTACTCTGCTTGTCCCAGTCAGTACTGTCCTATAGTGGATTTAGTTATGATGTTTTACTGTGGAGTTAATTAGTCAGCTCCACAGTAAAGTGCAGGAGTAGATGCACCCCCCGTTATATAGTGTGAATCAGGAATTACCTGAGATGAATAGATTTGCCTCATATTCACATTGGAGTTAGTGAAATCAGCATCTGGCTCTAGGAAGTAAGAATTACCTTTCAAATCTTTCAAATATCTGTTAATATAATCATAATAGTACTTGAGCATCATACACAAATAGCTTTTCACAGTTCCGAATGCAAAGCTATGGTCTTTCTAAAAATCTAAAAATTGAAATTGATCAGCAGATTAAGTCTTCTAGAGAATACTAAGAATCAACACTGATGTCTCTTTTAGTAGCAAAGCACATCATACTCTGAAATGCAAATCTAAAACACCTCCAATATATTCAGAATGGTTGAAGGAAGAGTGAAAGATAGACTTAATGGAGAAAATAACTTCCTAGTGGCAACAAAATGAAAAAAATCCAATAAAATGTGCTGTCAAGTAGATGAATTAATGTGGTGATTATATAATATATCTTCCATGTATAACATTACTAGAAAAGTTTTGTAGGTTAATCTATGAAGTGATCCTTTGCTGGGCTATTTCTGTCTAAAAGGAAGAAAAATACCAAAGATAAAAATATAAAGCAATGATTTGTTTTCTTTATTTTATAATGATGTCAACTTACATGCCAGTGCTTAATGTATTGTATTTTTAATTTTTCTTGTAAAACTAATATTGAAAATGTATTTTAAAAAGGAATTTTCAAAATGTTGAAAATTTCTTCTGGTTTTTCAAACAGTTTTCACGTGTTAGGTCCTACAAACCTTTATCATTCAGAAACATTATTTTGTTGTTGTTTTAAGGAAATGTACTTATTAGACAGCACTATACACCTACAAAGTTTTTATCCAAGAATTGGATAAAACTACTGAAGCATAGGGTCCAGCTTTAAAGGTTGGTGACTGTCAGGGTTATTATTTTATTTTTTCCTTTAAGATGAATCTGCGTAAATGCAGAGAGTTGTATTAAGCCTCCATGGCGTTGAAACTCATTACTGGTGCACTTTTATGTGTATTTTTTTCTTCTTTGAGTATTTTTGAAAAACTTCTTTATGGTTTGTGTCAAGGTGATCTCTGAAAAAAGGAATTCTGAACTGGGCAGATATCATTTGTTTGATTTTTTTTTTTTTTTTTCTTCAAAGACTGAACAGTTCATTAAAATGCACTATATTTTATATAAATTGCTAATACCTTGTCTCACAAGAGAGATGTTTGCAGGGATTGACTCGCTCCATCATATTACGTAGGAATGAACACTGGTAGAGAATAGATTGGGCATATAACACTGGAAGCCTTTAGAGGAGAAGCATTTTCTAAACATCATGAAAACTCTTCAGAGAAAGGGCACTTCTCTGTTGGCTACAGGACCTTTAGCAAACCAATGATGACGCTTTGTTCATTTGTAAAAGTTTAAATATTCTAATCCATATTAAAATACAAGACTAATATTGATCATAGTTTTCCTTTTCAAGTCTTGGATTTGTATATACATATTTGACCTACTACCTAATTGTTTGATCTAACAAAATGTGATCTTTCTAACATTACTGCATAGAGCATTTAAGTGTTCTATAAATACTTGGTATATATGGTGATTCTTTAAAATCAACTTATTTGTGGCTGATACCAATACCTAATCATTTCGTATAGTTATTCTCCCTCAAGCCTGTGCGTAGGAGAAAATTAGTCTTCAAATTGATTTTGGATTTACATGTTAAACACTTTGATAAATAAAAGTTCCAAGTGTAAAGTCTAGTCAATAAGTATAAAACTAAGCTTGTAAATTGTATGTATAACAGGGCAGAGAAACTGCACAGGATCACTGATAATTCAGAGGAAAATGTACAAGGCCTGATTCTTAGTTAATCTTTTCTAAGGGCAAAAAAGGAGAAGAAGTGAAAGTGACATTTTACCACTTTAACGCTCCCCATATTCTGGGACTGTTTAGGTTCTACTGTAAACTAGAGCACCCTTTCGGGTATTATAATTAGGCTGTGGTTCTCATAGCCCTCTATGTATACAAAGAATTCCAGCTAAACCTTTTCCCTAGCCATTCTTTGAAACACTTCTACATTGGAGATAAAAACAGAGTCTATAAAGATTATTTTGGATGTCTTTAGTTTCTTTCTAGGGTAAAGTTACAATTTACAGTTGAACCATGCTAAATCTGTGGTGTGCTAGTGGTGTTACAGTTAGAACTTGCTGTGAGCAGTCACATGTTAAGGGTTAATACAGTTTCTTACACAGCTCTGGGGGCTAGTAAGTAGTTATGCGACTAGGAGCCAAGGTACCTGGGCTCTATCCCTGCTCTTGGGGTAGAGGAGGGCTGGGAGCAGTATATCCTGGGGTGATGAAAGATTGCAAATTACTTGTTTTATCTCTGTGGAGCCGACTGAAGCTACCCCAACATGAGCTAGGTAGCATAGTTCAGATTTAATCTTCACCTAAAGTGGCATAACTTTGAGATGCTCAGAGGGCACTTGGCATGAGTTAACGAGCTTTAACATGCAGATGCTAGCATTTTAAGTGCCCCTAGTATGGTCAAAGTGTAACATGTAATTTCACGTTTCCTTGTACTTTGTTCAAATGATTTTATATATCTATATTCAGTTCTTATCCCTTATTCTTTTTGTTCATGTGATTTTTTTTCTCACTTACAATCCAATTACAAACACAAATGACATTTGAACTATTTATTAGAAGCTTCTGCATAAACAAACAGCTATCTATAAATGCAGCTCTTGTAGGTTTGAATAATTCCTGTCATCCACCCTTAAAATGTAGTAGTAACCTGGCACATCTACATGAGATGCTAACAGTGCAGTAGCTTAATAATCCTGCGCAGTAGTGCATCACAGCACAATAAATGCTAATATGCTACTGCGCAGTAGCATCACTTAAAAGGCTTTCACTGGTGCTACTGCATAGCAACTCCAGTTACTATGCATTTACTTATTACTTGATTATGCAAGTACTAAATTAACATGTAGATGCACCCACTAGGTGTGTCCAGATGAGCGTGGACCTATGATATATGGCACCACATAACTGTCTGTGGCGCTACACACTGCACATGCAGGCATTCCTTTCACTGCTACTTTGCAGTTGACCCTGGGAGATGTCAGGGTTAAAAAAACCCACACCAAAAAAAAAGCAGGGCAGTTCATGATGGCAGCATGTGCCACCCAAAACCAAAGCCAGGGTGGCCACACTCCAGCTGCCGGCCAGGCTTGCTGCTGAAGGAACGCTGTGGCTACAGCTGTTAGAAGCCCCCAGGATCCCAGGTAAGGCTGCTGGGCCCAGCACAGTTGCTGGTCTCAGCTTCCCTTACTCCACCTGGGGCAATTGCTGCACAGCGGAACATGTGTGGTACAGGCATTCCCCAGCGACAAGTAGCAGCAGCACAAGTTCCCTGGGGAAACGCATGTTCCCACTTATCTGGACATGTCCCCTGTGTGCAAGTGTGAGAGAGATTGGATTCTGAATGATATATAAAAATACATATTTCTGCAGATATTAGATGATAATGATACCGAGTTAGAGGAATGATTGATTTAGAGGAGAGTGTTGTGGTCTGATATGGGAATGTGTACAAAATGTGTTTATCCAAGAATAAGAGGAAGGGTGCAGCTGGTAAGATGCAGTGAATCAGACTGATGATTGAGCAGTGGAAAGTGACTTGGAATTAACTAAATGGGAATAAAAGTTAGAAGCCTGCCTCCTTTTAGAATATTGCTAGGGTAAACCCCATTGTACTTAACAGAAATACCAGAGTGAATGAACCCAATCTTGTCTGGTCTTGGAACTAAGCAAGCTTGGGTTTACCTAGTACTTGGCCAGGAGAAAATCTGTGAAACCTGAATGACAAACCAAGCAGTTTTACTATAACTGCTGGTGAACATTAACCAAATGTGTGGGAAGATTTTTTGGCTGCTTTATCACTGCTAAAGGGGAATCTTAAAAAAGGACTGTTACCTGGCTTACAGGTTAGTGCCTTACTTGAGGATGTTCTAATGAAGCATGGCTGAGTACATATTTACGTATACTAGTGATTCCCAAAGGGTGTGCGGTGGAAGTGTGCCACAAGATCTTTCCGTATGATGAAGTAAATGCTCATCTCCCCATTCAGCAACCTGCAGCTGCTCCATTGGAAACTTGTCCTTTCTTCCCCCACAGCCCTTCCTCTCTTCCCTGCTGCCATTATGCTGTTCACCCTCTTCCTCCCCTCCCCCCATGCTCCTAGCAGCACACTCTGCTGTGAGCTGGCAGGCAGGCAGGCAGACACACAGGCAGAGCAGTGCTTTGTAGCCCAGCTCATCCCCTCCATTTCTCCCATGCTTCCAAGGTTGGCAGGTGTTTGCTGTCATGTGAGGCTCTGCAGGAGCAGCTCCAGCAACAGTTGCTGCCCTTGCCTCCTGAGGTACAGACTAGGGGTCAGGCAGGACCAGACAGTGGAAAGAGCAGAGTGAAGTCCTTCCCCCACCACTCTTATGTGACACCAGCTACATCAATGAGTCTCAACATTTTTAGCCTCAAGGCCCCCCACCATGTCTTTTCTGAATTTAAACCCATCTCAGTGATCTTCAATTGGGGTGTTGCAAAATTCAGAAAAGTTATGGAGTGGTGCCAGGAGGTTAAACAGGTTGAGAATCACTGATATAGAGAGATGTATTTGGTGTCATTTTTTAACAGTACATCTCAGCACTGGTATGACTTCCTCTGGCAGGGGAATGGCATATGTTATCTGGGAAAAAATACCTTTTTGTAGGGTTACCATATTTCCAGTTTCAAAAAAGAGGACTCCTGTGGGGGAGAGGGGCAAAAGGGGTATATGATTCTGGGGAAACCTAGGACATTTGCTTGCATTTTAAAAAACCCACCCGTTGGGAGGAAAAGGGGCCAAAAAAGAGGACATGTCTGGGAAAACCCAGATGTATGGTAACCCTATATTTGGGTGTAAGAGTAAAGCATGGATCCAATTTTAATCCAGAAAAAAAATCTTCTCCAGGTGTCAGAAGTTTGGGAAACTAATGCATATACATAAAGAGTTTCTTCATAACTGGGAATGGGAGTTGCTTATGGCTTTGGCTCTGGACAGCTGACTTCCGAATCTCTTTAGTACATGAAGGATACATGGTTTTGATAATGATAGTTATCTGTTTTGTAAAAGTGCTCTGAGATGTAGTGATGAAAATCATTATAGAAGAGCTAGATATTACTGTTATTATTGTGGCTAAAGCACTGAACTAGAACTCAGGAGATATGGCTTTGTTTACTGGCTACATCTAAATCCTTTGCTTAACTTTTCTAGGCCACAGTTGTTCATCTGTAAAGTTGGGACAATACTTTCCTTGTGTTGTCCATCTTCCACACCCTCTTGTTTCTTAGACTTAGACTGTAAAATCTCTAGAGCAAGGATTGTTGTTTTGTGTGTATTTATGTACCATGAGTTCTAGGAACAGTGCTACACTAGGCAGATGAGAACTACGGCCCCTAAGAGCAACAACAACATCAATAATATTTTTGTCCTCTTTACAAAATAGGAGAAATTTGAAGGATAACTGGGGAGTGAGATGAAATACATACATAGATATACAACTACAGGGAAATTGTAGGGGAATTACAGATTAGTCAGTCTGACCTTGGTACCTGGAAGACCCACATGCACCCTTCTCCCATGGTGCACAGATCCTGATGCTGGCAGCAATAGCAGGTGGTGGGCCCTTGGGGCACTTGTGGCCTGCTGCAAGCAAAGCCCCCCAGTGGTGCACAGTGCTGGCTGAGTCCCCAGTGGCTGCATGTGGTGGCATGGAGCTGGTCCAGCCTACTGGTATGCACCTTCAGGCCAGACTGGGCTGGCTCCATGCCAGAACATGGGGCTTTTGATACTACAGACAGAAGCCACACGCCACCAGGCTGGACCAGCTCCATGCCTCCACATGGGGCTTCCAGCTCTCCAGCAGTGAGTCACATGTGGCAGCACGGAGCTCATCCGGCCCAATGGTGCATGACTTCCTGTAGCTCCTGGTCCATGTGCCATGTCAACTTTATCAACATTTACTTAGTTCTGCTTCTAACTAATGTAGAGGAGATTGACATTGATGGGATAAAATACCCTTTGATTTCAGCATGGAAAGGCTTGGGTCAATCCTGAGCTATTTCTAAAAATTCCATCTCTACTTTCCAGAATATGTCCATACAGCAGATACATAATAGGCCAGTTAGTATATTTGTTTTGCCTTTTAATTTTATTTAGAAGAGAAACAATGTTATAGCATAAGTTTTTATCACAAGGAAAAGAAATTTACCTGGAAATCTTGTAATACAAGGGCAACCCTCTTGCATTTTTTGTTGTCTGTTACATGTTCTCCTCCTTTATATAGAATACATATTTATCTATCAGATTCAGTTTGTCTTCATAAAGGTTCAATAATGCAAACCTCACCCCCCCCTAAACACCTCATCCCCACACAAACCCTACACAGATGCAGCTCCCAAGACTCAGCTGGAGCTTTGTGCTGCTGGGGGGCTTTGCCTGCTGCCATGGGCCATGAGTGCCCTGAGAGCCTGCTGCTGCTACTGCGAGCCATGCCCTGCTCGTATTATCTCCAGCATGCTGGGGCAGTGTATTGGAGCTGCAAGGGGATGCAGCAGCTATAGAGACACTCTGGCTGGCTGCCAGAGTGTCTCCTTGGAGGGCCAAACCTCCAGTTGCTTCTGGGCATGCACCAAGAGCATGCCACACACTGCTTTTTTCCCGTATGTATTTTTTATACCAGGATTGCCCACTGTAAAATTTAGAGTCTGTGCTGGAGAACATTTTCTTGTGTGGTGTGCCTTCTGCAGCATCTCAGGCTCCTTTGAGACACCACAACACACATGTGCATGCTTGTATGGATGTGGCCCAAGGAATCTATTGTAAAGCTCCTAGAGAAGAACAAGGTCATCAGGAACAGCCACCAAGGGCAAGAGCCTGACCAATCTGATTTCCTTTTATGATAAGGTGGCAGGATCTGTGGCTGTGGGGAGAGCCATGGCTGTAACAGACCTTGACTTTAGCAAGGCTTTTGACACCATCTTCCATGATATGCTCATTAATAAGCTAAGGAAATACAGACTAGGTGAAAGTACTGTAAGTTTTGTGAATTCTGAGACTGAGATTTTTGTAAGACTGAATTTTGCCCACCTCTAACATGAGCTAATTAAATTACTGTTCCTTCCTCCTTGATAAATAATACTGTTGTGGTATTAATGATTTTCTTACAGAACTAATAATACAGAGAGTTTATAATAGGCATGTGGAGCTGATTTTGATGTTGTTAGAGATGGCATTCCCCTTGGGCTTCACAGTATTCTCAGAATACACAATTTCTTTGGCCAGTCCTTGTCAACTGCTGCATTTTGTGTGCATTTATAAAGTACCCAATGACAACTAGTTTTAATTGTGAATGAAACCTACTTTAGTCTGAACAGGAGAAATTAAATACTCTTCTTATCCTGGATTCCCCTGGTAATGATTTCATAAACTATATGCTATATTAATTACAGTTATCAGTAGTAATTCAGATTGGGCAACAGTCTTTTCACATGTGCTCTTGATCCTGAATATTTTGTGAATTTTCTCTTGATTAGATTATGCTAAGCCAGTGTGGTAAGCATTACATCATCCAAAGTGGAAGCAGTTATGAAAGTAAACATCTCATGCAGAACAAATATGGTATAACCAACCACAATCTTTATACAACTCTGGGAATGGGTTTCCTTCTGGTGAACAGGAAGTAAAAGAGAAAAATGACTAGATGCAATATAAGGGTAGAGAAACAGAAAAAAATAGGTTGTCCAACCAGCAGTCCCAAATAATAGATGGATAATACAGTTAAAAGTTTTCACAATGAAATGGGAACAGATGCTTGCAGGTATTTAGGTGCTTTAACTCCATCTTATTTCAACTGGAGTTAGGTACCTAGGTATCCTTTAAAAATCTGGTCCTCAGTTTATATCATTACCTGTCATTCCTATGTTTCTTTTGAAAGCCCCTTTTTCTTTATAAATCCCTTTTGGACAGGATCCTCCCATTGAAAGGTAAAGGGGGTAAAGGAAAAAGATTTAGCTTTTGCTTTAGGCTATTGAAATTCTGTTTGAGATAATGGCTGCATCTGAATAAGATAAGTCTTGGGATGTGGGATAAACAATTAAAAGTAAAACTAACCATTTAGAAATAATTATGGGGAATATTGCTAATGTTTCTATTCTTCTAATGCTGCTGACTGTCATTTTCCATGATCTGCCAGTGGGAAAACACTTCCAGGAATACAGTTAAATACATGTTTGTATAGCCATATTCTACCACCCTTACTCAGATTATGTAGGAGTTGCTATAAGTGTGGGAATGATGAGAAAAAATGTAAGTTGCTGTACTGTTTGTATGTAGGTATTGTCACAGATAGAAAATTATCACAAATTTTAGATGTTTACAACCACCTCAAGAACAATTATCCTTAGAACACCAGGCAGTGCAGCTTCTTTCCAGATATCGATAAGTGGTACAGGATCATTGCTGAACTGGTGTAATCATGTTAACTGGGGGCAACCATATGCCCACTTCTAGTCCAGAACAGGTCCCTGGGTCTTTCTGACTTCAATTCTGATCTTAATTTCCCTATTTGCAGGAACTTTTTTCTCTGAGGTCAGCAACAAAACCAAAGATTTTTTTGCAGTGATGATTAATTACTTATTGCTTCAGTCCTTTCAGTTCTGGTTCTCAGTGGAAGATTTGTGTTGAAACTTATTCTCAGCGGAGGCTTTCAGCAGCACATAAGAAATGCTTCCATTTTCTTGATATCTATGATTCAGCTGTGTCCGAAAGTAGTGTACGGATTCAGGGCTGATGCTTTCATCCTTTTATAGGGTGATTCACCCTTTCACTCCATGTCCTGAGTGAGGATTTAATTACTAGAGATAGTAGGCCTGTTTTCCTCAATGTATCTGGTTCTCATGCTCAATTTGACAAGAGTTTGCTTCATAGGAAGTTGAAGTCCTCCATTGCCTCCTCAATTTGTCCATCAACTTGAATGTTTTTGAATCATAGTGGTTGCACTGACACTTTGAGTTTTAATCTTTGCCCAAGAGGTGCATCCCCCGAGGGTGACTGCCTTGCATGGAAAGCTTGACAGTACTGCTTTGAAATCAGTTATCATCAGACAGCAGAACATACATAGTTTTGGTTGAAGAAAAAGATCTGGCCTACAGTTATATCAGTTTATGCAGAGAGACATTTGAGGATCCAATCTAATTTAGATTTGAAGTGCTTGGAACTACATAAAGTTTACTGAGCTAGCTTTACTCAAATCTAATTAAAATTACAAATAACCACAATAATTACACTAATGACAACATTATTCTAAAATCCCGTTAGTGAAAAGAATCCATGCAATGCCAATTTTTAGTTCAATGGCTTCTAGATTTCCAGCTCTTAAAGTTTAACATATTATTGCTGTGCAGAGCACAGTGATTTCCCTTTTTTCTCTCTTAATGCTCAAATTATTGTACTAGTTTGCATGGCACGTCAATTCTTTGTGGTTCATTTATCATAGTTAATTTGTAGCTTCCAGCAACAGTTTGTGAATGGCACAATAAAGTAAATACAATAATAGAATGGCTTGCTCTGGGGATAAGCTGCCTACTGATAGTTATTCAGGCTTGGGAACCAGACTTAGTGGCAAAAATACACTGCAGTGAGTTTTCTAAATGCTTTAAATATCTGTGATACTGAACAAGATGTGTCCCTACTGAATCTCTAACAAGGCATTAGGAGCATGATCTAACATTAGGTTAAAATTCAGAGTATAGCTATAGTCCCCCAGGATCACACTAGTAAGAATATTCCCCTATTGCTCCAACATGTTCTAATTTGATACTATTCCATGTCAACTATCCACTTCTGCTCCATCTGAATTTGAAACTGGTGATGCAAGAGGGACAGTCTATCCCATAACAAACGGTGTGGAAATTGGGTTAAAAGGCCTTTAGTGTCCAAAATTACCATTTCCTTGAAGTCTGGCTTTTTCTAATAACTCAGGTGCAATAAGGCAAGATATATTCTAACATAAGCTTTGAAGCTAAGAGCACAAGAAAATCCTTAGGACTGCCTTAGCTCCTTAATTTGCCCTAGTCCAAAGAGGGACTTTTTAATATTTTTATTGGAGCTAATGCAATCCATCTGCCAGCATGGATCATCAGCATCTTTAGTGACTTAATATGAGCACCACGCATTTTAAGAGTATTCCTCAGTAGGAGCACTTTATGAGAACAGGAATACTGTAACAGCAAATCCCTACCCTTACAAATGCAGCTATACCAGCACTTTAAATAGTAGATTCACCTCTGTAAAACAAACAAGCTGTTCCAGCAAAACTACATTTCACCTGTATGTAACAGAGTGCCTGGGGCTCTCTTTTTCCTTAAGAGAGAAGTAGCCTGGCAAGGGACTGCTGCAGGCCAGTCAGGGCATGCAGCTGCAGGTCACCATGGCAACAGGGCAATGAGGCTGATTAGCAGGCACCTGTGGGCAGCCTAAGGTAGTCTGTTGACCGGAAGGGGGCAGGGCCCTGGGAGGTATATTAGACCAGGTCCTAAGCTGGCAAGTTAGTCTAGCTCTGCAAGCCTCAGCGGTAGGAGCTCCTACCCAGGAGAGCTACCAGGGGATGCTAGACAGACTGCTGTCCTACCCATGGAACCCTAGTGAGGCTTGGGTAGCTCACAAGGATAGGCCAGGGCTGGGAGGTATACCAGCACAAGAGTTGGGGAAGGTTGTCCCTCTTAAAGGGGTAGAGGGCTGCTTCCTCTTTTATGTTTATGTTAGAGCCCAGGGGCTGCTTGTTTGTGTTGTGGTTTGGGTTGGGACCGTAAGGGATGGTATATGGGTCCCATTAGTGCCCACAGGGTTTGCAATCACCTTGAGCCCTGCCAGGGGCAGGCTCAAGGCCCAAGCAAGAGTTGAGCCCAGAGCAGGCAGAGTGTGAGGCCACACAGGACCCAGGAACCTGGTGCTTGCGGGGTGAGGAGGGGGGTTCAGCCACACAGGGGCCAGGGGCCTGGTGTCCAAAAGGGCTAGACCAGAACTGGAATCTCAAAGCCAGGTCTGATACAGTGGGCCTGGACTAGAAGGCCTAAGAGGAAATGGGTGGTGGCCAAGGAGGCCAAAGCCCCAACAGGCAAACAACATTACAGTAATACCTGCAAGGCTTGGGGCATGGTGTAGGGAAGGAATGGAGCCACAATTAGCCCCTAAGACTTTAGGTGCCCTGCAGCAGCACAGACATAGAGAGGCCCAGCAAGGGACCTGGAATCAGTACAGTAGAGACAAGTAGGGTTCTGGGGAACTCCAGTGGGGTTTCAGTTAGACTGGGGCCCACACGAAGTATTGTGGGCAGCCTCCCTTTTATTCTTATTATTTCATCAAGGCATAGCAGGTGAGACAGAATGGAAGGCACTCTGGGGACAGAGCAGGGCACAGCTGCAGAGCCATCAGAGGGGATTACAGCTGCCCCTGGGACCCCAACCTGCTACACAAGTAGCCTTGGATCTTCATTAAGAATTTCTGCCTGCATGTCTATGTTGTTCAGTGGTGAGACCTCTTAACATACATTTGACTCACAGCTATGCCAGAACAAAACTGTAGTAAAGCCATAGCCTTGGAATATGCCACTCTGTGGTAATGATACTTTCCATCATTTGGTTATTAAGAGACTATACTTTTATTTGGCAACATGTACACTGGTTCTAAGGGAACAAAATGTCACCAGAAAATTTTAAATAGGTAACTTCCAAGATGCCTTAAAAATTTTGTAGTTCCAGTGAATTTAAAATAGATTTACAAAGTGAAGTGCTGAAGCTGGGTAAAAGCACTTGAAAATTCGAAGGCTGAATACAATGATACCTTGTATATTTTTAAAAATATCTTTGTGTCCTACCATATATTTGGAATAGTCAAGTTTTTAATCAGAAGAAATATCTTTCTGTAAATTGAGAATCCCATGGAAAGAGGTGTCAATCTTCAGATAATATTCTGAACACTTAATAATTACTGTTATACAAGCTTCCCTAAAGAACTAATTTGCCATTTCCCACATAACATGACACCCATGTAACCCTGTTGTTTGTCAACCAAAGTAGAGGAAGCATCTGTATCTTTGGGTACGATAGTTGTAAACTACTGATTGAGCAACTGATTATGGAGGCAATGGTATAAGGGCATATATTTGATTTGGTTGAACCTAGATACTTTCCATTTATTTTGATAACCTTAGGATTCATGGTTGCATTAGTAGGTGCAAGAGATATTGGAGAAGTAGGAGGGCTTGATGTACTTGAAGTAATTATTAACCAGCCATATTGGCTGATACAAATTTGATAGCTGATATGCAGCCTGGCAGCTTGGAGAGCAGTGTTTGACTGGTAAGTCTGTGGCAAGGAGGGGATGTGGAGGAGGGAAGGGGCATGGGGGGCAGATTGAGGCTCCCATGGTAAGGGAGGCAGTGGGGCAGGGGCAGCTGATGCTCAGCCCAGACAGGGTGCGGGGCAGAGCTGTGGGTGGCTCATCTGTGGGGCATGGAGGTGGGGAGAGGGGGGTGGTTTCTGCCACTGCGTGCCCTGGATTTGGGTGGATTGCCCACTGTGGGCTCAGGGCCAGGAGCTGCACCAGCCTCTTCCAAGTGGGGGGGACAGGGCTGGGGCTGAGCTTGGGGCAGGCAGGGGTGGAGCAGTAAAGGCTGGTAGGGGGGCTATGGGGTGGGCTACAGCCACCCAAAAATTCACTCTAGTGCCTCCCCATAGAATCTCCTCCCACTACTGCTCCCACTGGCCCTGCCCTGCCCTTACGAATGCAGTCCCTGCCCATCCCCCTGCTGGGAAGAGGCTGGCATAACCCTGGTCCTGAGCCCATAGTGCTCTTGCCACATGCCCAAATCCAGAGGGCACATGGTCCCCATGCCCTCCCTGGGGATGCATCCACCCCTCCTCTCTGCCTCCTTCAATGAGCCACCTGCAGCTCTGTCCCACCCTGGCTGGGCAGCATCTGCCTCTGCCCCTGCCCCTGCCCTACTCCCTTCCTCACTATTGGGGCCTCGATCTGCCCCTCCATACCCCTTCCCTTCCCCACGCCCTTTCCTCCCCCACAGACTTACTGGCTGGACACTGCTCTCCAAGCTGCTGGGCTGCATTGCTGGCTACATGCATGCTATGGCTCACATATGCACCCAGCATTTATTGGTGACGTTATCGGCTACACTGGCCAAA
>NW_017729005.1:13545822-13565152 GCF_001723915.1 Gavialis gangeticus
TGTCAACAGACACCTGAGGCCTGAATGGGCTGGATGCCAAGTTTGGGAAGCCTGAGGCCTAAGAGGGTCAGGGGCTGGGGTCAGCCCAGAGTATGGGGCATTAGATTTGATGCCTTGATTTAAGTAGGGCTGAAATTGGGTGTCCTGAAGGTATGCGGGGTCAGTACTGAAAGTGAAAGAGCGGAAGCCTGAAGGGCTGTATGGAATCGGGCAGATTGAGGCTCCCATGGTAAGGGAGGCAGTGGGGCAGGGGCAGCTGATGCTCAGCCCAGACAGGGTGCGGGGCAGAGCTGTGGGTGGCTCATCTGTGGGGCATGGAGGTGGGGAGAGGGGGGTGGTTTCTGCCACTGCGTGCCCTGGATTTGGGTGGATTGCCCACTGTGGGCTCAGGGCCAGGAGCTGCACCAGCCTCTTCCAAGTGGGGGGGACAGGGCTGGGGCTGAGCTTGGGGCAGGCAGGGGTGGAGCAGTAAAGGCTGGTAGGGGGGCTATGGGGTGGGCTACAGCCACCCAAAAATTCACTCTAGTGCCTCCCCATAGAATCTCCTCCCACTACTGCTCCCACTGGCCCTGCCCTGCCCTTACGAATGCAGTCCCTGCCCATCCCCCTGCTGGGAAGAGGCTGGCATAACCCTGGTCCTGAGCCCATAGTGCTCTTGCCACATGCCCAAATCCAGAGGGCACATGGTCCCCATGCCCTCCCTGGGGATGCATCCACCCCTCCTCTCTGCCTCCTTCAATGAGCCACCTGCAGCTCTGTCCCACCCTGGCTGGGCAGCATCTGCCTCTGCCCCTGCCCCTGCCCTACTCCCTTCCTCACTATTGGGGCCTCGATCTGCCCCTCCATACCCCTTCCCTTCCCCACGCCCTTTCCTCCCCCACAGACTTACTGGCTGGACACTGCTCTCCAAGCTGCTGGGCTGCATTGCTGGCTACATGCATGCTATGGCTCACATATGCACCCAGCATTTATTGGTGACGTTATCGGCTACACTGGCCAAAAAAAGCCTATTGCCAATAATGTCAATTTTTCTTTTATCAGTGCTGATACAACATGGACCAGTATATTCTCTAATTCAGACTCAAGATCCAGGTATTCTGCAGAGGGGTATCATTTTTTAATTCTCCTTTACTCCTAGTAGAATATGGAGAATGGCTTTGTAGTCAAAATTATAATCTAGCTCATATTGTTGGTTTAAACCCCCCCCAAAAAAAAAACTTAGTGGGATTGAAACAACATATTTCTCTTCCAATTTTGAAATCTGACATTCTGAATCAATTTTAGCTTTAGGGTTTCATAAATATTTAGACTATCATACCTTTCAAAGTCTTTGACAGAGATATATGAAATAAAGGATATAGCACACACAATTGTTCAATGACCATCTCAATATTTCATGTGATCAGGCACCATAAAATGGGTCTGATATAAAACAGAAATAAATATTCTACACAGATCACAAAGCATGTTTCTTATTTATACATACAGCAAGTTAGTGCAGTAAAGGACTACACAAGTGTCATGGACTACCTTTGACTCATCATTCTTTTTCCCAGTCATGGCATAAAAATGATATATATGTTTGCACGTTAATTCTTTCCTTGGTATAGTTGTGAAGTGAATGAGTTGTTATTCATGGTGGATGTGTTTCTATTCTCATTATATAGTCCCAAAGTTATTCCTGTAAGTATATATCTTAACTTGAGCATGCCAGCAGAACATGTCCCAAATTTAATGTATTCTTATAACCACAATTCAGGAACAAAGTACCAAACCAAGTAGTACCATCTCATGGCAACACAGATGCTGTATTAGAAACAGCAAGTACTACAGTTATTCTAATCTTGGGATGTCACGAATCTCAAAGAGCTATAGAGGTTTTTGGTGACAAGTAACAATCCCTTTTCTTGCAACAGAGTATACTAACTGTCATGAAACAAGAAATTTTAAAAAAGGGATAATTCCTATACTCACAGTGCTTTTATTTTATTAGTGGTCACCCAGCAGGATAAAAGTCCTTCCATGTAAAATGTTGCAGAAAGTATTGAAAGGACAAAAATGCTATAAAAATGTATTTCCTGATTTCTGGGGGGGGGGAGGGGAATTACAATTGATACTAAAAATAAAAAAAAGTTAACATAATTGTAAAAAGCTTCAGAAGAAAAAACACAGAGTAAACATTTTAGGATTAGTACTTTTAATGTACTTTCCTCATTTTTTTCATTTATAAATCTCTTCGTGACTTTAGTTTTGCAGTGTCCTATTTTGTCACATTTTGTAAAGGCTCCTTTACAGCTTTTATACTGAGTTGCAGAACATGTAGTAGTTGTACCGTCAATTCATCTCTTGTATAAGTGGAGTGATTCTTGTATGATATTATGGTTGTTCTCTTTAGCATGTGACTCCTTTAGTTTCCAGTTACAGTTTGTATTTGAAGTACAACTACTCAGTTCAATTAATTGAACTTGCTATCTTTATGAGCTTTATTCTGAAAACCATTAATGACTGGGCTAGTAATTTATGCAGGCCTATTGTTCTGTTGGCTGCCAATAAAAGGGGTTTCCAGGGTTAGTCCATGTGTGAAATGTTTTCTCATTCATTGTGTTTCATTGAGGTGAGCAGTTCTTTCGGTTATTATGTCATTTTACAGTTAAAGCCCAAGTCTTAGATTTATGTGTGATCTTTATGGGGAAAAAAAATCAGAAGATAAATTCAATCCTTTGTATAGTTGTATATTTCAGTACTATGAATATTTCATAAAGAAAGAAAACTTTCTTATTTTATTTTATTTTAGAAACATGACATTGCTCCTTGCAGTTCTTCCCTGTCAAAAAGATGGGAGACTCGCAGCCAGAGGCAGGTTCTTCTGTCTTAGCACATACCTAGAAATAATAGCAGTCATTTGGGAAACACCTTAAATCCTAAGTAAGGCAAAGGTCTTCCCACAATAAGATTTCTTTTTCTAGGTTACAGTCTGGTTTCATATGTAATTACGTCTTTTATTTGTTATACTTCATAGGAGGTATTCTAAGTGTTTATTCTGTTTGGATGTCATCAATTGAACATCATTAGTTTGGATGCAACATGCCTATTATTCTGAAACCTAGAATTTATGCTTCAAGTGAGCAACATAAAAATTAAAAATAGGAAAATAATGTAGGCTCGCAATCCTGCATTTTTTAAACATTAAAATCATCTTTTATTAAAAGTGAAATTCAAATGAGTGCGAAGTCTTTTCTTCTCTCTCCATTTGGCAAAAGGCACATATTTTTAAATGAGAGTAATTTTAGTCATTGTAACAACTTCTGAAGGAATTGGATGGATTTTCCATTACTTGAAGTCTTAAATCAAGGCTGGAGGCCTTTCATAAGATTTGCTATAGCTAGTGTAGAAGCTGTGGGATAAATGCAGGAGTTACAAAGAAAATGTGTGTGACTTTTGGTATGCAGGAAGTCAGACTAAATTATCATAACAGACCTTTCTGGTCTTTTCACCCATAAAAATAGTCAGTGGGATTATGTGCTTTTCACTTATTGGAAGGAAGGATATGGAGAGGTCATGTAGGGACCCTTGTGTCCTTGTCACAATGGTCCCCTGTACAGAAGATGGAGGTGGAAGAAGAATGGTAGGGACATAAAGATGTAGCTAGGATATCCTTGAAGTGTACAGATTGACAGATGCATGCACATATTGGGAAGCAGTGGCCCCTTGGCATCTACTTTCCCTGCATCGCAGTAGTGGCCAAATTGGCTGCGTCCAGACAAGCCTGGCTGTGCTATATATGGCACTGCAGACACGTCTGCACTGCCACATGTCAGACATTCAGCTGTTCTCTGTGCTGCAAGGTAGCAGCATGGGTTGTTTTTTTTTGACCCTGGGAGATCACAAAAAAACATGGAGTGGCACATGCAGGGGCAACATGCACCAGAAGACACCCCAGGACCCCCAGGTAAGTCCCCTACTACAGCCAGGGTAATCTGCCGCATGCCAGAGGGAATGTGGCACAGGCATTCTCTGGGGAAAAACAGCAGTGGCACAAAGTGTGCTGCTGCTTCTTGTCCCTGGAGAAACAAACATCTACCTTCTTGTGAACATGGCCATAGTGAGCATTCAGTGTTTAGTGGAGGTTGGGTTTAAAGATATAATTTCTCACCCATACATGAAAATGTCTATGTATGCTATTTCAGTCTGGGAGAGAAAATATTTCACAGAGGGGGCATGTTTCCTAAACTCCAACCATCTCAACCCTCAACAGTGTTCATTCTTCTGCTATAGGTGGCTATATTAATGGGGGTTGTATTTGTACCAGGCCAGGTTTATGAGCAGTATGGCCTTTTATTAATATTTTCTCTTATTTAAGCATGAATATTCCACACCCCTAAATGTGGCTTGATAAGAGGTATGATTTTGAGAAGAAGCTTTCTGCCATTTTTATGTCTGTAGCTGCAAAGTGATTTATAAAACACTAAGACAATTTTTAGAACAGAGTTCAGAATTCTATTGCTGAAACCCATATTTCAGCTCTTCTCGTTACCTATCATTATTGAACTGGTATTTTAATCTGCCTCAGTGAAATGGAGGAGATGAGAAACAAAGAACAATGGTGTTGCTCATTTACAGTTGTGAAAAAGAATGAAACACTATTTACTGAGTAAGCCACTCTGGTAATCGGGTCAGATATGAGACTTGCCTTCTCTGTAAATTATATGCACTTAAATAGTTAGCTTTTAGGGATAGTTATATTAGCCTGATTTATCCCAGCATAACATGAATGTTACTACATTGATGAGGAATGTGAATCTTTAGGACCTAATTATGCATTGGTAGTTTGCCTTCTTTTTTTAGTTTGGATTTCATTGTGTGCAGCCCAAGACAAAACTGGTAATAATTTTTGAAAAATTAAATACCTAGTTTAAATCCTGCTGGCCCTGATACAAGTAAAGAAGGTAGGTCCCATTGGATTTAGCCAGCAGACCCTGATGTCTGGAGCTGTGCTTTAAACATGGGCATAGTCTGCTCTTAGTGGCTGGAAAACAGAGACCTGATACAATCATTCTGAGCCTGCTTTTACCAGAAGAGAAATGAAGAGGTCAAAATGATGGAAAGCGTTGAAGTTCTGCAAGGTCCTGTGAAAAAACTTGAAGCTATTATTTGAATCCGGGAATAGTTATTTAAATATGTTATTTCCATTCACTCTTTCAAAGTGTAAGAAGTTCAGAAAGGTTGTAGAAATTTGTCAGTGAAAGATAGAAAACACATCCTCTTTGGTGAACTGAATAAAGTTGTTTCACCTAAGTGGCATAAATGAAAACCTCTTCTGTTAGGAACTCCATGACTGACCCTACCAGATCTATCTGTATCTAAAATTTCTAGACAAATTGTATGTTTAAAAGGGTTATAGGACCTTTACTCTTAAGACATGATCTGCTATTGCATTGTCATTTATTAAAAAGTTTGTTTCTGCATCTCTCTGTATTTTGAATATATTATGACTAATGCTGAAAAAACTAACATAATCTAGACAAAAACTCTCTTTGTCAAAGTCCAAGAATTTTTTTCCATGCATGTGTTTGTAGCAGATGGGTCTTCATTTAAATGCATCAGTTTAAATTACTGCCCAAGCTAACTAGAACAATGTATATGCTTGAGGCTGCTTAGGGACAAATGACACATAAAGAGTTATCTAGCTACATGAGTTTTTACACAATTTTTCTTAAATCAGGGATCCAAATACAAAATAAAACATTTGGGGATAGCTTGTAGATTTGTAATATTTCCTGGGGGGACAGAACTTGTATCTATAACTAACTCATCCATAAGCTGTAGTTATCAACCTTTACGTAGATGCACTGTGGGTGCATCTACACGTGCAATTAATGCAATGCAATAAACTCTGGTGTAGTTTGTGTTGTACTGAACTGTTCCCAGGTGCAATGGTTACACATGCACCCAGGACACCAGTGATTTGATCCATGACAGAGCAGGCCTGGGGTGACAGGAAGTACTGCGGAGGTCAGCCCCAGGCTCTGGGTAGTGGCATTGGACAATGGAGGGGCTCGCTGGGGCATGGAGTGCTGACAATGTGGAAGTATGGCTAGACAGCAGGCAGGAGTCTGGCCCCCACCTGGTCACCATTTACATGTGTGTTTCAGTGCAAAAAATGACTCTGCCATAAGGTAGTACCGTCCCCGACAGTACTATCTTACAGCAGAGTTAGTTTACTGTACCCTAATACCGGTGCACATGTAGACAGTGACACTTTACTGTGCAGCTAATTAGTCAACACCACAGTAAAGTGCACATGTAGGTGCGCCCTGTGTGTTTTAGTGTACAGTACTCACTATTACATATAAAACCAATTCATTAATCAATGTAAGTCAGCGTATTGCAATCTGGCCCATATTATTAAATCCTTTTACTTAACTACCATTCCGCCATGTGTTCTAATTTTATTTTGAAGTAATTAAGTATATTTAAATGACAGAATGCATTTTAATTTGAGAAATTTTGTTTTTAGGCTTTATGTTGTTTTTCATTTTTAATGATCAAATGGATTATAAGAAATGGGACGATTATATAGGTATAGCCATTCCTCTATGCTCTCAGTATATAGATGCAGGTTTTCTGGTGGTGTCTTAGTACAAGTGTAATAGAGTCCTTGCTCCTGAGTAAATGACCCTTATGGTTGATGGCTAACCCACTTACAGTACCACCTTTTTAAAGCTATGCAAGAAGAGATCCAGAAAGGGACTTTCTGCAGTCTGGACACCAAAGATACCAGAGGTCCTAAGCCAGGGAGCTTTGAGCAAGACTAGAAAGGCTTCCAGAGAAGAGGGTCAGAAGTGTTACCAGAAGAAGCCCTGGTGTAAAATGGTGTAGAGGTCCCAGATAATTCTTGAGGATTACCACAAAAGTCCTGTAAAACTGACAGGGCTTTCAGGAAAGATCATGTAGGGTCTCCAGTATCCTTGAGATCTTCAAAAAGACTGGTGAGGAAGTCACAAGACGCCTCCAGTATGAAGTGTTGTTGAACTGCCCTGAATAACATCACTCTGCACAGCTTATGAGACATGCTAGAGCTGACTAGATGAACACCTTGCTGTGGTCGTTTGACCCCAGTACTCTTTCCTGCCATGGCAGGGGGTCGGACTAGATGATCTACTTAGGTCCCTTCCGACCCTAGAAACTATGAAACTAACTACGAAACTATAAGAAGAGACTTTTGGAAGTTGTAGAATAGTCTTGGTGCTGATATCTCCAGTGGATACGTATGGATAGAGGGGGTTACCTGCACTTCACTGTACAATTGACAGATAAATAACTTTAAGATGCCAGAGTGGAGACAGACATAATATTTAAATTGTTTTAAATTCTGTTTAAACAGCAAGGGTGTTTATACACATGCTCAGGGGAGAGAAGGGGGCACTTTAATTAAAGCGGCTATGAGAGTTGCTCTAATTAAAGTGCCCAGAGTGTATTATGTATCAGCGTCCCTGTGCTGAAAAATGGTGGCAGGGACTCTTCAACTAAACCCTCAACAGTGTTGAATGAGGTTTGGTTAAAGCACCCTTGCCACCATTTTTCAGTGTGGGGATGCTAATACACGAGACACTGGAGTCTTCTGGAATGCAGTAATTACCACGATCCAGCAGACTCAATTAATTGAGTGTCTGCTCTGATATGCCGTAATTACAGCCTCACTGCATGCACATGTATAGTCACCCCAAGCATCCAGACACAAGTCCATTTAGAATGGCTTAAGCCTCTTGGAACAGTTCAAGAGTATACCTGGGTAATCAGGTATTATTTTGAAATGGTCTTTCTGGAGCCAATTCACTGTTATGTGCAGATGTAAAGCTTTTTGTGATTAGTGACTGGTTGGTCCTTCATCCATCCTACACTGCACCACTCTTCACTCTCTGAATTGCTGCATGGCAGCTGGCTACTCTGGTACACAGCTAGAACTCTTCCTACACTTGAGGCAATCCACACTGCCTTGTGCTGACTTCAGCTGGGTGGGGGGAGAGGTAGGAGAAGAATGGTTAGGTGGGTGGAGGGGGTACCCCTGCTCTTGGGTTCCTGGGATGCTGGATGGTCTGGGGGTCTGCATGATGTCTTTGCAGCTTTTAAATAGACACTTTCCTCCCAAGCTGCTTGTCAGTTTCATCCCATTGATAGCAACTGACCAAGCTTCTAGACATCTCAGGCTGATTTGGGCTTGGGGGGTGGCTAGGTGAGTACAGAAGGCACCTTTGCTCTTGGTTCTGGGTCTGCTCCAGAAGCAGGATCCCAGAACCAGGAGCAGAGTTACCCCCTATATCCACCTCCCACTCCAAATGAGCCTGAGATAACAAAAGCCTGGTCATTTGCCACAAAAGAATGAAATGAATAAACTGCCTGAGGAAAACACTTTAAAATTCATAGAGACTTTGGGAAGTCCCCAAAATACTGTCCTCCTCAAGAACCCAGAAACAGGGGTTAAGGCACCCTCTCCCCAGCAGCCACCCCTAGGGAAAGTTGTCTTAAGGCAGTAGCCTGAGCTAGAGACCTTGGCCAAACTCTGAGAGCATCCAGGCTTCCAGGAAAGGAGAAGCAGGGGTCTGAGTACACCCCCTCCAACCAACTGGCCACACCTCCACCCCCAAATCAGCCTGTGATACACACTCTGATACGTTGTCAGGAATTGAAGTAACTTAATTAGTGACTTGGGGAATATTCTCTTTAAAAGCCACAAAAGCTCTGACAGCCCCAGCTCACAGGAACCCAGAAGCAGTGGTCTAAGCAGCACCCCACACATCACACACAGACACCCATAAACCAGGATTTTGGTGAAGAGCAGGAATAGTCTTTATGGAACTCAGTGTTAGTGAGAAGGGAAATAAGAAAACTGTAAATGTGGACAACTAATGTCATCTTCCTTTTCCTTGGTGTCCAGCCAATTAGGGACTCCCCCCCCCCCCGAAAGCAGCATAATTTCAAAATATGCTCATATTTACATTGCTAAGTAAACCATGCATCAAAAAAACAAGCAGCAAAGATAAATGTGAAACAAAAGTGAATGGTAAACACAGGAAAACCTAATGGCTAGGGACAGAAGTTACACATAAACTGGTATAAGTGATTGGAAACTGGTTCAACTCAGGGACTACTGGGCAAAGTTGGGCACTCAGCACTGGGAGGCATGCTGGGCTGGGTATTCACTCCCATACCCTGGTGACAGTTTGACAGCACCGCAATGCCTAAAAAGTGACTTTCTACATAAAACCCTGTGGCAGTGTTCATCCAGATAACTCTCAACCAGGACAGTTGTGAATTGCTTTCCCAATCATAGACATTCTTGGAATGGTTCAAATGTTGTGTCTGTCTGCACCCTCAAACTTATGTTGGTCAATGAAAACATTCGGAGAGCTGGTTGGTTACTTCTTTGAATTTAGCATGTGTAATAGTTAGCTAATGTCTTAAAGAGTTGGTTTATGCCCTCTCATGACACTTTTTCAAGCAGAGATAAAAAAAATTATATTAGTGGTTAATAAAAAATGAGTCAGTATATCGTTTACAAGTTGCCTGGTTTTATATGCAACTTCAGTATTTAGTTGCTTTCAACCAAAACTGAAGAAAGAAATTAGCTTTAGAATCAAATACCCTCTGAGATGGAAAGCTCTCAAATTCCTTTAGCTTCAACAAATGTTGATGTTGCTGAGAATAGTTGCAGTCTGGTAGAGGATGAAACCATTCACATGTAGTTTCTAACAGGTTCATTTTAAAACTTTAGATGTTAATGTATGACATTACTGTAGATAATTATAAAGATTTCAATAATCTTATTTGAAAGCAGTTGAACAATTCAACAATTCAGATAAATCTCTCTAGCAGTAGTAAAGTTGCTCTGATATATGTCCTTAGTGATAGCATACCTAACAGCATACTTCTACTGAGCAGAGCATTTAAGTGTTGGGGCAGTTCTGGCGTGTAATGAGGTTTAACAAAGGTGCATTGACTCCATCAGGTCTGACCCAGCCTCAGTGCTTATTAAAGTTAAAGTGAAGATTAAAGCCCCTGTATTCCTCTGTTTTCAGGGATGGAGATACTTAAATGGAGTATATTGGACATAAAAAAGATAGTTGAACATGAGGACTCTGTGGTTTGTGGGGAATGTGAAGGACATTATAGTGAACCAGAAGGTAGTTTCTATGTCATAGATTCCTCCATCCCACACAGATATGAAAGGGTGAGATAATGTTTAATGTGGTGATAATGATGATGATGTAGAGGTATGTGTTTGCTTGTATCCTTTCTCTCCATACATTAAAACAGAGGAGGCCAGGAGCAGGTCAGTACCTAAGGTTAGATTCTTGAGAATCACTGGGGTGGAAAAAAGAGAGATCATCCACCAAAATGACCTCAGCCCTCCATAGATTGCAACCTACTCTGTAAGATGCTAAGTGCTTCCTGTGCAGTGCTGAGCTTCCCTAATTGACATTTCTCAGTATCTTCAAAGCATGAGCCTTAACAAAGTAAAAGATTTGAAGAAATTGCTATGCTAATTCCATATATAGTGTCTCCAATTATGGGGTTGCAATTCTTTCTTCTGAATGATATCGTTTCTAGTCTATACATAATTTTTATTTCAGAAAATAATGCAGGACCCTACAGGATAATGAATAAGCATTAGATTTATTAGATTTTAATATAATTAAGCTTATGCTTAAATACTTTTAAAAAATAAATTCATATCATTCTGCTAATGAGCCTATGTTAAAGACAGAGGTATCATTTGAGCAGAAGACTATCAATCAGAATATCTGAATACACTATAGCTGGGGTCTAAAACTCCTGCTGTAGCCTTAGGCAAGTTGCATGAATGCTCTATCTCAGTCTTTCATCTCCAAACGGAAAGAGATGTCTTGTTTACCTAACTCATAAGGGAATTGTAAGAATTATTTGATAACAGTAAACCATTTGGAAAAATGAAAAAAGTCTACAAAATAGTTAAGTAGCATACCTTATTACTAAGAAATTCTGTTCCCAAATCTATTAGCTTTGCTGTCATTTAAGTAACATGGAAGGGAAACAAAGTTGTTAGCATGTGGTTAGTGATATGAATTTATATTTTTCTAATAGAAATTTCCAGCTTCTAAAATCAAACATTCCAAGTTTGTTTTCTTTGATTGGGACAGTGATGCCACTGAAGGTGATCTGTAAGAATGACCCCAGGGCCTTAATTCACCAGTCTACCACTATTCAGCAAAGCACTAAGGCCTGTGCTTAAATCCCAAGATATAAAACTGTGGAAGATTTCAATAAAATTAAGATTGAGCTTAGAGTGAGACTTGAATATTTGCTTAAACGCCTTCTGTAGACTGGTAGAACTTACTCATGTCCTTTGGATCTGAAGTGCAGCCTGCTTCCTTATACTCTCCTTCCATGCCTTGATGAAAAAGAAATGAGAAGTTGATGGATGACTCATGATAATGAGGACTAAAGCTTCGTTCCCCTGATGGGTCCTCTTCACAGGACCCCAACCACCACTTTACCCTGTCCTCGCCACCCCTGATAGTACAATCAGCATCTTTCATTCATACTCCTCAGAATGATGATTGCAGGTTCTCCCCAACAATGTGGCAAGAGTACTCTAGGTCTCACACGTTTCTTCTCTCAGTCCTCTAAGGGTGGCCCCTCAGCCAAAACCCTGTGAGGATACTTTCCCTTCCCTCCACCCTTCTCTGTGGGTTCACATTAATGTCCACAAACTGACTTACCCAGAACAGGTTAGGATCCTTAGTTCTTGGATATGGGCTTCCTAAAGCAGTCCCTTACTGTCAGCAGGCTGGAATCCTTCAATTACCACGTCTCACTGCTCCATCCTGCTGCACCATATGTCTTTGGCCTGCCCAGTCTTCTGTCAACACACTGCTCAGCTTGGTCCTGTGTCTCTGCACAGGTGTGTACCCCTCCTGTCTTGGAGATGAACACTCTTCTCTCCTCTCCAGGATAAACAAGTCTCTGCCTCCTTGTCCTTATATGGCCTGGGGCCCAATGTGGCCCAATTACTGTCAGCTCTTTCCCTTACGTGCCGTAGGGACCATGCAATTCTCAGACCTGGCACAGACACTACTTCTGAGTTCACTCCTGGTCATCCAGTGTGGCTGCCCAGAGTAGCTGTGAGTCTTTCTCTATTGGGAGGTAGGTTTCCCATCACTCCTGGGACCCTTTCTGCCTGCTGCTCCCAGGTGAGTCTTCTAGCCATGCTGCATCTTGGCTCAGCTCCAGGGACTGGAGGGTCTTATGCGCAGCTCCTAAAGCTCAAACTTGTAATGGAGACTGAGACTGTGATCCAGCTCCATGTTGCACCATCTTAAATTGGGTGACCACAGCTGCTGAATAGTAGTAAAACAGATGCATAATTATTGTATTTTTTAACTTTGAAGTATTTGCTTCTGAAATGGACATAGGCCAGTGTTTTCATAACAAATCAAAACTTACAGTCAGAGCCATTTCAAAGCAGCTCACTGGGTGGAATTCTGAGTGTTTTTAAAAAAGTGTCATTGGTAGTTCCTAGATGCTCAGTGCTACTGGTCAAGAGTATTCCGCTCTCTAACATCTTATAAGTAAATATGTGTGTGTTAGGAAAGCCTTGCTCAGCTTCTCTTAGTACTAGCAAAGTTAGTTCTTGGGATTTACTATTAACAGGGCTTGTGATGATGGTTACTATTAACAGGGCTTGTGATAATGGTTGATGATGATGGTTCCAAAGATTCAGAGAGCTTCGTATTGATTCGAACCTTTTAATTGGTCCCCTGATTCGATTCAGATTTGGAGATTTGGCCACCGGATCAGGTCGAATCTCTTCCGAATAGAATCACCACCTGCAGCTTTGCACAGCCCTAGTATGCAGCCTCAAGGTGCCAAGTTTCTGCAAAAACTCCGTCAGTTTATGCTGGTTCTTGGGAAAGCATGTAAACTCCACTTCAGTCTTTAAGGAACCCAGTATCCTTAGAGCATGCCTAACTCATAACTGCTGCACCCACAAGCACTTTAATAAAAAAAGGTGATGGTATTCACCTTTTCCCATAACAGCTTACTGTTTACCTTATAAGCTATTCTGCAAAAGGTGCATTACACTACCAGCAATCATTTACATGCCTACCCTTAGAAAAGAGCTTGGCCAGGATTGAAAGTCAGTGGAGATTTCTAATGTGTAGCCCTCGGTTAGGTGTCTAAGCTCTAGAGAGAGGTAGAAGTTCAGATACACACCCATGCTTAGTGTTTCCTTAATGGCTACTACTATGTTACTCTGTGATTCCGTATGCTTAATTACTTTTTGAAGGTGTCTAAGTCCTCTCATTGACTGTATGGGATCCTATGTCCATAGTCTCGTCTTATTTTCAGGCATTGTACCACCTAAGTGGAAGGCCCTGGTGAATATTCTGGATCTAGCCTACATGGGCTAGAAATTGATCAATATGTAAGAGATGTTAAAATTGGCAAAAATGTATCTACATTATAGGAAATAAAAAGCCTTCCTACACTGAAAAGAACTTCTGTTCTCCATGTTTTTTTAACTATAAAACTAATTCCATTGGGGATCTTAAGTAATCTCAGAATGTTGTAGGTTAGGTACCTTGCTGTTCAAACAGAAATATTTCCATTTTAGAACATGCAGTCCATGCATTTGTATGGCAAGTACTATTAAGTTTCAGTTGTTGAGAGCCATTATGTGATGAGTAAGTGTTAAAACCTAAACTGTGAACCATAAACTGTGTTGGACTCTTGTTCAAAAGCACTTTTGTACTACTCATAGTTCTCATTAAGATTTTTTGTTGACAACCTCAATTCTACAGATTCATGTTTGCCATCCATATTTAATAATTGGGATGAATGACACGTGTCCTAATTTCTGCTATGTCTTGTACAGTTTGGTAGAGGGTTTTACATCAAAGTGCCATACATATCAGAGCATAAATAATCTATCACCATATATAAATAATTCATAAATAATATATATGTGTGACGTGAAGGAGCACACATGTCTTGCAAGGTATCCTTTCAATTGTTGGCAAACAACCACAACAGAACTTTGTAAATATAATTCTTAGCTTTGCAATATTTAAAAGCTTATGTAGCAAGTAGATCAAATAGATGTTTCAAAAACAAAAGTTCCCCTTCAGGCATTACATGCTCTAAATGCATAGTCTCTCTTTTTTTTCATCTGTCAGTGCATGGGATCAGGATAATACGTTCCTTACCTTAAGAGGCCCTTAGAATGTATGCAACTGCTATTGCAGAACTCTGTATACATGTTCATGAATAACATGGCTGGTTAATTCATGTTTTGTCCAATGATAGATGTAAAATTTTTAATAGACCTGAAGTTTTTTAATATATTGAAAGATGATGCACAAAGCAAGATTAACAAAGTAGCATTTAAAAACAAATATCTATATTGACATATTAATTAAAATATTCTATCTAGTTAATCTATACTGTTATGGAGCAATCATTAATTTATCCTATATGAGCATTTTTGTTTTATGATTATGAATTCTTACTACAACTTGGTCAATATATATTTTGTTTAAGTTTTAAAAAGTATGTCATTCTGTGACTCTCTTAGTGAAAATAACTTCTTTCCTTATGTGCTGTTCATAGTAGTACTATATTTTGTTTATTTTCGCTAATGTATAAATAGATATTCTGAAATACTGTTTCTCTGAAAGCAGAATAATTTCAAAATATGCTCATATTCACCTTGCTAAGTAAACCATGCGTCAAAAAAACAAGCAGCAAAGATAAATGTGAAACGAAAGTAAATCGTAAACGCAGGAAAACCTAATGGCTAGGGACAGAAGTTACACATAAACTGGTATAAGTGATTGTAAACTGGTTCAACTCTGTAACACAACAGAAGTTCAGCACACACAAACCACTTTCAAAATGGCCAAAACCATTTTAAGAAAAACTTGGATGGATGTAGCATCAGACTGAACTAATGTAGTTTAAATTGGTTTATTGGACTTCTGTCCAAAATCCTCTCCAGATTCAAATTAACTCACAATCCTCCAGCATCCCTCGATTCTTTACGTCTCCCCCCAGCTTGGGCAAGCCTTGGCCCAAGCTGTCTGCTCCAGCCAAGCAAGGAGGTGTGCTCTAGCATCCCCCAAATTCCAGCCAGAGCCACTGTTGGCATGGGGCTGCATTTCCGGAATCAAAAGTGCATGTCTGTTCACTTTATAACTGGTTCAATCTACACATCTTAGACTAACCTGTGAAGATTAAATTGATTCAACCCCAGGATTTTTGTATTGTCTGTACTTAGCCAAAATGTTAAGAAGAGGAATCAGATTCAACTGTGTTGATTCAAAGAATTTAGGAAAGGCCAATGTGTTACTGAAGCATTTGAGGAAAATGTACAAAAAAGAAGATATGGGCAGGTTTTCAGATAATGGGCTAAAATTAAGACAGAAACCAACAGGCACTGTGATTTAAAATTAACACATTTCTATTATCAGGGATTTTTTTTTTTAAACTCCTGATATTGAGTACTTTCCTATATGGAAAGACAACTTCAAAATGTGTATCTCTCTTTCCTCATCATTTCCTTACTTAAAATCATGATGATTTTCTGACTTGGAATAGAATAATCTTTTTATGATTCTGCTAAGCAGCCAGATTCCCACCTGATTATATGAAAGACAGTTACATAATTCTGGACCATCATTTCCCAAACATGTTTTGGGCTTCCTCAGCTCTGTTAACTGACATTAAGAAAACTGATTTAAAAAGAGACCAAAAATTGTTGAAATATCTTGGAACATGCATATAATTAAGGAGACAGGTGACATGCCTTTTATTTCACCAGCTGTGGTATGCCACCAAATTATGCCATGCCTAATTTATGGCAAGCCACTGCTGAATGCCAGGCCCTGACATCCTTTTCACTTCAATGATATGCATGCCTCAGAACGCTCCAATTATCTATTTCACAGAGACATTTCTGTTTCTTTCCTACATAGGATGTTCGTAAAATGCTGAATGAGAGATCGTACTTATCTAGGTGAGCCCTAGATTCTGAAATTTAAAAATATAGTTAACTTTTTCATGTATGTTAAGGAGTAATTTTCCTAAACTGGTAATTCTTACAGTTTGGGATTCTTGATTAAATACTACTTTGTTACCATATTAATTGCTTTAGAACATCTGTCCATTTTTCTAATGTATTTTTAAATCAAATAGGTCAGTTTCTATGCTAGTTGTCTATGTACAGTTAATATGTAATGCATCCTATGTAATAGGTGATACCAGGACTGGAGGTGTCACAGATTTATATCTATTGAAATATGGAAGAGTCTCTGTAATGAAGGATATAATTTGGTTTGTTTTTATTTGCAGACCCTCTGGCTACAACATCCCCAGGATTCTCAAACTTCACCCAGACAACAGCTTTGAGCATTTTTATTTCCTATCTTCATTGTTACATTTTTTGTTCCCCACAAAAGAAAGCTGAGGAAAGTGGTAGTTTCTGCCAATTCCTTCTGTTTCTCCAAATGTCAGTCTTACTATGCATTTTACTCAATACTGTATAGATACTGCTGATGAGCAAGAGATGCTTGGAGGGATCATAAGGGAGAGAGATTGGGGCTTAGGAGTCTACAATAGAAGCTACAGAGAGCTATGAAGGGGCAGAAGAAAAGAGGGATTGTGCAGGGGAACAAAGGAAGAAGTTTATTTAAACACCGCAGACTCCCCATAATCCTTTGTAGCAGTATCATATACAAATGAGAGGGACATGTAGTGAGACAGTAAGGAATAGAAGGCAAAGACTAGGCCTGTGTGAAGTCGCTAGTATTCGCTTTGGATTCAGCCGACTTGGGGGACAGCGATTCGATTTGGTGATTCAAATCACTGTCCTGATTTGATTCGGCCGAATCTGAATCAGAGATTCAGCTGCTGCCAAATCTCTGAATCAGCCAGGCCCGTCCCCTCCCCCTCTCTCAACCCAGCAATGGCTGCCCTGCCTGCCCCAGCTCCTGGCACTTGTTAAAAAAGAGCCCCTACTCACTGGGTGCTGCCAGGTGTGGGGCAATCCCCAGTGCCCCACGCTGCAAGTACCACTGAGCTGGGGCGGGCAGGGCAGCCATGAGGGGGGGCTGGGGGAGTGGGTGGAGGTCAGGGGGGCTGGCAGGGGTCCTCCCATGGTCCCCTGCTGCAGCCACCAGGGACTGCCCAAATCATCAAAGCTCTCCAAATCTTTTCTGAAGATTCGGAGAGATTTCAATCAATTCGGACTTTTAAATTGGTCCCCTGATTGGATTCAGAGTGAGAGATTTGGCCACCAAATCGGGCTGAATCTCCTCCGAATTGAAACACCACCCGAAGCTTTGCATAGCCCTAGTGAAGACACTGAGTGAGGCTTGTGGGAAGGGAAAAGGAGTAAACACAAAAAATCTGGGGGCCTTAAATGTCTTCTCCCTACCATTCTTGGGGGTAATATGCATGTTCAAAGAGCCTGGGATCACAATTCCTACCCTTTATGGTCATAGGTATATTGGCACAGTTAGGCCAGCAGAGGTTCCTAATGCAAATGCAAAACATGCTTTTCTATTGGCATTGCTACACTACTTCCCCAGTGACATAGGTACTAAGTTGACAAAAATACTCTTCTATCAGTGTAAAATTGTCAGAGATATGGTTTTGTCATCATCCATATAACAGGCAGCAGGCATTTTTTTTTATACTTCATATATGATATACCATATTTACTTGCATATCACATCACTCTTTTGCCCAAAATCCATCCCACAAAACTGGGGAAGCTGATTTTATGCCCAGAATAAGACAACTCCACTTTGATTCCTGCTTTATTTTGCAACAGAATTTGAATTAATATTCAGGCAGCTGAGGGAGTTAGTTGACTTAATAGCTCATTGTACTTCACTCCATAGGTGTTAATGATAGTCTTAGCATTCTACTAATCAAGCTACCCTTTCTTTAGACAATTTTGTTGTCTACTAGCTGTTCCTGGTCTCTCTTTTCCTGTTTCACATCCCTAGAGACATTCTGGTTATATTCAGAATCATAGATACACACACGGAGACCAGTCATTCACCAGCAGCTAGGATTTCAGCTTTTAGTTTAGGCAAGGGATGGAGGATGAGTTAGCTGAAGATTAGGCTGTGCCCATGCTCTATGGAGCTATAACTTTGAAAAAATCTTTTTTTCTTTATTCTCCCTTCTCAGAAACAAGGTGCACATCTTATCTGGGGACAGATGAGAGAGAGTACACCAAGCCTATATTATGCCAGCTGTTAGTTACCCCAAATCAGTGTTGTAGCAGTTAGAATTTGTCAGTATAAGTCCAAATGCCACTAAACTCTGCTTTTGCTAATTGTGGCGGGGGGGTGAATAAGGTACAGGTCAGCACTAGGGCTGTGTGAAGCTTTGGTCCCTGATTTGATTCGGCAGAGATTCAGCCTGATTCAGTGGCTGAATCTCCAAATCTGAATTGAATCAGGAGGCCCTTTAATCTCTCTGAATTGAATCAGAACCCTCTGAATTGATATGAAGAGATTCAGAAAGATTTGGCGATTCAGACGTAGATACAGCTTTAAATGTTTTTTCTACATACCTCAATGTATTAGGCAGGTCGTGGATGCTGTGATGCTGGGGCGCATGGAGTGTCCCACAGAAGCACGGGGGGCTCCCCAGCACACTCAGCAGCAGATCCGGATGTTGACCAGAAGCACTTCTGGGTCTGCCAGAGAGCACACTGGGAGGCCCCTCTGCACCCCCTGACTCAGCAACTGGTGCCTCCTGGGTCTGGGGGGGTCACCCAAGGTCCCCCTGTGGCTGATTATCGAGCCAGGGGGCACAGGGGAACCTCCAGCGCACCCCAGTGCACCTGGAAGTGGACAGGAAGTACTTCCAGTCCACTTCTGGGTTCACCACAGAGCACATGGGGCCCCCCCCTGCATTCTTGTGGAACACTCCACCCTCTCCAGCATTGCAGCATTCAAGAGCCATGCCTAGTACCTTGAGGTATGTAGAAAAAACATTGAAAGCTGTGCCGTTTGACCCCAGTACTCTTTCCTGCCATGGCAGGGGGTCAGACTAGATGATCTACTCAGGTCCCTTCCGACCCTAGAAACTATGAAACTATACCCAAATTCCTGATTCTCTGAATCAGCATTGAATCTTCAGATTTGGATTCAGCTGAATTGAATCGGGGACAGTGATCCAAATCAACTAATTAAATCACTGTTACCGATTCGGGCTGAATCCAAATCAAATAGGGCCTGCATCACACAACCTTACTCAGCACAACCTTTTACAC
>NW_017729005.1:13570152-13588090 GCF_001723915.1 Gavialis gangeticus
CAGCACCACCTTTTACACTAGGGGAATCTTCCATTGTCTGGATGAGCCACTTTAGGACAGCTTCACACTGCTGAAGTTCAAACTGACTTAATGCAACAGAGATTCTGGCCTAATAACTCCTCAACTCCCAAGAAAGATCGAATAATGGGTGCTGGTGATAAATACTTCCATAAGAATGCTGTTTGCCTTGAATATAATTTCATCTCTTGGCTACTTCAGTCCTGTGTAGTAGCATGTTTCACTATTCATTATAAATTTCTGTGTGCAATTTGGTTTGGTTCATGTAATGTAACCTATATGCTTTATAATGCAGTGTTTGACTTTGCTTGTCCCAAATCGTTTCATAGTTTCATAGTTAGTAGAGTCGGAAGGGACCTGAGCAGATCATCAAGTCCGACCCCCTGTTATGGGCAGGAAAGAGTACTGGGGTCAAACGACCCCAGCAAGGTGATTGTCTAGCCTTGTCTTAAAGACCCCCAGGATAGGAGCCAGCACCACTTCACTTGGAAGTTGGTTCCAGATCCTAGCCGCCCTGATAGTGAAGTAGCTCCTCCTGATGTCTAATCTGAATTTACCCTCTGCCAGCTTGTGACTGTTATTTCTAGTCACTCCTGGTAGTGCTCGGGGGAACAGGGACTCCCCCAATGCCAGCTGGTCCCCTCTGACTAGTTTGTAACAGGCCACTAGATCCCCCCTCAGCCTTCTCTTGTGGAGGCTGAATAGGTTCAGGTCCCGTAGCCTCTCCTTGTAGGGCCTGCTGTGCTGCCCCTGATCATGCGAGTGGCACTCCTCTGGACCCTATGTTGTCCACATCCCTCTTGAAATGCGGTGCCCAGAACTGGACGCAATACTCCAGCTGCAGCCTGACCAGTGCCGCATAGAGGGGGAGGATCACCTCCTTGGACCTGTTTGAGATGCATCAGTGGATGCATGACAAGGAGCGGTTGGACTTCCTGACTGCATCCCCATGCTGTCGGCCCCTGTTCATCTTGACATCAGTGATGACTCCAAGATCCTTTTCTGCCTCTGCACTGATGAGAAGGGAGTTCCCCAGCCTGTAGGTATGGTGCTGGTTCTTCCTCCCCAGGTGCATCATCTTGCACTTGTCAGTGTTGAATCCCATCCTATTCTCATCCACCCACGCCTGTAACCTGTCTAGGTCTGATTGTAACCTATTCCTTCCTTCTAGCTTGCCCACATCCCCCCACTTCTTAGTGTCATCAGCAAATTTGAACAGGGTGCTTTTTAACCCCTTGTCCAAGTCACCGATGAAGATGTTGAACAGCGCGGGCCCAAGGACTGAGCCCTGCGGAACCCCACTGCCCACATCCTTCCAGGTTGAAGGAGTGAAGTTCAAAATTAGTCTTCTAAGCAACATACCAAAATTAGCCTTCTAAGCATGCAAGTACCTAACTTATTTCAAGACAGAGCTTGAAAAATTCATGAAGGGAACAGTATAGAGCTAATATTGGAGTTAATAATTAAAATTGAACAAGTTAGGCTTGAAAATACCAGAATTCATAAGGCAACTTTTAATGTCTTTTTGAGGATGTGCTTTAGTTTAGATTATTGGGAATTCCAGTTTGTTTGTGTAAAAAAGAGAGGATTGGATAAGTGTGGTGGCCCTTTGTGGATTAGATTTTCTTCTCTTGTTAATCCTTCTTCCTCTTGTGTGTTTGTAATATTCTTACAAAACTTTTTGCACTGTATTCTTTTGTATTACGTTTCTTTCATTAATCCCATATTTCAAGGCTTCTGCTGATCACCTTTTTAGGCCAGAAGGACATTTTCCTGCTTGAATGCAGAGCTTGACTTTTTTTATCTTCCTCTGAACCCCTAGATATTAGGCAGGATATTCTGCTTTGTCTTTGCTCACATTCTCAGGGGCAAACTAATCACTGGGTTTGAGGTTAGAAAGAATTTTTTCTCTGAGGCAGATTGCCAAGGACAATGAGGTGGCATTTTTACCTTCCTACGGTAGGCACAATCACCTTCGTAATAACATCTGGGCATAACACTGACAAGTGCAAGGTACTGCACCTGCGAAGGAAGAACCAGCAGCATACCTACAGGCTGGGGAGCTCCCTTCTCATCAGTGCAGAGGCAGAAAAGGACCTTGGAGTCATTAGTGATGCCAAAATGAACGTGGGCTGATAGTGGCCATGTACAAACATGGTCAGAGGAGACCAGCAGGCATTGCGGGAGTCCCTGTTCACCCGAGCACTACCAGGAGTGACTAGAAATAACGGTCGCAAGCTGGCAGAGAGTAGATTCAAACTAGACATCAGGAGGCGCTACTTCACTGTCAGGGCGGCTAGGATCTGGAACCAACTTCCAAGAGAAGTGGTGCTGGCTCCTATCCTGGGAGTCTGTAAGAGGAGGCTATATGAACACCTTGCTGGGGCCAATTGACCCCAGTACTCTTTCCTGCCATGGTAGGGGGTTGGACCTGATGATCTGCTCAGGTCCCTTCTGACCTTACCAACTATGAAACAATAATTTATCTAGCAAATGCCCTGCAGTTGCAGGGGCACAAGGCATTGGACCCTTCTGTTCTTTTCCTGTGGTACACAGTGGTTGTATAGTGGGGATCCTTGGCTTCTGGTGTGCAGGATGATTCAGAGTGGATCCTCTTGTGGACCCTCTTGGATTTTGGTTTTGGACTGCCTGTAATCGCAGGGGATTGGGTTAATTAACCCAGGTGGTCCTTTTCAATTCACCATTCCTATGTAAGAAAAAAGACAGAGATATTGTGGAGAACCAATGGACAAGGTGCAGAGTACAGGGCAGGTCAATGTGGCTAAAGGGTCCCATAAACATTTAGAAATAGGTTTTGGCCATATTGTATATCTGAAGCTGTCTTAAGTAGTTTTTACCCCTTCCTCAGCCTTGGTAGATGAGCCAAGGAGAAAGTTTGGATGGCAAAGATTATGAGCACAGGAGTTAAAGAAGGCTTTATGGTATTAGTTCATAGATTCATAGATGCTAGGGTTGGAAGGGACCTCAACAGATCATTGAGTCTGACCCCCTGCCTAGTTGACTGCTTTAAACTGAGATTGAATCTCTGTTAAAGGGCAAATAGACACAGATCTGAATGTGGTGAGGGTTTGCATGTTTTTCCTGATTTAGCTGGATTATGGGGCAAAGATAATGCCCTATAAAGTGAAAGCCTTTCAGAGATGCAAGAACAGATATTTATATATTCAACCTGATACCTGTACCATGCTGGATACAGGTTTTTGTTTCACAAGCAACTAGTACTAACCCTGGAGCTGCTAGCAGTGAAGATCTCAGGATGTTTGTTTGCTAAGAGGGTTCTGACGTGTTTGAAAAAGAACCGAGAAGCAACATGTCTACTCAGACGAATCTAGATGGCATACTAATATCATGGTTATGGTATAAAGAATTAGATACTATCTTTGAATGAACATCCATGGTGACTGTGCTTATATCTGATGCAAAATGCTGTCATGAAAATGCTGTGTGAAAACATAATATTTTAAAATATTTCAGCAAAGAAGTGGAGAAGTCTATATGAGGAAGAGTGTTTATTTTCCATCTTTGTTCTGAAGTTATCCATAGTATTCCAGGTAACCATTGCAATGTTTTTGGAGCATGTGTGTGCTTCTGCATGTGAGTGTGTGCATAATATATAAGAAACTGAATTTTTTTTTTGTCTTTGAAGGTTGACTGGAGATTATGAACAGTTGCTAATTAGGGTTTTATGGCACAACAGCTTTAATTTTTCTCTGTGGAACAAAGGTGTAGCAGGGCAGCTCTATGCCCTGGGCAGTGCTGGCTGCTTTAGTGCCAGTGGCAATGGTGTGGTCAACTGCTGCTGAAGCAGAAGCTAATTTTGCTCCCCAAACCATACAAGTGATGTCTCGGGCTGCTTTCCCAGTCACCCCAGCCTCAGTTATGCTACATCTATGTAATGGTTTCTAAAAGAGTCCTGAAAGACAAAAGGCTGACCCATCCTCCATTTAAAAATTAAGTTGAGAACGCAACTATAATGATTGCATATGGTATTTTTTCAGCATCCTCCCCATTAATATGAAACCTGTCCTAAGTTAGGCAATTTTCTTAAGTATGTAAAGATAATTAAGAATATGTATACATATGTGCTGCACAGTTCAGTGCAGTGTAGAGATACCCAAGCTACTGGGAGCAGTGTAGCCATGTTAATGCAGTGCTTCTTTGGGCTAATTCACCCTGCTGAAAATTATCCTGAGCAGAACTTCATGGTAATGCACCTACGTATATTACAATACCCAGGATAGCTGTTCTAGAGCTCTACATTTCAACATATCCTAAGATATTGGTTTTGAACAGAAAGGAAGTTTTTCAATGTTTTCTAAACTGATGGAGATACGAAAAGATAGTTTCATGCTTTTCTCTTGTTAACACTAAAGCACATATAGTTTTAGGAGCCAGGCTCTGTTATAAATAAGATCAAAATCTGACTTGTGTTAAAATCAGCAAATGAGGTATTTGCCAACTGAATTTGAAGTAGAGCATTGTGACTGGTGGACATTGTTTTCATGGCCAAATAATGTGCTTCAGTTTGACCTGAGATTGAAATTTCTGGATTTTCTCCCCCCTCGCCCCCCTTTTTTTTTTCTTGTGGCAAAGTTAGAGAAACAATGATTCTGGCTACAAACAAAATATCTTGTAATGTTTAGGGTTTTTTAATCTATGGTTTTACCTCTTTATTTAGGTCAGATTTGCAAAGCAATATCACCTTGTTTTAAAAAGGTGAAATATTTCATTTTGACATTTTTCAAAAATATTTTCCTCATTTGATTGGCTTGAAACTGAACTTTCTAATAGTTTTGTCTGCTCCAAACTTCAGTTTTTAGTTAAATTTACTATTCACAAAAATACTTTGTCCATATTAGTTAGATTATTCAGGAATTCAAAAACATTTTCAGAGCACATTCTTTGTCTCAGGATCATTTCCTGGGTGAAATCTTCTGTCAGTGGTGATGGAATAATATCCTCATGGCAACTACAGCAATGGTTACAAAGGAAAGGGACATTAAGAAAGTGTTTCATGTCTTCTTGCCTATACTTAATGCAACCTAATACATGGAAACAAGTCTCTCGTTTTCGTAGCCAGCTCCCTGTAGTCCAACTGCAGGTCCTCTGAGAACCACAAATGGTTGACAGACCAACGTTATTGAGCTCAGTGGTGTGTAACTAAGTAAAATTTAATAGTCTGTGACATACAAAAGGTCAGACCAGATGACTTTATGGTATCTTCTGGCCTTTAACTCTATGAATAGTAGTTTAAGTTTTGTCACCTCTGAGTTTTGTGGGTGGTGTGAGTTTTTAAAAATTATATACATTATTATAAAGATGTCCTTTAGAAGGTGTATGGAATTATGAATATGTACATTCTTTAGCTGGTCTTAGATTATTTTTACCAATGTATATCTCAGCATTAAATCCATAGAAAAAATACCTCTTCTACAGTGCCCCAATATACTATAATGTATCTTTAAAAAGCTTTTGAACACAGGTTCTAAAGGCTATGATTACTAATAGTATAATGTGGTTTCTGTGCAAACTAATCATAAATCAGCAGTCGGTTCAGTTCTGAGTGCTAATGGAAACAGCAGCTCTGTTCCTTCTATTAGAAATGAACCTCTGTATTTTGGATCACAAGGAATTCAGTACAAGCAGCTCTCTTCCTTTTTATGGAAGTTTATGATATATATCACATATAACACAGCACCATGTCCTGTATAAACATTTAGCATGTAACATAAGTCAGCTTTCCCTCCATTGGAGTTATTTTTTAAAAAGACTGTCCAAACTTATTGTGGTATATTTTTAATTACTTTTATCTTTCCCCTGTCACATGTTCTAGACTTGGAAGAAAATATTAGATGCTGCTATAATTAATTACTTCAATATTCAAGCCAGCTATTAAAAGCTTTTTCATGAACTTTTCTTGGCAATATAGAGACAGGAACTATCTTGGAATGCAGTTAGTTGCCAGTCAGCTGGACACTTTAGTTAGGAGAGTTTTTATTCTTTTGAGTTAGTGTAAGAACAACATAGATAACTACTTGCCACAGATTATTCACTCTAGTAATTTGTGAAAGTTCATGAAAAAGCTTTTAATAGTTGGCTTGAATGTTGAAGTAATTAATCATAGTAACATCTACTGATTAGCTCATTTTTTGGGTCTCACCTCTGGAATAACACGAGAGCTGGTTCAAGATTTCCGTGTGGTCTCAGTCTCAGAGTTGAAACCTGAAAATCAGCTGATTTTTGGGTCTTGGTTCAGGGACCCACTAAAGCCAGTTGAAGACTCCTGTATGGTCCTAGGGCTGGGACCCACAATAAGTGATCCCAGTGCTGGGATTGCAATTGATTATATCATCTCCATGGAGCAGTCCCAAGTTAATGCAACATGTTACTCAGTGGAGTATCACGTTAAAAACCATGTTGTCAACGCTACATCACTGTAGCAATAAGGTACCTTGCTATATGTAGCACATCACTAGGGTGATGTAGCTGCTAGAAATAATCATGCACCATCATTTAGTACTTCCTAAAGCAGGTACTAAATGACAGTGCAGTAACAACTGTGCTGTGGGGGACATGTGTAGACACACCCATTTAGTATCAAGCTCCTCACTTGAAAAGGCATATCTTTGCAACAGCATGAGAGTACTTAGCATGTATTATCCTGTCTGAATGCTTGGACACTAGTGTTAAGAGTGGAGTTAACATATACTAAGTGTAATATATAACAAGGCCCTCAGATGTTTAGAGTTAAGCTCATGTGTAAGTGTTGGCTTGCTGGAGAATTAACATAGCTACAATTTTTACTTTAGTACAAGTGTAGAATTACTCATTTGAGTAACTATCGTTGTGATTAAAGGATTCATAATTTGGCTGACTGCCATTCTCTGCATCCTTCTCATTGCAAAGGGTTTTCTTGATTGCATCTGAAATGTTGCTTTAAAAGGGGCTCTTTGGAGGCCCGATTCCTTCTTTATCAAGAAATGCTGGTCCTATGTATAAGTCCATTTTGCTTGAGCATTGTTCTGAGTAAAATACAGTTATAAAAGAAGTAGAATGGCCAGGACCAGGAGCACTGGGCTTAATTCTGTTAGCATTCTCTTGTTCAGTAGCTCCTTACATTATGAACTATGACATTATGCTTCCATTAGACCACAAAAACTGCAAATCAGTTATGGTGGTAGTTAGGGGCAGAGAGTGCAATAATTTGTATGGAGCCTTCTTTCTTTTTCAAGAGCACCCTATGCTATAAGGAGAAACATGGGGGAAGAAAATAGGTGGTTTTGGGAGTGTCATGATCCCCACCAAATTTTGGGGGTTCATGGGATGTTGTTCAGATTGTTTTGTGTTTGTTTCACTCTGTGTGGTTTTGCTGGAAAGTCCATACTACGCTGTGTCCATTTATGTCTCTTTTAACATTAGATTAAAATGAGAGTAGGTGTAACTGTTAAATATCTCTTGCCATTGTGTTCATGGGCAAGGACAACTGCTATTTCCAATCAGAGATGCAAGGGGCCATTGGTGGGATGGGCGCTCAAATTATTGTAATGGGTAAAAGAACTGCACGATAGCCAGAAGAATGCCAGACATTTCAAGGAAAGAAATTTCTGGAGGGTTCTGAGACTCAGGAGTGATTGGGATTATGTTGATAGGGGCAGGAAGAGGTAGGGGCTGGCTTTGGGGTATTTTAAGGGCTATTTGTAGGGTGGTCATGGTCTTTGGATCTTCTCAGGCTTTGGAATCATCCAGATCCCCAGCAGTCAGGGCTGGCAGGATCAACAGGAAGGCTGATTTCTAAAAGCATTGGCAGGACTTTCAAGGGTAGCCAGAAGACAGGGTAAGAAACTTGTTTTATCATTCCATCTTTAAGCTTCCATCTTCTATATAATAAATACTTTTTGTTGGTTTGTCTCCATTTTGATTGCCTGTGATATTCCAGGCTAACTTGTACCATGAAAAGTGGAACTTAATATTTCTTTCACAACCCAAAGAGGAGCCACCTGGAGCTGGCAGAGATTCCTTTGCTGCAGCTGTGAGGGCAGTGGAGCTAATGCTTGCAGGGGTAAGGAGTTATCCCAGGGCAAACCTTCATATATTCTTTCAGACAAACAGCAGGGCAGCAGAGAGGAACATGGAGTTCTGGGGGTGTCCTATGGATGAGTTTGTGACAGGGAGATTGCTATTTATCCTTTGAAGGTCAGCTGGTATTTGGACAGCAGTTGGTAGGTGCTGGAAATTTCACTGCACGGTTTTCAACAAAGATGTCAGTAACAGGTGGCAGAATATTTAGCCATTTATTTTTTAAACCTGAGCAAATCATTAAAGAATTTTTATTGTGGTTTTCACCCATCTGTAAGTGTAACCAGGAACACTTCAAATGTAATTATTACTATGTTGATTTTGCATATTCAGTGCAAATGAAAATGATCATACTGATTATCTGTCAAGAATGTACATGTAACTATCACAAATATGTGAAGTACAATATTCACTTCAGTGTTATCTAAAGTTGATGTAGGATCCCAGAATTGATGATATATTTATGAGTGGTAAGAAATTAGATGTACTTTTTCCTTCATACTTGCATGGTTTTGAAAAAAATGGACATAATCTGTGAACCATCACTATTATCAGCTATATTTGAAGCGGCTAGCCAAAAAATTGGGTTTCTAAGAGAAGGAAATATTCACAGCATATTTCAACTATACTTTTTTATCTCAAGAATTTCTTTTAATAGAGACTGTAAAAATGTGAAGTTAATGACTCACTGAGAAACAGTTTCATTTTATGAAAATTTAAGTCCAAATAAGGAGAAGAATTACTAATTTTACTCTCAGCCACCATGAACAAAAGAGGCTGGCAATAGAAAATCTCAATGTAGGAAATCACAGATAAATAACTGCATCATCAAAAACCTTCACATTCAAAATTTATCATGGCATTAAACAAATTCAAGGCTATGTAATAGGTTTTCAAAAAGAAGAATATAATAAAAGCAAACAAAGCAGAACATTACTAGAAATGAATTTGCTGGGTAAAAATAAAGCTAGTAACCCTGTTACATTTTCAGCTTAGCAGAGCTCTCATTATTGAATTTTAGAAAACTATTTCACAAACATCCATATTTACACATTTTAAGACAACCCATTTTGATGGGGCAGGGGTGGTCACTATTCCTATTTCACTACACCAACCTTCCTATTTTTTAATTAAATGGACAGTGTGGCCTTTTCTCCAAGTTTTCAAATATTTGGAAGGCTGTCATGAAGAGAACCATTCTCTGCTGCCACAGAGAACAGGACATAAGACAATGGTTTTAAATTACAGGAAAGCAGATATAAAATAGATCTCAGGAAAATATTCCTCATTTTTAGAATAGAAGGACTGTAGAATAAACTGCCCAGGGAAGCTGTGAAATCACCTTCATTTGAGGTCTGCAAGAAGAGGCTGGATAAGCATTTGATAGGGATAGTTTAGGAATAACCTTCCTGAATTTGTGAAGGGGGTTGGACCAGATGACCCTTGAGTATATGAATGTCTGATATGCTTTGAATTGAAGGCAGGCACTTCTGTATCATAGAATGCATTTTATTTTCACCCAGGATTTCTGCTTGTCTTAGAATTATTTTAGACTGCTAATTTTGGATAGTGGGACTCCAAGATATGAATGTACCTCCTAAAAAATGATGGGAATTAGGAAAATGACATTGTTACCGAAAGAGAATTCTGACTGAACAAAGAAATCAGAAATCATGGTAAAACAGCCAATATTACGTCCTAGTACCTGAAAAGGGGAAGAAGAGAAGGAGATGCTGAGAGCCAATAAACGATTGTGTGAAGTTAATATTCTTGATGATCCCTGCATTATGATATTGCATCACTGTGTAATGGCGTTGTGTTGTGGAATTATGCAATTTCATGTTCCAAACAGCGAAATAGCATTTTAAGACAATTTTAAGCAGTGCCTCCTGGTGGTGTCTCTCAGGAAACAGGAAAGAGAACTATAGGAGGAGGTGGCAAGGCTCTAAAGCATCCTCCATCACGAGGAGTTCATTGATTCAGTGCTGAAGGAGACCTCTGGGACTGTGGAGGAAGAAATGCCAGAGGCAATGCTAGAGAACAGAGAGGACATGGATACCCAAGAAGGTGGAAGCTGGAGGCTTGTGCTCTGCAGCAAGCAGAGATCTTCACCTCCACCTGCAGTGGTTCATCTGGAGAACAGATATGCAGCCCTAACAATAGAGAGGGAGAAGGAAGGAAGACAGGCCAGGCCTCACCAAGGTGGGAAGGACTGAGATGACTGTCAACAAGAAGCAGCAATGGGTGAGTGGTGGTTGGAGACTCCTGTCTGTGGAGGATGGAGGGAGCCATCTGCTGACCTGATCTGTTGTCTTGGGAGGTTTGCTGCTTGCCCGGAGCCCAGATCCAAGATGTCATGGAGGGACTGCTGAGGCTCATCTGGCCCTCTGACTACTACCCCATGCTGCTTGTTCATGTGGGCACCAATGATACTGCCTGCGAAGACCCTGAGCATATCAAAGGTGACTACAGGGCTCTGGGTGCAAGGGTGAGTGGGTCTGGGGCTCAGATTGTGTTCTCATTGATCCTTCCAGTCAAGGGAAAGGGCCTGGGCAGGAGTAGGTGCATCCTGAAGATCAATACCTGGCTGTGCAGGTGGTGTTGCCAGCATGGTTTTGGCTTTTTTCAACATAGGAAGTTTTTCTAAGAAGAAGGATCACTGGGAAGAGATGGGATCCACCTGACAAAGAGAGGGAGGAGCATCTTCACAGACAGGCTTGCTTACTTAGTGAGGAGGGCTTTAAACTAGATTCACCGGGGGATGGGAACCAAAGCCCTGAGGTAAGTAGGGAAGCAGGAGACCTGGAGGAAGAGCAAGCAGGAGGGGGAAAGAGGGGAGGTACTCTCAGGCTTCCTGAGAATTCAGGGCAATCAACTGGTTACCTCAGATACCTACACAAATGCACAGAGCCTGGGAAACATGCAGGAAGAATTGGAAGTCCTCACACAGTCACAGAACTATAACAATTAGAATAATAGAGACTTGGTGGTATAGCTTGCATGACTGCATGGATGGGTACAAACTGTTCAGGAAGGACAGATGGGAGAAGTGGAGGAGGACTTGCACTTTATGTAAAAGAGACATATGATTTCTCAGAGCTCCAGTATGAAACTGGAAATAGGCCTGTTGAGTGTCTCTGGGTTAGGATCAGAGGGAAGAACAACAAAGGTGATGTTATGGTAGGGGTCTGCTATAGACCACCAGACAAGGAAAAAGTGGTAGATAAGGCTTTTTCAAAGTTTCCCAGTCACAGGCCCTGGTTCTCATGGGGGACTTCAATCAACCTGACATTTCTTGGGAGGGCAATATAGAGGTGCGCAGGCAATCCAGGAAGTTTTTGGAGAGTACTGGGAAAAACTTCCTGGTGCAAATGCTGGAGCAGCCAACTAGTGGCCATGCTCTTCTTGACCTGCTGCTCACAAACAGGGGTGAATTGGTGAAGAATGTAGTAGTGGATGACAGCTTGGGCACCAGTGACCACAAGATGATACAGTTCAGGATCCTAGGGAAAGGAAAGATGGAGAGCAGCAGAGTAAGGACCCTGGACTTAAGAAAAGCAGACTTTGACCCACTCAGGGAACTCGTGTGCAGGATCCCTTGGGAAGCCAGACTGAGAGAGGAAGGAGTCCAGGATTGCTGGCTGCACTTTAAAGAAGCCTTACTGAGAGTCCAGGAACAAACCATCCCAATGCACAGGAAGACTAGCAAGTATGGCAGAAGACCAGCTTGGCTTAGCAGGGAACTCTTTAGTAAACTAAATCACAAAAAGGAATCTTATAAGAAGTGGAAACTTGGACAAATAACTAGGGAAGAATTTAAGAGCATTGCTTGCACATGCAGGGATAAAGTAAGGAAGGCTAAAGAGCAATTGGAGTTGCAGCTAGCAAGGGATGTTAAGGGTAACAGGAAGGGTTTCTCCAAGTATGTTGGTAGTGAGAGGAAGATCAGGGCATGTGTGGGTCCCTTACTGAATGGGGAAGGCAATCTTGTGACAGAGGATACAGAAAAAACTGAAGTGCTCAATGCCTTTCTTGTCTCCGTCTTCACAGGCAAGGTCAGTTCCCAAACTACTGCACTGGGCAGTTCAGGAAGGAGGTGAGCAGACCTCAGTGGTGAGCAAAGAGGTTAGGGACTATTTAGAAAAGCTGGATATGTACAAGTCCCTGAGGCCAGATGGGATGCACCTGAGGGTGCTGAGGGAATTGGCTGATGTGATTACAGAGCCACTGGCCATCATCTTTGAAAACTCCTGGTGGTCAGGAGAGGTTCCAGATTGGAAAATGTCAAACATAGTGCCCATATTTAAGAAAGGTAAAAAGTATGACCCAGGGAACTACAGACGAGTCAGCCTCACCTCAGTCCCTGGAAAAAGCATGGAGCCAGATCCTCAAGGAATCCATTTCTAAGCACTTGAAGCAGAAAAAGGTGTTTAGGAACAATCAGCATGGATTCACCAAGCCTGACCAACCTGATTTCCTTCTATGATGAGGTGACTGGTTCTGTGGATGTAGGGAGATTGGTGGATGTGGTATATCTTGATTTTAGCAAGGCTTTTATTACAGTATCCCACAACATTCTTGCAGGCAAGCTAAGGAAGTATGGGCTGGATGAATGGACTGTAAGGTGGATAGAAAACTGGCAAGAGCATTGGGCTCAGAGAGTAGTAACCAATGGATCAATGTCTAGCTGGCATCCAGCATTAAGTGGAGTGCCCCAGGAGTCAGTCCTGGGACCAGTTTTGTTCAATGTCTTCATCAACAATTTGGAAGATGGCATAGAGTACACCCTCAGCAAGTTTGCAGATTACACTAAGCTGTGGGGAATAGCAGGTACACTGAAGGATAGGGCTAGGATTCAGAGTGACCTAGACAAATTGGAGGATTGGGCCAAAAGGAATCTCATGAGGTTCAACAAGGACAAGTGCAAAGTCCTGCACATAAGATGGAACAATCCCATGCACCAATACAGGCTGGGGCCTGACTGGCTGGGCAGCAGCTCTGCAGAAAAGGACCTGAGGGTGACAGTGGACAATAAGCTGACTATGAGCCAGCAGTGTGTCCTTGTTGCCAAAAAGGCTAACAGCATACTGGGATGCACCAGTAGGAGTGTTGCCAGCAGGTCAAGGGAAGTGATGAGTCCCCTCTATTCAGCATTGGTGAGGACACATTTGGAGTAGTGTGTTCAGTTTTGCCCCCCCCCCCCCCACTACAGAAAGGATGTGGACAAATTGGATAGTGTCTAGCAGAGGGCAACAAAAATGATGAGGGGGCTGGAGTACATGACTTCTGAAGAAAGACTGAGGTAACTGGGTTTATTTAGCCTAGAGAAGAGGAGACCGAGAGGGGATTTAATAGTAGCTTTCAACTACCTGAAGGGGGGCTGAAAGAGGGTGGAGCTAGACTGTTTTCAGTGGTGGCAGATGACAGAATAAGGAACAATGGTCTCAAGTTTCAGCAAGGGAAGTTTAGGTTAAATATTAGGAAGAATTTTCTCACTGGGAGGGTAGTAAAACACTGGAACAGGTTACCCAGAGAGGTGGTACAATCTCCATCTTTGGAGGCTTTCAAGACCCAGTTAGACAAAGCTTTGGCTGGGATGGTCTAGTTGGGTATGGATCTGCTTTGAGCAGGGGGTTGGACTAGAAGACTTTCTGAGGTACCTTCCAACCCGAATTTTCTATGATATGTGATATTTTTGGCCCTCCAGAAACTCAGTTAGTTGATTAATTGGCTTTCAGGCTCTGAATTTCAGGTTCATTGTTTTATCTAATGGACTGCCATGCAGTGTCCTTGGCTGCCAAGCAGCTTTTATATTGTGGGAACTGTCTGCTTTTGCACCATCTCTTTTCATATGTGTTCTGTATAACAGGAGTTAAAAGAATAAATAAGGGACAGAGGAAGCTAATAGGGTCCGGTCAGTGAAGAACTTTCTACCCCTTCCATGGTATATAGATGAGGGGTTCTCTTAAACATTTAATGTTTACATGCTTGTCTTTTAAGTATTTTCACATTAATGTGGTTACCTGGAAAAGCTACAATGATAACCTGATTTATTATAAGAAGAAACCTAGGAGAGTACATTTCCTCATAGGAGGATCCCCTCCTTTGAACATTTCCCTCAACATACAGAAACTTTCTATTTTTGCTTCTGGGATTTTGTTATTTTTAATTTAAAATGCTTTAGGAGTTCTTTCAGTTGTAATATCACAAGGGTGGAGGAAAATATGATGTTTAAACTGCAGATGGTATGAAATTTTGCAATAATATTCATGAAGTTATGGGAGATGGGCAAGGTACCAGAGGACTGAAAAAGGGCCAAAATAGTGCTTCTCTAAGAAAGTCAAGAAGGAGGACCTGGAGAGCTACAGACCAGTTATCTTCACCTTGATATGCAGAAAGTTACCAGAACATATCCTAAGTAAGTCCTTTTGGAAGTTTTTGGAGGAGGAAAGTCTGTTCACAAGCAGCTAGTATGGATTTACTAAGAACAAAGCATGACAAACAAACTTGATCTCCCTCTTTGTCAACCTAACTATTTAGGTAGATGAGGGGAATGCTGTGGATGTAGTGTACCTGGACTTCAACACAGCTTTTGAGAAGGTCCTACATAACCTTCATATAAACAGTTTGGAGAAATATGAGCTAGATAAAACTACTATTAGCTGCCTAAACATGTGGCTCGATGGCCATAAGCAAAGGATAATTATAAATGGATCCATGTCAGAATGGCAAAAGATTTCAAAAGGAGTCCTACAGCAGTTTGTCCTTGTCTAATGCTGTTCAGTGTGTTTGTTAGTGATTAATATGGGTACTGTTATAGAAAGCTTCTTGAGCAGTTTTGCAAATGACATGAAACTGGGAAGGATTGTGAACACATTGGGAGACAGGTGTGTAATTCAGAAGGATGTCAACGGATTGGAAAGCTGGGCCGAAGCTAACAAAATGAAGTTCAGTGATGACAAATGCAAATACAAAATGGGTGACACCTGGCTGGATGGCAGCACTATGGAGAAGGATCAGGAAGTCTTGGTAGATCACAGCTTCAATAGGAGTCTGCAGTGTGATGAAGTTGCACAAAAGGTGAATGTGGTTTTAGGATGCATTGTCCTGCATTATAGATGCAGGACACAGGAGGTGATGGTGCCTCTCTACTTATCACTGGCTAGGCCTCATCTAGAGGCAGTCTGGGGTTTCACATTTTAATAAGGATGTGGAGAAGTTAGAGAGGGTCCAGAGGCAGATGACAACAAATATAAAGGTTTTTTAAGGCAATTCATATGAGGAGTGGTTGAAGGAAAGAGGTATGTTCAGCTTGCTGAGAAAGTGGTTAAGAAGGTACATAGCAATAGTCTTCAAATACCTGAAGGACTGCCATTATTGGTGCTGAAAAACATGCAGGTCCCTTCTCTAACTCATGGTGCATTACATAAAGTGCTATGAGTTAAAGCAATCCCTGCCTCCCTCCTCCCCCCAATGTTTGCCTGCTGTGGGGGAGGGGGTGGAAATCAAGCTACACTGAAGTTAATCCAGCAGAGGAGGCTGCCTGCACAACAAGTGTCACTTCTGTCAGCACCCAAAGAAGAGAGAACCTTTTCTCTCTTGTTGCAGAGAGCAGAACTCAGACCAATGGTTTGAAGTTTAAGTGATGTAGGTTTAAACTGGGTATTAGGAAAAACTTCAGTGTTAGAACAGTGAGGCAGTGGAACAGACTGCCTGCGAAAGTTGTTGAATCTCTATCACTGGAGGTATTCCAAGAAGAACTTGGACAGGCATTGGTCAGGGATGATTTGAAATGTTGCTATGTCTGTGTTCTACTATGGCTATTTTACATGGTCCTGGGGTTTGCTGGGTGCTCCATGGGGCAAGAAGGTATTTTTTTTCATAGTTTCATAGTTTCTAGGGTCAGAAGGGACCTGAGCAGATCATCAAGTCTGACCCCCTGCCATGGCAGGAAAAAGTACTGGGGTCAAACGACCCCAGCAAGGTGTACATCTAGGTGTACAATTTCTTCTCTTGCTTCTATATGTATCAGGATTATTTTAAAGAATTCCTCAGAAGTATTGGATGTTGGCTGCAGTCAAGACTGGGGATTTTGACTAGGTGTACCATTGCTCCTGTTTGGACTAAAACTTGGAGGTTCCTGGCTAGAGGGTCTGGCTGCCCCACACAGGGTCAAGTCAGACGAATTGCCATATTTGGGGTCAGGAAGGAATTTTACCCCATGGATTGTTATGGACTGAGGGTTTTTGCCTTTCTCTGTAACAAGGTGGGATGGGGAGGTGGAAAGGCATGGCCCTCTTCTTGAGATCTCCTAAGCATTTTCTAACAACCTTTGAAGCAGTAGGATATTGGTTGTTGTGACTGCCTTGTTTTACCTGTGACAGATTAGAGTGTTATGTTTTGTGTTGTGTCTGGGTTGACTGCAGTTTTGCTAGGAGGTTAGACAATGGATTTGTAGAGGATGGTGTGAATAAGGATGATCCTGCCTCTGGCAGGGCATTACTCTAGATCAGTGGTCTCCAAAGTGGGGTGCGCAAGACTATCCATTGGGGTGCAGGAAGAAAATATTAGAACTTCTATTTATATATAAATATATATATATATTGGGGGTGCGTGCTCAAATTTTTTTTACTGATAGGGGTGCGCGATCAAAAAAGTTTGGAGACCACTACTCTACATGACCTCCATAGGTCCCTTCCAACCCTGTTTCTCCCTTATCCTATAATTTGATTTGATTTGCAGGGCAGTACAATATCTAAAATAGAGATAAGAGGAATGAAAGAGACATAGAAAAAGATGCCATTTATAATATTGTTAGTAGAGTATATATGAATGGTATTTTTCATATGTAGGATCTGCTCCAGAGAAATATCTGAGCAGAATGCACAAGCATCAGTCTGATCATCTAAGTTGTTAATTTGGGAAGAGTTATTTTTCAAGTGGAATTTAGGCATAATTGTTAAAGCACTAGCGCTATAGTTAATGGATTTTAGGTAGTTATTGTATCATTCTGTGCTGCAGTAGCACATGCATACACTTAGGGGACATTATGTCTCCCTCAATTATATTTGTATGCTGTCAAGTCAGATTGGGAATACCAAATGAATTATAAAATTACAAAGGTGTGAAGTGACTCACCCATGTTAATGTGGAAAATTCGCTGGGCATGTCTGGAATAAAACTGGGGTCCATTCAGTTCTAATTGAATGACCAGGCCGTTGGTTTACCCTGCCTCTAATAATTGGTTTCCTTTTTCAGACTGAAAAAGTAAGCATTTAGAGTATGAGGGTCGGAGCCCACTTCAAATCAGATGCTTGCTTATTTTTGTTATGTACCTGCTTATATTACTTTAAATACTCTATGCTACTGTTCACATGAAAATAGTGTAGTTATGTCTCTCTGATTCTGCTCCTTAAATTCACTTACTACTTCCCAATATACTACTCCTTCCCTTTTGCAGAAACTTTTTGTAGGGAAATACTATAATGTTGAATAAAAGCTTTCATTTTTTATTTCAGTGCCCATTTAAAATAGAAAGATTAGAAGGAATGCGTGTTTGAGAATATTCATTTGAAAGCGTTAGCTTCTTTTCTAAGACATTCTTTGGGGTTTTTCTCACATTTTCTCTCTTCAAGGTAAAGTTTTTATGCTATTATGGATTGCTATTCTGTGCTTTTAGATGTTATTATACATGCAAAACCTGTCATCTTTTCTAAAATGTTACTTTGATCCTTGTAACTGCTACCTGCATTCCAACTAATCAGAGAAGCAGGCCCAAGAAAACTGTTGAAGGAATGTGCAGACTTTTATTCTAATTAAGCTC